>NW_004955440.1:9484220-9858008 GCF_000276665.1 Chinchilla lanigera
TCTCTCTCTCCTTTTTTTTAGATCTCACAAATTACCTATAGTGGCCTTAGAACTAATACAACTTGCCACATTATTAGAGATCTGCTATACAGAAAATTTATACTCTGATTCTTTCTTTTTATGCTGTGATTCTGATTACTATGTTACTTGTTTTCTAAAATGTCTCCCTGAAGCTCCATATAAAAAGTTGTATCTTCTTACTTTTCATTTGTGTATTTACTCTCATTTTTTTATATTTTAATAGTGAAGCACTACTACTTTCATTGGTGTAAATAAATGAAAATTTAACATACTACACAAAAGATAAGAGGTAACTGTATCTCTTATTTCCAAAGTAAGTTTTGGAGAGAAATTGTGACCCATATAACTTTTGGACATTAAGTACAGAGGGAACAAAGTAAACAAAACAATGCTTAATCTCTTTGGAAAAAAAGATATACAGCAAAAGAGTGAGATGAAGTCTTAAAGGTCATGGTAAATTTTTGTTCCAATTTATTAGTACATATGTGTAGTACATACTGTTTACATTCTGTGTGAAATTGATATGCAGCACAACTGAATTGCTTTTTCATCACTTTTGTCAAAGTTACTTTTTTCTCCTTGCGAAGACAAAATATTCAACACCCAAAGTTAAAGGAAGAAAGGTTTATTTAGCTCACAGTTTATAAAGGTCTCAGTTCATACTCAGCAAGCCCATAGTCCACCAAAGCAGAGTGGCCCATGGCAGAGGGGCAACCAATAGGGTGGCCAAAGACACAAAAGCAACAAGCAAGTGAGACAAGACTCTTTTTGTCCCTTGTATTGTACACAGGCTACCTGCCCTAGAGCAGGTGTAGCTCTCACACCCTTCATCCCAGCCAGAACTATGCCAAAGCAATCAGTGGACCGATTTAGTAATCATAGACACTCAATCTCAGCACCACACAGTCTCAGTTCAGCCATCTCAGTTGAGACCTCAAGAGACTTTGAGAGGGACAGCTAGACTGTAGACACAAAGCATAACAGCTGGCCTTTTCCCTTCCCACTCCACCCATCCTTTGATTGTTTTCCTTTTTTGTGCATTATAAATATGATTTGAAAGAGAGGAAGGACTTTTTAAAATAGAGTCACCCTTAAATTACATATCTGAAGAAGAAGTAGTACAGGTTGTCATTGTTGCTGTTATTTTTAGTTTAGAATCTAGATATACTTTTGAATTCCAACATTTAGGAGAACTTGGGAAATTTAAATGTTTCAGCCAGTACTGTGACAGGAAACCTTAACAGATATCATCTTTCTGTTCTCCATTCCCACCTCTTCTGGGACTGTATAGTATCTCTCTAATTATAATTTCTTTGAGAAATGGTAAAATCAGAGTTAAACAACTAATCTGCTGCTATTAATTGACCACTCATCTATACCATCTATACAGTTAAGCAGCACAACAACGCAAACACACACCCACACACATTTGCATCTCTCAATAATGTTTCTTAAAAATTTTTAATTTCCCATAACACATTTTTTTCTTCTTAAGGTAATCGTGTCCAAGTTTTAGCATTGTAGTTCTTAGATTGCTTCATTCTACTTATATATCAATCATGGAGTAAAATTCAGAACACTTTAGACCTCATTGGTATAGTGTGGAAGTTGTAGTTCTAGTACTCATGAGAAGTGTCAAAGGAGCTAGTACTTGTCACTAGTCTCATTGGGACCGAAGGAGACCTGAAACTCATCTGCCATCAACCTAGTGGCAGTACCAAGGAGACTTTCTCATCCACTTGAGTCTGGGCAGCCGTAGCACTGGACATTCAAAGTCTGACATTTGTGACAGCTGCAGTCATGTCCACAGACACCTCCAGGACTAGAGGGCTACAACCATGAGTGGGTATTTAGGTGGCTTAGGAAAAGGGCTATTTATCTACTGTAGTATTTTCTTTTCTCAACAATCAACATGAGTACATCAGTGTCACCAGCTGAATATTAGTCTTAGGTATAGATAAAAATATTTTATGTTATATAAATACTTTTTTCACATCAAAATGATTACTTATTAATGATATTTATAATTCAGAGGACTTTTTAGATGAATGAAGAACAAAATACATAAAAGAAGAAAGTAAATTTGTTACAGAATTAGTAAAAACATCAAAATTGTAATACTACTTTAAAAAATCCCAGCTGTACCATTTCACATTTCATTTGAATAAACAGATGAAGAAAAATGAATCAAAGTTAAGAGAATATAAGCTTGTTGTTCCTATAGAAATTCCAGCACAAATCCTGTGCCATTCTACTCGCCTGATCAGAAAATTCAGTGTTATGTTAGTGTCAATGGCAAAAATGAAACACATTTCATATTCTTTATTTAATTGACAGGAATTTTGAAAATTTGGCTAACTATTGTTTAGCCCAAAATCCTTTATTTTATTTTCTTTTTTTAATTTTTTAAAGATCCTTCATTTTAAAAATGGCATATCTGAGTCATTAGCTTATGCCAATTATGACTGGATAAGAGGCAAAGGTCCCCAAATAACATTAATAACATTTTTTAAAAGTTAAATTATAAGGTAAAGGAGTATCTATTAAGAATTGCATGATTTTATTTGCTCATTTACTTATTTAAAATGCTTTGGATTTATGTTATGTGAGAGTAGAAAACAATATGATTGGAAAATATTAGAAGAGAAATATTCAAATGGAGCTGGAGTCTGAGAAAGGGAAGAAAGTCGCTGAGAGGAAACCGAAGTCGTCCAGAGTCCTAGTCAGGTTTCTGTTGCTCTGACTTAGCACCATATGCTAGGTAGCTTACAAGGCACAGAGGTTTATTCGGGTCATGACTGAGGGCTGAGGAGAGCCAGCGTGCAGCAGGCGTCTGATGCGGACCTTCCCTCTGCGGCCTGACTCGGTGAGGAGCAGCGCAGGAGCAGGCAGAGCAACTGTGCCAGTTCTGGCGTCCCCTCCTTGCTGAGAAGGCCGTTAGTGCCATCACTAGGGCTCCACCACATGTCATCTCGTCCTAGTTACTGTGACAAGGCTTCAGTCAGGGTAGTAGTAGATGCGAATCTGAGAATTTATTCTCCAACGTGTGAACTCTTGGGGGTCACATTCAAACCTCAGGGTCAGTAAAATAAGGAGAGAAAAGGTATTCTGAAGAAAGAGAAAAGTTGATGCAAATAGAGGATGGGCAGTGTGAGGCCTGCGAGAGGGAGAGGTAGAAGGAGCCAGGCCACCAGGTCTTTAGGAGCTGTACCAAGGAGTATGAGGTAAATTCTCAATTTAATGTTTCTCCCTGCCCCCAAGGGGAAGAGGGAGTCTCTTCTATTCGAATGTGTAGTTTAGGAAATTTACTGGAGAAAAGCAGGCTGGAAGCATTCAGATTGGTTAAGAGATAAAAGGTACCAGTTTGGGAGCTGACAGGAAAGCGAGGTCGTGTGTGGGTGAACTTTCCTATGTGGTCCTGTCAGCCAGGGTGAAGAGAGCATCTGTGGGTAATTTGGAGCAAAAAGGTGTTGAAAACTATTTGGATTTTTACGAAAATGTATTAAAGTAGACGCTTAAGTGTAGTTGCTCCTTTTTCTTATTCACATGATGTCACCCACTCTTACAAGGGATGAAAATACCTGAGAGGTTGCTTAGAGACGTTTCGTCTTTATTTTTAAGATGCTGCCATCTAGTGAGTCTTTTGGAATATCACGTCCGGGAAGTCTCACGTTTGTCTCTTCCAGCCTTTCCTTCAAAACTGTCCCGTTTGAATTATTGATGTTTTCGCCGTCCACGCCTTAGAACTTATTGTAGGAGCCGCAAGTGATTTTTGGGTGCGAAGCCACTGCTATGGCCACAGGCTTTTAATAACAGGATCCAGGAGGTGAAGTCTTGTGGTTTTTTTCAAAGTGCCATTCTTTATAAATAATTGATAGTAAAATGAAAGTACGGCCTTTTCTATGCCTTGAGTCTTCAAAGAAGAGTTGTATAAAAACAGTGTGTGAAAAGGTAAGTTTGAAAATTCGCATCTTCAAGTCGTTGTTCCAATTAGACATGTTTAGGGAGAGAAAGAGGATTTCAAATTCAGAACAACTTCATTTTTTTTCCCAAATGGAATCCTTGTATCGTAAATACACCTTAAAGTACAAACTAAAAAATGTGTCTATGAGACTATTAAACCAAAAAATTTGTCTGCAAACCCAGGTTTCAATAACTCTAAATCTTAATAGAGGTAAATTATAACTCACAAATTATACTAGCAAACAGAAACCACCTTGTTTATATGACACGTATTGCTCAGCTTTTGGTAAGGAGCAAAATACAAACCCACTTTTCTGCCCCACAAATAACAACAAAATCAGTTGTATAATTTTAATATAATTCTTTTTGTGTGAAATGATAGATCTAGTCATATTATAATGAATACAATTTTTAGTTGATTGAAATTTCAAAATATTAAGTTTTCTCCATGAAAGCTAAAGCTGTCGAGTAGGAGTCTGTCTATCTTTTCTGTTAGGGACCATGTAGTAAATATTTTACGCTCTGTCGATCACGTGTTCTGTGGTAACTATTTAGTTCTGCTTCAACATTTAAACAAATGTTGTGGACAACATTTAAACAAATGACACTGATACTGATTGTGTCACAATATAACTTTACTTAAACAAACAGGTCATAATTTGCATTTTTCTGCTTTAGGGAAAATACCTATAATAGAAGCATTGGGTTATTTATTCTTAAGAAGTGTTAGGAAAATCTAAATTTAGTACTGCTAAAGTTTACAACAAAGCAGTACTTCATTTACCAGATGTGTTCCTCAGATATTACAGGGGATCTACAGTTTGAGACGTATAGTTATTATATGAGCAGCTGGTTAACTGATAGTAAATGAATCCAGAGGTAAAATATTTTGCAGAGTTCTATCATTCCTATTTAAAAAGGTTTGTTTCCTTTTTCAATCCATTTTTGTGCAAAAAAATTGTCTTCCTATCGAAGGAATCACTGCATCTTCTAGATAAAATGTTTAATATTTTGATATATAGAAAATTAAATAATCTTTAACCTAAGAAGTTAAATTATACAGTTACTATTTTGGTACAGTTTGGGTAACATGTATTCATTGTGCCAGTTGTCTGTCCGGGAGTTTAATGAAAGTAGAGGCTAGTTTATTTCCCAAAGCAGAATCAATTCTACTAAGAGGACACAAAATACCTCAAACTGTATGGCGGGTAAATCACTAAGAATAGTGTCAGATGCTAAGCACCTGTCAGTACCTGAGTTGAATACATAGACACAACGCCATATGATCAAGATTAACTGTGACGTACTCTCCCAGGTCCTGTAATGGCCAAAGATACTGAACATTTTTTCATTTACTTGTCAGTCATTGAAGAGGACATCAAACTAGTATAGAAAAAATGGCCATTTTAGTAAAAATGATATGTAGAATTAATGTATTTCCAATCAAAATACCACCAGAATTTTGCACAGAACTAGAAAAAAAATTCTAAAATGTATACGAATCCAGAAGAGACCCAGAATAGCAAAGCAATTATGAGCAATAAGAGCAAAGAAAGGAGCATTACAATCTCAGTTATACTACAATGCTACAGTAATAAAACAGTATGGCAGTGGCAAAGAAAACCAGACATGTTAACAAATGGACTATAAAGGAGAATGCAGAAATAACCCCAACCATCCTTAAATATCTAATTCTTGATGAAGAGACCAGCAACATATACTAAAGAAAAGATAGTCTCGTTTAAAAATGGTGTGGGAGAAGACTATGTATCCACGTACAGAAGAAAGAATTTAGATCCATATCTCTCACCCTGTACTAAAATTAAATCAAAATGCATCAAATACCTACATACAAAATTAAAAATACTAAATATGATGGAAAAAGAACTATATTGTTAAAACTTTTGAAAACATATGCATAGGCAAGGACTTACTGAACAGAAGCCCAATCATACAACATATAATACCAAGAATCCACAAATACAAATGTCATCAAATTTAAAAGCTTCTGCCCAGCAAAGTAAAGAACCAATACAGTGGTGAGATATTCTACAGAGAATGGGAAAACATTTCTGGCTACTCCTCTGACTGAGAACTCACATCTAGAAAAATATAAATAACTAAATAATCATCCCTCAATGAACAATTTAAATGAATAGATACTTTTCAGAAAAAGTAGCATTGTTTTATTTTTGGAAAATCTCATTAACATCCGACATGATAGAAATCACTTGGATTTTTATACCTATCTCTGCATTCACTTATTTGCTACTGATAAAACATATGAAAAAAAGACCACTGTTCATCAGATATGTAGTTGAAAAAGTCAGAAGTAATCTTAATAGTCTTTCTAGTTAATTATGGATATGTTTGGGTATTGCACCAGAATTCAACAGGTGATAACTTCTTTGGAGTTTTGGTATGAAATTTAAAACTAAATCACTAAAATTTCTCTACTTTATTAAGTTGCAATTCATTGATTGGTCAAATAGATCTTTTATCAATGCATGATATGTAATATGAAGCATTTATCATTTGAAAACTATTGGTTCATAGAATTATGTGTATTTTCCAAATATTGACATATTTAAATATGAAATGTTTAGAATTACTTATTATTACTAACCTATCCAGCAATATCTCTTTTTAATGGAAAGATTCAGGTTTCCCAAAATGTCTGCTTGCTTTGAAAATTTTATTTTATAATTGCCAACAAACATTGTAAGTTCATTTCCTAAAAGTGATACCTTGTCTATTTTCAGAAATATATCTGTGACATACCTAAGTATGAATTACAGTAGTTTATCAGTTCCTCTTTAATAGTTCTGTATAATATTAAAGTGGCTAGTTCAGTTTGAAACCCAAGTGTTTTAATTTAAGACTATTTTCTTTCAGAATGTGGTCAGGTGTATGACGTGTGTTTCCCACTTTAAATATTAAAATAAGAACAACAAAATGTTTTTATTTACTAAAACTTATTGATCTTTTTTATGAACTTAACAAGGACATCTACAAGTGAACCTCCCTCCTGAGTGAATGTCATGGACAAAAGCAAATAACTCCTAGAAAATTTGGTGTCATCACTTTATTTCTTCCAAAGCTGCCAGCCATTTTACCAATCCCGGCTTTTGCACTATCAGTGCAAATGTCAATCTAGTGAAGAATGGAAACCATGTCTCATTATTACAAAATTTACTCCGATCCGCCAGGCTTCTAAAAAGATTTAGAAACTGAGGATCATATACTGTGAAGTACTGCATCAAAGGATAAACCATTATTATAGTACCGCAGTTGGCAAAGAATTTCTTAAGGATATTTTCACTTACTTCTTCTAATAATTAAGTGAATTCAAAACCTGTGGTGTTTTTCCTTAGGGTTGTTTTGTTGGATTTGACCTAGCACATGCAGTTGGAAATGTTGAACTCCACTTACATGACTGGGGTGTTGATTTTGCCTGCTGGTGTTCCTACAAGGTAAAAGGAGCTAATATATTTTCATTCTTTTATTTCACATTGACGTTAATCTGAAGAAAAAAACTCAATCTGTGGACCAATTTTCAGGACTTGTGTTACTTTGCTCTATTTCATTCATTATTGTATTTTCTAAATTTTAGTTAATAATGAAGTCATATGATACTATTATATGATAAATTATTTACAATATTTCTATTATGCAGAGAACTTACTTCTTCAATTCTTGGCTGCTATAAAAAAATTAGAAGGTTCTTGAAAAAAATGTCCCATACTTAGAACTTGATTCATATTGATTAAGATCCTTCAGTTGTTGATTGATAAATTGTGAAATTTCCGTATGCGTAACCACAGTTCTTAGGAAATCAAATTGGTATTGGTGTTTGAAGACAATTTACTTGATAGAAAGGATGAAAATAAAACCAATTATGATCTATATGTTTTCAATATGTGTTCAAAATTATTTCCATATTTTATGACAAATAATTTAGATATATGAGTATTGAATTCAATTAGACCTCAGTGAAACATCTACCTATTAGGGGCAAAATTTAGCCAAAACAATTGTAGTTATGTATTTTTCAGCCTAGTAACACTATTTTTTACTTGTTTTTCTTAAAGAAAATGATGGGAGATCCTGTTTTACTATATAAATTTAAATAGTAAAAAGAAAATGATGCCTTATTCTGTTTTATTATGCAAATTTAAATAGTTATGTTTTGAACTGGTCAGTAGTTATAGTATTATTTTTAAAAAGTCAAATATAATTATATTGTTTATTTTTGTCCTATATTCAAATAAACTCATACAATTTAATTTACTTTTAAATTAGTACTTAAACTCAGGAGCAGGAGGTCTTGGTGGTGCCTTTGTACATGAAAAACATGCCTATACAGTTAAACCCGCGTAAGTACCATCTACGGATTCTTTGTTGGTGATGAACCAATTCATGTGCATTCATAGTACGTTAAATTTACACAAGTTTCTTAAAATACCAATTGATAGGAATCTGGATTGGATTATAATTCTTTTACCACTCTATTAAGAATGATATGCTTTATAAGAAATAATTACTTTCTGAAGAGTTCAAATGCTTGAACAAGAAATTTAATCAAAGAATGGAAGCTTCAGTGCTAAAAAATGAGTCCCTCCAATCGTGTGTAGCAAATGGTTTAATGCAAAAGGCCACTGGATTTTTTTCAAAAATAAGACTTTAGAAAATTTCAGATTCCTTACCTGATGGATAAATCAAAGACAACCAGAGCTGTGCCTAACAGAGCCTTAAATGTGCCAAGTTATTATTAAAATTACACCTACCTTTAAAGCTATAAATGCTCCATGATTGCTTGTAGGAAATATCTTCTGTCCTAAAAGACTTTATAATCCATGAAACCTGAAGAACCTGAACACTGAACAACAGGCTGACTGCATAAAAAGTAATACTTTTCTCTTTTATGTAACACTCTTCCACTTTTAAAGCAAGTATAAATGCAAATGTAATACACCAACACACTTATACATTTTTATTTTACTGAGGAGTTCATCAGTGTTCCTTTTATTTTTATCTGGTGTGGAGAAAAAGAAATAGTATTCTGGAAAAAGGCCTTTTGGTAGTTATATTGGAATGTGTGTGCTGAAGAGATGTGAGCTCCCAGTTGATAATATAATAATATCGATTAGATTTCCACACCCTCCCAGCCGCTGGCTGAGTGGTACAACCTCCACAGGAACTGAAGCTGATCTGGTCATGGATCTTGGAGCACCTCACATTTTCAAAGTTCTGTACATATAAATCCTAGGACTTGGGGTGATTTGCGTAGTGATTTAATCATGTCTGAATTTTCTTCAAGGTTTTAAAATAAAAGACTGAATTTTATTCATGTCCTTGGTGAGGCAGACATCTGCCTTGAGTATATTAGGCAGGTCATTATATTTCTGTCTATGTCCAAGTTACTTTGAGAAGACTATAAAGAATATGTTATGAGAATAATATGTATATGTTAAAAGTATTGTGTTTTTATTTTTAACAAATCTCTTTGATAACAGCATTCTTCATGTATTTAAATTGCAATAGAGGATCTGGTATTATGTCAACTCCAAGGGCTAGCCAGTGACATTGCTATGAAATCCACAGAGTCCAGAGAAAGGAAGGTTTTGGAAACAAGTTCTGAGCTGAGCTTGAGGTTGCACCTGAGTATTGCACCACGGATGAGGAAAAGGAGAGGTAATGCAACTGGACTATGTGTGAGCTTCATTATGTGGAATCCCAAAATCTAGCCCATGTTTAAATACATATTAAGAAAGATCAATGAGGCAGGCCATGTTCATGTTGCAGCCTGGTCTCTCGCTGGTTTACAGTCTCAAGAATTTTTTTTTTTTTTAGACAATATCTTGCTATGTAGTTCAGGCTGGTTTTGAACTCATTATGTAGCCCAAGCTGGCCCCAAACTCACAAGGATTCTCCTGCCTCAGCCTCTCAAGAATGTATCTGGTTTCTCAGTATTTTATCTTTCTACAAAAAAGTACCAACAGCTATATCATAAGCAAATTTTTGCAATAATAAAGTGAGCTTATGCATATGATCACTTAAGCATTTTGTGATCAATGCACATGGGCTGCATAAAATACATACCAAATGCCAGCATGGTGGTGCCCCTTTGCAATCCCAGCACTCTGGAAGACTAAGGCAGGAAGATCATAAATTCAAATCCACCATAAGCACAGATTTTAAAAAGGGCTGGAATTGCCTTGGATTCAATCCCTGGATCACTACTACACAAAATACATTCCAAAGTTTTTAAAAATAAATGAAAACAATGGGTGGTATTTTAAAAAATCATTGCGAGATTCTTTGATACATGTTGTTTTGTAATTATTTAATACTTAGACCTAAGTACTTTGTTGACTTACTGCAAATTTGCATGGTAACATTTACATATTCACCTAGTGGAAATCATTTCTCACAAGAAGGGAAATAGCTCCAATGTTATGGTTTGTGACCTTATCGGGACAATTTTATGTATCACCAAGTTTATTTCAACAGATCTTTGACCAAGTGACAGTAGAAATCTCCATTCCTTGAATTTTCTCTTCTTCTGGGCTTATCATTTTACTGGCTTCCATTTATTAATGAGTTAATTAAGATCATTCTTGTGTGTTCACTTTGTCTTCACATGAGAGCCATGCTTTTAACATTTTCTGAAAATATATGTTATCGTCCATTGCATTTTACTACTCAGCTTTAGAATCACTACTGAGTGATGAAGGTTGTAATACAGAGCCCAGGGATTTTGGGTTCCGTTTGTTTGTGTTCTCATAGTCTTAGGGCTTCTTCTAAACTCGTGTCAGTCTGAACAGCTCCACTGCTGTCGGTCTCTATCCTTTCTTCCCTCTTCTGTGTCAGGCATCATGTAGTGAGTTGTATTTGTGTTGATAATTAGATACCCTTGATTAGGAAGGGGACGTACCAGATTTGTATAAGAACAGTAAGCTATTTTCACATAATATGCTTATTGTCCCAGATAAAAAAATAAATGCATCCTCAAAACTTTACTTATGATCTGTAATGTGTTTTACTTCCTTCTGAATTTGCAAATCAGGCATTGCTTGCAAGAAGTGTCAGAAAAAGCAAAAAGAAGCTTAAAAGGCATAAATACCACACTAAATAAGACTGGTTTTGTATGTATTAAAATGGTATTCAACAAATAAACAATTTGAATATAAGGGGAAGAAATTTTCTTATGAATAATATTTATAATGTGGATATCATATACAATTTAAGCTTCACATGCTCCAGTATGAATACTTTTGCTAATTAAAACGTTTTATTTCAGTTGCTAGGTCTCCCAGGTCAGCCGAGTAAGCATGCATTAATTCTTCCATCACCTATACAGTTTGACACTTTCTTAAGGAGGAGTGACGAAGCAAGACTTTTTCTGATAAAGTTTTCAGTATTGTAGCTGAGAAGCATATGGAGAATATCAAATATAATGGAATAAATGTAACTGCTCTTACGGTGCCAAAAGAAACTATTTGATTGCTTAAAAAAGGGTGACATCTAGTGGTTAAATGTCTTATTGAAATAAATAGTATCCAAACAACTTCTTTCCCTGTTCCACTAGCCCTTTAAGAGCTATTTTAAAGTATATAAATTTAAATATTTACTTCTATGTGTGATCATTTTACTGCATATTTAATGCAGTAATTTTGCAGTTAAAGCCTTTCAGAAGGAGAAAGGATGGGAAGACGGTAGAATGGAAGGTGAGGGAATTCTGGGTGGGTGGTCAGACAGAAGGGTCACAGGTTCATCACAGCTGGAGCAGGAGAGAGATAATGACCCCACGAGGCCCATATAATGCACAGTGAGTCCCAGGCTTGGAAGTTTAATATCTTCTACGTCGTTTTGAACTAGTCTTTGATCTGATATTCCCTTTAGCAAGCGATGAATTACATCTGAACCAAGAAATTTCACACCACCTTCTTTTATCTTTGTTGAAATAGACATGTTGACTATCATTCAAAACTGATGACCTAAGACTTTTTCCAAGAGCCCTTTGCCCCTAAAGAGAATGAATAGATTAGAGGCCAGAGTCTGTCTGCTACATCAAGCATCATAACTCAAGCTTTTCTTCTCAACCAAAATTTAACCTTTTTCTAGTCCGTCATCACTTTATTTCAGTGGAACGTCATGCTTGAAAGCTAGTTTGTAGTTACAGTCATGATAAATGAGGACTGGTTATGAGTAAGTGACTTCTCAGAAGTTCTGCCTCCACTTCAGGGAAGACACCAGGTCAGTCTACAACGTTAATTATTGCCACGACATACAAAGGGAATTACTTTTCACTGTACAAATCTGACAGTCAAAAATGTATAATTAAGAAAAGTGCTTTAGTGTCCTTGAATTTGCTTTAATTTCACAATGCTGGCATTTCTAGTTCACATTTTGAGTGCAATATTTACCCTGTTGATTTTAAAGTGTCCAAAGTTATCTACGTTCCATAAAAAGTTTCTTCTCCAGGACCCCATTTGCTGCAATGAGATATACTGCCTTTATCCTATTATTTCTCATTTTCCTTTTTCTTTTTCTAACATAGAGATTCTGCTCTGAAAAACACAAGTAGGTCATACGACCCATAAATATTTCTTCCATCACTGCTCTGGAAACCTGCTATTGCTCACTTTCCATTCTGGACTAACAAGCCTCCAAACGCTCTGTTATATTTGATCTCTTGACATACTCATTTCTCTCTCGTGTTCATTGAGCTTCTTTGAGTGGCCAACAATGAAGCCTAACGAAGATTTGGATGAAAATGCTGTAATTTAAAGTCATGCCAGCACATAGCCACCCTCTGCTGGAGATATCTGATTGTAAATTTTAAATAGGAAAACAGTATTTTTCAGGCTTTATAAGGGCTTAAGTCATCTTTCCTGTGACGGGCAATTTTCAGGCTAAAGGAAAAGGTTGAAGAGCCAGGCTGAAGTCAGTACATGCTTAAGGCAAATTTCAGAGCTCAGAAATGCAGATTCCTATTTGGCAATAAAAAACATGCATTATATAATGTCCTAGGACATTCTAAGAATAAAAATATACATCAAGAATCTTTGGATGAAAGATTTAAAAATTATAAGCTTAGCCCCAGCTGTGCTGTTAAAGTTATTTTGGAAGATCATTTAATGCAAATATGTCCTGAAGGGTGCAGACTTGGTGTATTTCAACTCCATGTATTTCCTCCCTTTTCGTAGGTGCCATCGATTTTTAGTTTTTTATTATAACGTATTTGGGAGGCATAATGACTGTGTTCATTTTGGTTATTTGTACACGCGCATGACCAGTCTTAATTCTCTGTTTCCTTCCCTGCATCTCTTGGTCTCCTTCCCGCTTTCAAAAGATCTATTTCCCCGTTTCCTTTTATCTATCTTTTATTTTATTCTTTATTTACACCTAGAGTTTCTCATATAAGAGAAAGTGTACCATATTTAAGCTTGTATGTCTGATTTATTTCACTCAACGTTGAGGTTTCACAATGTGTTCAGTTTTCTACAAAAGACTCAGATTTATCCTTCTTTCTAGCAAACTAGCACTCCGTTATGTACAAATAACATTTTTTAACTATTAATCTTTTGGTAAGCATGTAGGCTGCTTCTCTAATTTAACTGTTGTGAGTTTTGTTGCTTTAGACATGGATATACATCATGTTATTCAGTGCCTTTAATTGTTTTGGAAAGATATCTAGTACGGTAATATCTGGTTCAAATGGAATTTCTACTTTAAGTTTTTTGAGGAATCTCCTGCTTGAATCTCCTGCCCAATATTTATCAATAATTTAAATCTTGGGGCTGGGGATTTAGCTCGGCGGCACAGTGTCTGCCTGGCAAGCGAAGGTTGTGAGTTCGATTCCCAGTACCAGAAAAAAAATTAAAAACAAATAATTTAAATCTTACTTTGGTTTCTTAGTCATCCCTTCTGACTTGCTATTTATAAGTCCTTGTTGAGGACCTAGATAAGATGCCCTGTGTAACATCTGAGGGCACAAGAGATACAGGTGGCAGAGAGTGGCAGAATGTTTGAACTGACAAGACTTCTGTTGCGTTGGAGGAGGATAGACTAGTATCAGCTCAATTTCTTAGCATTTTTGCAGAATCCTCAGTTAAACTATGACTAAGCTTCCAGCGGCATCTGTCTAATAATTTAGCCTGAGTTTGGAGTTAAATGTTTAGTCCCAATGTGGATGACGTCTTGGTTATGACTTCTAATTGGCTATAAAGTCAAATTGTCACTTCCCTTTGTCTTTGACATCAGCCTCCTAGCTCTAAGTTTCTGTGGTATCGTTCTGTTTGTTCTGCTCCCTTTGGAGTAATTGCTCCTCTGTATTTTATAAGATTTCTTCATTCACCTTTTCATTACTTCTCTCAAACCTCAGCCTTCGCTGCTCCTACCCAGGAGTATGTTAGCCATGGTCATGATTTCTGCAGTATGACTTGTAGAAGACATTAACTCTCATTTCCAGTTTTCTCAACTTACTTTGTTGCTTTTGTTTTCATTTTGTTGCAAATTTCAAGAGTTTCTGATCATCCAAATCTTGTTCCATTTTCTCAATACAGAAAGTAAGGTAATAAAGATCGTCTTCATGGAAAAATATTCACTAATGAGCTACCCATTTATCAAAATTCTTTCTTAAAGACCCTTTCCCAATTGGTACTGTCATCTGTCCTTACTCATTGCTCCAGTCTTAGTTTTTTCCTGATTCCAGAATTGCATAAATACCATATAGTACAGTGAAAACTGGATCACAAAGTAAACCTTCTACGAGATTTAGATTTCTTATGACACAAGTGAAGTTGGAAAGCTACTGAATCATAAAATTAAGGACAATGAGAATAGAGCTGTTTGTGGGTAAAGCAGAGGAAATTTGAAAAGCTACACGAGAAGGAAATGACTTGAATGTCAATGATTTGAGAGAAACCAGGAGTGACTCAAAAAGTCTTTCTAAAATTATCACCTTTAAGATCATGATAGAAAGTTAAATATAATATGAAAGAGGTTATATTTTACTATAATATTTAATCAAAATACACATTACAGTGAACACTGGAATTATAAATTTATTACACTTGTGTAGAACCTAACATTTACATCCCTTGTGTGGAGTTGGTACATGTACTTAACACACCCCAATTCTTTCTTTCATCTCTTATCTCCTTCTGCCTTCCCCCGCTCTATCTCTTGATCCCCTTCCCTTTAAAAAATGATCTGTCCCCGCACTTCTATTATATATCTTTTATTTTTCTCCTTGTTTTTTTTTACTCTGAGTTTCTCATGTAAGAGAAACAATGTGATATTTAAGCTTGTGTGTCTGATTTATTTCACTTAACATGATGTTCTCAAGGTACATCCATTTTCCTACAAATAACTCAAAACTAAAAAGACCGTGGGGGAAAAAAATGAACCTTTCTGCACCAAAGGTGGGAATGTAAGCTAGTACAGCCATTATGAAAGTGGCATGGAGACTTCCTCAACAAACTAAAACTAGACATCCCATTTAACTCAACTAGCTCCCATTTAGGTATCTTCTGGAAAGTCTTAAAGACATCATATTATGGAGATACATGCATACCCATGTTTATAGCAGTACATTTCATATACCTAGATCATAGAAAGAGCACATACATTCATCAAGAGATGAATGGATAAATAAAATGTGGTCTACACACCATAGAGCATTTTTCTGGATAAAGAAAGATAAACATGGGTCATGAAAATTTGTTGCTTTTAACAGCTAGGATATCATAAATTAATCTAAATAGATTATCAAAATATACATTAAAATAATTACATTTATACTTAAAGATAATATCTCAACTATTTTCCCTCTTTTGTGGTCAACTTTAATTTACTTTAGGAGATCTTTTCCTACGTATTACATTTGTCATCGGATAATGAGGACTTCTGATATGTCTGTTCTATTCATATGTGTGTGCATGTGCATGTGTGTGTTTTTGTATCTCAAGAATTAAATACAGTAAAGATCACATTTTATTTTGTTCAGACTCTTGTATCTTTCCAAGAAACTTGTTGCTTAATCATGGACAAGGGATGATCCTGCGCTCACTAGGGAGACATGAACAAATACTACCTCTACACACTTTTGTGCAGACATATTTCTATAAACTTTAAAATTGTCTTGAAGGAAAAAAATATGGAACAAAACATTGAGAGAAACATCATTTAAATAGTCAAAAAAGTAGTATAAATGACAGACAATACAAAATCAGTATGTATGCCCTAGGGAAAACTTTAATTAGTGGTTGGACAAATTCTCAGAATAATTTTTCCCTGGGAACCGTGGAGGCAGAAGTGACTAGCTCAGAGCTGCTTAGGAACAGCTTGCACTAGGAAAAGGAAATTTAAAGACACAGATTTTCTATAAAATAGAATGCAATGTTAACCAGGGAAATGAATTTACTCTCTGTTATTTTGAAAGTGGAAGTTGTGGCCTATAAGAGAGATTCACTTCATAAATTTCATGAATTTAAGGAGGCATTAAGAAAAGAAAGAATTACTTAACTGGCACTTCTTAAAGGTATATGTCAAGTGAGCCTTTCCTTTTTATTCCCTTCACTAGAATTTTTATGGAATCTGAGTTATTGACTTAACATTTTAAAGCCTATCTCATTATCATAAAATTGCCCTTTATCCCTAGTCTACAGTATTTAAGAAACCATAAACAGTGGTAAAGCCAGAATTGTTTTAAATTCTGCGTCAGCCACTTTTGCAAAGTGAGTCACACTAAGCTTCATTCTTAGTCCTCTAAGTGTCCCTCTAAAGGACCTAAAATTAAACAAATCCCCTGAAAAAAACTTAGTAAATGAATCATGAAATATAACCTACACCCATTTTCATTTGGAAAAGATTTTATGTTAATAATTGTTAAAGGATTCTTCATTATCTTAGCTTAATTTTTTTTGCTATGTGGTATTTCTCTGATAATTTTCCCATGTGGTGAATTTGGTTTATGATCATAAAAATAACATTTGTTTTGAGATGTGATCACAGTTTAAATAAATTTAGTAAATAATCTTTTAATTTTTCATCTCTGGAAATTATCTCAATTTTTTTTAAGAGTAGAAAAAATTTATTGACAGAAAGCTTCTGTCTGAGAGGGACAGAAGGGGGCCCAGAAAGTGGGTTGCCCACAAACCCCACTTCTCCAGGGTGTTTCATTGAGCAAAGCCATGATATGAAGCAGGCTTAAGCTGTGACACAACTATAACCAATCAATAAGATTACAAGTACATCACTTAGGTAATATTAATCCAATGGCAAATCATAGGATGGGTGTGAGGTGGGACAAAACTATGATCAACCAATGAATTCACAACAAGTATAGTTGTCAGGGTAATATTGATTCAATGGGGATCAAATAGGGAAACAAGTCACCTAGCAAGTGCACATGGTCAGAAAGCACTTTGCTGGAAGGGGTGTGTTAGGGATCTTTGGTCCTCCACCCATGGTCATTGATACCTACTTAGAATATCAATTGCTGCTGTTCATCCCTTGTGGAAGTATATGGATGAGTAGTTCTTCTCCTTCTTGAAGTCTGACCTTCAGTGAATGTGCCTCCAGCCACAATTGTTTTCTGCATTGACCTCTTGAGAGCCCAGCCCTATTTGACTGCTTACAATATTTCCACCTAACTTAACTATCTATAATATTCCTGCCTCTGAAGTATCCCTAACTGACATGATGGGGCAAGGATCAAAGACCTATCTGGTTATTTCCAGATGAAGAAATCATAGCTGTGATCATCAGAGATAATCCACAGAGGATCTATCTAAAGGCCCTCAATAGATGTCAGGTGTTCTTGTCTTAAATAGATGGACAGCTTTAAGTCTGCAGAAGACAAGGCCCCAGAAACAGTTAAGTATGTGTGGGCCAAATAATAAAATCAATGAGATAATTAAGAATATAACCAAAAAAGTTTTCCACCAGGAGGAGCCAGGAATAGTTTTCCAGAAAGAGGATAAGGAAAAGTTCCAGGGAATTTCAGAATCTGACATGTCATTAACCTGTCCTCTAATATCTCGAATATTGAGATATTACTGGAAGGATCTGGAATGTATACACAACATTCAGCATTTAAACTGCACAAGTATCCCCCTGTGCTGCTGTTAGAATGTCTAATGCCATCCAGTTTTGGAGGGCTTACCTCATTAATTTTACTTCATTCAGGAGATAGACATTTGCCATCGTGTTATTTAAGACCCACTGAGTATAGTTAGTTAAGGTCTCAATGTGTTGCATGACAAATTTTAACCCTAGGGATAGGATAAAGATAGAAGCCAAATGATCATACCGATTAAACCCTCATCTAGATCATGAGGTGGAGCAAGTTTGCAAATTTGTCAGTACTTTTTTTCTTTTGGTTTTGGTTTTTCTCCGGTACCGGGAATCGAACTCACAACCTTGCGCTTGCCAGGCAGGCACTTTTGCCGCTGAGCTAAATCCCCAGCCCCCATTTGTCAGTACTTTTGACATTTCTGTCTTGTAACCGTGCAAATCCCAGAATTCATCTTCCTAGCCACCCAAGGGGTATCCAGGGCCACAAATTGGTTCTGAACAACCAATGAGTGCCAGTGGTGGCTTCCCATCTAATTCCAGGGTGACTAAACCAGTCTATTGCAAACAGTCTTCAGCCTGTAAAGTTATTGAGTGTATACATTATTGGGGGTGTCCATCCCAAGTGTTTAGTAGAGAGGCCAATAAGAATAGGAGGGATTTTTCTGCTCTCAGCCTAAAGGAGCCATTCCACTAAGATGTCCTGTAGTGGGGGTTAACCATAGATAATCATCCCATATCTGAAAGTAGTGATATTGATATCTGTGGTTGTTGGCCCTCAGGATAAACAGGTCTTACTAGAGCCTATAGAGAGACTTCTATGGCATTGTTAGAAAAAAATTCTATTATGTTCAGGCCATGAAGAGTATAGTTTATAGCCCACTCAGTTACCTTTATTGATGGTCTAAACTATGAACCATTGAGCTCTTTCAAAACTTATCAATATAGTCTTGCAGTTTATTTTAATCATCTCCTTGGAGTGGGGTTACCCACCAAGGAAGTCCTGATGTACTCAACAAGGGTAGCAGGCCATATATTCAGCAAGATGTTGTAATGACTATGCATATTCTTGTGTCCGCCTTGTAAAGGAATTGCACTCTTCCTTAAGTGTAAAATGATTAGTAAAAGGGCTAAGAGTAACATCTTAGATTACTTATCTGAAGACTGTTTTTTTCTTGGACAAGAATCTTAAGTCTTCTCTGGGTTCACAGGAGTATTCTTATGATGGTTTGTCACACTCAGTGACAGTCTCTAGTTCCTAGGACTTTGAGTTGAGTGTGCTGTATCCAGAAGTCCAGGCTTGCTACCTTGACAGCTGACAGAGTTGGAAGGATCACACTGTATGGTCCTTCCAAAGTTGTCCTAGGTAAAATGATGAGAAGCCAAGAAACTTTACCAGTATAAAGTCTCTGGATTGGAATATGGGATTTTCTTTGCTTCAGGCTGAGCTTTGTTGAAGAATCTATTGGAATGTAGCCTGTGAAGTGACATCTTTTAGTAAGGCATCTTCTCTATCAAAGAGAAAATCATTAGTGAGAAAAGGGATCCATAAAGTATTTCAAATGGACGGAGGCCTAGAATTTGAGGTGTATTTCTAATTTTAAGGAGAGCTAAAGATAGTAGCGAAACCATTATAGGTGGATTTCCTGAGCCATTTTGTGAAGCTGTCTCTTAAGGGTCTCATTCGTTTTTCTACCTTCCCAGATGATGGTGGCCTCCTTGCACAATGGCAGTGATAGGGAATGCTCAGTGCCTGAGAGACGTCCTGTGTTACTGTTGCTTTAAAAGAAGGCCAATTATCACTCTGCAACCTCTTCTGAAGTCCAAATCTGGAGATGATTTCTAAGACTAAAATTTTTGCCACCTCTTGTGCCTTTTCTGTTCTACAAGGAGAAGCTTGAACCCACTTTGTGAAGGTGTCTACCCAGACTAATAAGTATTGAACTCCTTTACTCTTTGGCATATGAGTGAGATCAAGCTGCCAGTAAATCCAGAAATTGTTCTAAGGGACTGGAATCCCAACTGTAGCTCACTGGCTCTTAGATTCCTCTATTGAAGGAGTCTGATATTTTGCTTTAAGTCCTTCCAGTTTCCACTATAATTATATCTAAAATTTTTATGACTTATGAGAAACAGGTTCTAACAACACAGTTCTGACCAATGAAAAACTTGTTATTGTACATAGTCAACAATATATATTGTATTTTTTAAACCAGTTTTAGCATCATTTCAACTAGTTGGCAACATGGATATATATACAATGTTTAGATAGGATAAAATATCTCCCCCAGGATGGGAGCTGAGCTTTATACATAACTAAAAGGAATGGGTAAAGAGAAAGTTACACAAGTTATAGCTTAAGTGAGTTACCTTGTATCTGGTGATTCCTTTTTATTGAGATATAATGGCTGTAAGGAAGGTCAGGATTGAAAAGAAGGACAAAGATGCATGTGCTAGTGCCCAGCAATGTGCTGATTTCTTTTCCCCATGTAGCCATGATAACTCAGGGCTCCTCTGTGGAGATGACAGATGGAGATGATAGTCTGGCCAGTGGGAGAGGGCAGAGGGCCCCCCCTTTAGTCTTGTTAGGTCAGCTGGAAAGATGAGTTTGAGCTCTGGGATCTCCACCTCACAGTGCAGTCTTGCTTCCAGCATCCACATTTGCAGTTAGGGCACAATGTGGGGAACCTTTTAAAGTAATCTCTCTTCAGGTAGCCTGGCTTGTGACAGCAACAGCAGGTGAGGTTAATAGTTATTGAAGTCTTCTTGGAGCCCTGAGAATCAGACTTAGAATTTTTTTAAAGTCCACAAAAAGAGAGCCACTTTTTGGTCTCCTTGCTTTCTTTCCTTGCCTTCCTCCCAGTCTCAATTATAGAATACTAAGAAAGCAGTTTTTACTAAAGTGTCAAGTGAGCTATCTGGAGCAAAAACTATTTTTTGTAACTTTTTCTTAATATCAGAGCTGACTGGGTAATAAATGTATCTTTAAGCATAAACTGTCCTTCTATTGAATCAGGGGAAGTGGACATACGTTTTACCACTGCCTCTTATATATGATCTAAGAAAGTGAAGGAGTTTTCATCTTTCTCCTTATAAATAGTTAACAATTTAAAATAAGTAGAGGACTTGGTTTCTGTCCTTCTTAGACCTTCAAGAATACAAACCTAAAATGTCTCCTGCTCCAATCTCCTGTCTGGCTGTTAGGCTAGCAGGGGTCTTGGGTAGGGACTGCTTAAGCTCCAATGGGAACTGGTAGTTTCCCTGGCTGCCTATCTTCTGGCTGTCTAAAATTAATAATATGATATACATCCCCAAATGTAATAGCAGTTTGTAATGTTGCTTGTCTCTCATTAGAAGCCAATATTTGATTTAAGTTTAATATTATAACTTTACAGTCTAGCTTATGGGTCTGAGTAAACCCTCTAAAGACCTCAGTGTACTTACCAGGGTCATATGAAAGAAAAAGACATATGAACATGAATAGTCATGTATGGATTATAGTTATATTTTGAGCATAAATAACCTTCTTAATGTAAAAAAGTTTGAACATAATCTTTTTCTGATCATTTTCTCTCTTTTTCACAGTATGACTCCAGTTGTAAAATATAATCATAATTAATACTTCCCTCTGCATTCCATTTTGTCTCTAGGCAGTAGGCGGGCCATACATGTGTGCAGAAAAATATCAAGTAGTGCTTTTTCAACAGATAAGGGTCAGACATCTTCCAGTGCTTAAGAATGTATTCCAAAGAAGTAAAAGACTTTGACATTGAGTATCTCATGTCTGAAATGTAAAAAGAAATTGGGCATCCCTTTTAATTTCTATTTGATTTCTATCTATACCCTTGTGGCATCCCTCAAGTAGGTTACACTCCAGGGCAGGCGGATGCCATCTAGAGAGAGAACAGAAAACAAAATTTACCAGCCTATCCACCCTTATAGTGGTGCACAATATCATCTTCCCTGGGAGCTGGTGAACTTACTCTTATAAGCACAAGTTGCAATTGGCCTCAACTGTAACAGTAAGATTAAAAGAATGAAGTATTATTTTGTCTTAACCTACTGATTTTTGGTTATTTCAAAGAAGATGAGGCAAATGGATAAAAAACACCACCTTTTATCTTGCAGAGGAGATCACCTTTGTAAAGCAAAACAAACAAGTGTCTTGGAGGATTTCACCAGTAAAGAAGCTGCCAAGGCACTTGTGTTACCTACTTAATCACCTAGGCAACCTTTTCTAACAGCAAGACAAGGCTTCACTTTTAAGTCCACTTAAAATATTTTATATCTCTTAGGCTCACAGGTTAAACTTATATTTATCATCTCACAATCACATTTTATGTTACTAAAGGTGCATTTATTAGTCTTCTATGAACACACAAAAGAAAAAGCTGAGTAAAACCTCTTTCTTATCTTAGCATATGTAAAACACAAATATAAACCTTTCCTCCAATAATTATTTTCCTCCATAAAAAGCAAACAGTTGATACAAGCTGCCTCAACCTGATTTCTGGAGGGAGTTATGGTCTAAGCACAAAATTGTTTTAAAGTTAAATCCCAATAAGTTGGTGAAAAGTTGTGGTTTCTGACTTAGTAGTAGTAAGAGAAAAGTATGATAGGTGAGTGGAGATTTTTCTGTGGTTGAGAGCCAGTTTCCCTGAAGAACATTTGGGTATCCACCAGGGAGCAGCCCTGGCCATAACACCTCAGTTGTTCTCAGTTTCTATTGCTCCACAAAACCAGAGATTGGTCTCCATAAAGAAATTCAGCTGTCTGTTTGGTCAGTAGCCCATTGGCCACTGGCTTCAGTGGGAATTCACCAAAGAGATGCTGGGGAAACCTATCCTATGCTTTAAGAGTGGCAGCTGCTCTAAAAGTATTTAACTAGCTGGAAGAGTAACCACTATATGTCCATGTTCTATAAAGGATAGGCTAAAGCCTGGGAAAAATAATTACTTAGTGCTTTCTAAGTTTAAAGTACAGGTTTCAAAGACCACAACTTATTATCAAAGTATTTGCCTATACACATAAATGATAACTAGACCTAGGAGGGGAAGAGAAAAGGATGAAGATCCTTCCTTAGGCTAAATGTGTTTTGGTCACATAAGTTTGGTGCTTTGGAAACATCTCCTTCTGGATCCACCCAGAAGTCAGCTCTTTCTTCTGTGTCTCAGGTTGAGCAGCTTCTCAGGCTAAGCCAGGACATGGCTTTTATGTTTGTTCTCCTGAGTGGGCAAAATTCTGATGCCTCATCTGATCCAGAGATAGGGTATGTGGCCCTCATCTAAGTAAGATGACTTCTTTGTCTTTGGAGTTAGCTAAAGCTCATTTTCTATGGGCTTCACTTAGTTGTTGGATAAGAGGAAATGGTTGGAACAGTTTAGAGTTCTCTCTAATCTTACATGCCTCCAAAAAAAAAGTACAAAATGGAAGGAAAAGATTGGAAGGTCAGAGAAAATAATTCATCTCCTCTCATGCTCACTTAGTTACAGAGACAATTTGCCCCTGAGTAATCATTCTCAGCCTAGAAAGGTGAGAATGAGGAATCTAAAGAGCTAAGGTTGCATCTTTAACAGTGGAAGATCAGACCAGAAAAAAACTAAAGCAAAACAGACTTGGCATTTCCTCTAATGTGTGGAGGATGATCAGAACCAGTCTGTCTCAGCAAAACCTGTCCTCCAAGTTTTAAGAATGGCCACTAAACTAGTGTCTTTTAACTGGTGGAAGGAGTTTCATGATTTATAAATAGGCATTGATATTTTCTAAATATGAAATAGATTTCATTTAAAAAGACCCATTTTTATACTATTTTATATCAAAGCCTGTAAAGGGATGCTCTAATATTCCATTTTCCTAGCACTGTCATCTAGGATAAAGCACAGCAGAAAAATAAGTTAAACAGGTAAAATAAGGAACACTAGTAAGTTCTGCAACTAAATCTAAATGCAACACTTACAAAATCAGAATAAATTGTCATATTAAAAAAGCATTATGCAAAAGCAT
The DNA here is from genome assembly GCF_000276665.1 of Chinchilla lanigera. Classification (NCBI taxonomy): domain Eukaryota; kingdom Metazoa; phylum Chordata; class Mammalia; order Rodentia; family Chinchillidae; genus Chinchilla; species Chinchilla lanigera. Next base: position 9,508,293 of record NW_004955440.1, read on the forward strand.
TATAATCTTATAACCTTCCCATGTTTTCAACTCAAATTTATCACCATTTTAATAAAATTATATGAGACAAAGCATGACCAATTATAAGAAATAGGCAAAGACATAACACCATAAAAATTTTGATTACCTAAATGAGTAACAATCCGGGATCTATGAAACAAAAGCAAACTCTTATCTCCATCCAATTACCTTGGTGGAAGACCTCCAAATGGTATAGGAGAATGAAAGTCCCAACCTGCTAGACATCTGAAGCACCAAGTTTGTGTTCTTTAAAATTGAGAAATAAATTCTAGGGACAATGGAGGTTAAGAGTAGGAAGAATTTATTGAGAGAAAGAAATCTTCTGTCTGAGAAAAACAGAAGACATCCCAGAAAGTGGATTGTCTCCACAAATCTTAAAGAAAGCCAAAATAATAATTATCTCTATTAAATGATACATTAAGGCCATACTTTTTCAATATCACTACTCTCAGATAATAATGGCAAAATCATTAATTTGAGAACAGTGAGGTCTTTTGAAAGCTCAGAATTTATTTTCTGTTCTAAAACTGCAGTCTAGTGTCTCTGAAGATATATGAGGTCAATGATCCTTTCAGACATGAAAAGTAAAACTTGTCAAAGAGCTTCAGCTCTTATTTTAATTACTTTATTTTGTCCCCAAAACTGACCTTTCAAATCTACAGAGGTTTTTTTTTATTTTTTTTTAACAGTTAACTATGGGAAGCTGATGCTAAATCTTTATACATTTTTATTTTTATGTATTTTACTATGTAGAAAATACATATGTCCATCTGGTTCTTTAGGACTCTCAAAAGGGCCAGGGTGAAAGTGCATTGTAATGATACATATACCTGATATATGGGTAGAATGTGGAATATGTTTACCTGTATTTATTTTCCCACAGGAGTAAAATTGATTGGGCAGGAATTATCCTTTTACTTGTCACTCCCACAATTGGCCTATGACCTGACTTGGTTCCCATGTCATTAACTGCTCCAATCAGCTTTGGTCAGGTTCTCAGAAAATTTGGCATTGGCCATGATAATTTAGGCAGAAAAAGGCCATATGGCGTTCTTCTTCAATGGGCTTGTGATATCACTGAGACTTGATCTTAGCTTACCCAATGTTAATGAAAAAGTTATATATAAATCAGAATCTTATTTCTAAATTCTTTGAGTGCAGCAAAATGACTTTATTAATTACTTTGATAATTCAATGCCCAAGAAAATATTTTATAAACTTTTGTGTTGAATATATGGTTCTTTACTGTCAGCATAAGAGACAAACCATGTTCTAGCATATGGAAACATTTTTACTTTGCAAATTATCCCGAAGAGAGTGTGATTTGCAAAATACTGACAAATTAAATATGCATTTCCATATGTTTCTATGAAGACCAAATATATCCATGAAAATTAGCTGCACACAATTTAAATTCTTCAAGAGTTTTTGATCAACATTGATGAACAAATGTCAAGTAGTTCTTTTGAAAGTCCCAGAGAGAGACACCAGTCTGTCCCTGTGCTTGGAATACCAATATTATAAACCAATATTTTAGGACAATAAACTATTTCAAGAAAATACATTCAGAAAATTTTGAAAGACTTTTTGTTAATGTTTCTACACAAAACATTGACTTAACTCTTCCAAAGATAAGATATTATTCTAAAACTTCAGAAATTAATTTTTGTTAACTAAAATTTATTATTTCAAGAAGTGCTTTTATATGAGTATGCCTACCATATTGATAGTTCACTGGACCTATTTGAAAAAGTGTCCTGGAGAGTGAGATTTGAAGAAGTAATTGGTAATTGATTCACAGAGCCAAGTGTTCCACTCATAGTTACAATGTAGCCAAATGAGAAGAAAACTAATTGAACTTCATTACATCTTTTCAAAGTACTTTCTAGAGTAGAATTAAATCAACTGACTTAGGAAAAAAGCATAAAAATTGTGACAAGATGAATATTTTTATAAAGTAGAAATTAATAGGTATCTTTATTATTAAAAATGAGTTAGCACTACATACTCTGCCTGTTTATTGTCCTGTCATATCAAGCCTTAGATCACACTCAATCCTCAGTATTCAGTTTTCATTGCAGTGTTGGCACTTTGTGATAAGTAAGTGGGTTTTGGGTTACAGTTTGGGCACTTGATTCTAAATGGTTCATCATCACTTGTTTAAAGCAACCATCAACAAAAAACAAATCCTCAGTTTCTCATGATATGCGCACTGCACGTTACAGAAAAATTCTGACTTATACTTCTTAAATTCACCTCTTCATAATGCACTTGTTCTGTATGTGTGCTCATTAAGGAAATACTGGCTGTGCACTCACAATATTCTAGGCAACTTTTAAAGTGCTTAGGACATACCAACAAGCAAACCAATAACCCCTGCCTTTATCTGTGATAATGGGTTTTCTTGTGTCAAGAAGCAGTTGCTGACTCATACAACAAGAGAAGAAAAGGTTTAATTTGGCTCATAATTTTAGGGCATTCAGTCCATGGCCATCTGGTTCCAAAGCAGGAGCATCATGGTGGAGGGCACAGCAGAGGAAAGTTGTCCACCTCAGGTTGGCGAAAAAGCAGAGAGTAATAGAGAATCCAGGGACAAGACTGTACCCTTCCATGTCAAGACCCAAATGGCCCACTTCTTTCAACTGGCTCTCACATCCTAACAGTATATTCAGCTATGGATCAATCTACAGATGAATATCACCTTCCAAATGCCCTGCCGCTGAACAGATGGAATAGTTAAGGACATTTTAGATGCAAACCATAACATTATAAAAGTTACTTTTCCCATATTCAAAATGAGTTTGATGTTTGAACAAAGAAATGCTAAGTCATTGTTCAGAAGTCATGATTTACCAGCTAAAAATAGATTTTGATAATCTACCTTAGACATAATAGTAGGCAGAGTACTGGAGACACAGATATGAATGAATCACAACATTCTGTAAATTATCAGTTTGAGCATGCAAGGAAAGAAATGTTGATAAAACCTTTCCAAGGCAATTTAAGTTTACTGTGGAAGTATCCCTAATTCAGACCCAAGAGGAAAAGTGTGTATGTGAGGAGAAATTCTAGGCAGGTTGTTTTCACAAATTTATCAGCCAAGAACAGATTACTGAGGTCCTTATATTCCAAGAAAGACATTTTGTTATTACTATGAAGACAGAAAGGAACAGATGAGTGTTCATGTGGAACAAGGTTACAAATTAAGGTCTCTGTAGTTCTTGCTTTGCTCATTAGAAAAGTAAACAGTAAGGGATCTCTGGAATGTTTCTTCTAGCATTTAAACTCTAATTCTGAAGTGATAAAACTGAAATATCAGATTAAGGTGAATTCCTGGTACTTAATACCCAGAAACTAAGACTCCCACTTAAAGATGACCCCCCCCCAATTTTTTTGGTAGGTGGATACAATAAATCGCTGTAAATTCAGACAACTTTGTATGAAATTTTACTATAACTTTAAGATTTTGGCTTTTCCTACATATAGAAGAGTGTTTTCTGTGTATTTGTATTTATGGGGTTGTATTTTTATTTATAAAATGACATGACAATTGTATATGCTTGGGAGCACAATGTGAGTATTTGAGGTATATGTTTACAGTGTGAAATGGTGAAATCAGGGCAAGTAGCATTATCCTCACCTTAAAATTTTATTGTTTCTTTGTAATGAAACATTCAAAATCCTCTCTTTTAGCTATTTTAAAATATGTAGTACATTTATATTGCCTAGAGTCACCCTACCGTTTTGTAGAATACTAGAATCTCTTCCTCTTATCTAACTCTATTTAGGAACCCATTATCTCTCTTTACTACCCACCATTTCCTTTTCCTACCTCTACTGATCACTATTGTACTCTATTTTATGAAATCAACACTTTTTAGTGTCAACATAGGAGTGAGAACATGTAATGAGACAGTCTGTGTCTGTCTCATTTAATTTCTCATAATGTATTCCAGTTTCCATATATGCTGCTTTATTTTAGGACTCAGTGTTGTTCTTGTGTATCTGTATCATTTTTTCTTGATTCATTGCTGGACAGTTAATTTCATATCTTGGCAGTTATAAATAGTACCACAATAAACGTGGGAGGAAAGGTATCTCTTCATAGTTATATATTGTTAAAAATCAAATTGCTAACATTTTTACTATAAAAATTAAGAATACATAAGAACTACTGAAAAACTAAATTTCAGATTCCTCTCTGTACAAAACAATCTTCGTAGAAGTTTTGATTCCATAAAGCATGATTATTTGATGAGTAAAATAAGCAACTTATTTGAGGTTTAGCTACAGAGGATTCTGAGATGACGGATATTTTAACTTATCCCCAACTGCGTTTGCAGACTTTGTTTATTTTAAGAATAAACAATTATACTGCACTCACATGTTCCACGCTTTTGCAATGCTATATTAATTTGTCTGATTCAACACATTTTAAAAGCCATGAAAATAGTAAGGCAATTATGTTTAATTATAGTTTTTGACCTTAAAAGAGTGAAGAGGGGAATAGAAAAAATAAAAGAAAGGAAGAAAGAAAGAAAGAAAGGAAGAAAGAAAGAAAGAAAGAAAGAAAGAAAGAACGAAAAGAAAAGAAAAGAAAAGAAAAGAAAAGAAAAGAAAAGAAAAGAAATTTCTAGTCATGTTCCTACTTCTAAACACAGACTTAAATTGTTAAGTGTAAGGCCAGAACATGTCAAATTGAAGAATGTTATGAAGGTAGTCTTTCATGAATATATATGTTCTTAAACAAAATTTTCTTATATTTTAGGTTTCGCTCAAAGATGAACTAGATACTGGAGGTTTATTTTAACTTGTGCTAAGAAATTGGGATAATTGTTTTGATTAGTCTTAGTGAGGTTTGGGGTGAGGAATAGGAAGTGGTTTAAAGAATAAGTTAAATTAAATCAGTACGTAAAATATTTAAAGATTCAAACTGAAGATCCTGCCAGTAAAGTCTTGTTAAAGAGATCAGCGAGACTTTGGATATTTCATTCCATAACTCTTAGCATCCAAAATTATATTCAGTAGATCTCTTGTGGCTTTCTCATATTGAAACAGATTATGCTTAAAAGATGCATAATCTTTATAGCAGTCACACTTTTCATTTGACAGCATTTATTTGAAACTCCTTTTAGGTAATTTATGATGTTCAAAGAACATAAGGACATTAAGATCTTTACTTTTTATTATTCACTGGCTCTCTTCCAATACCTTGCTTTTCTCAAGATCCTGTTAATATCACCTTTCTAAGTAAATTAACTCTCCTTTTGATTTTTAACTTTTGATGGGAACAGATTAGAATTTCTAGTACAAGTACAATGAGATAACACCTTAATTGTTCTTGTTCAAATTCAATTCTACCAGTGATTTATGACCAGATAATAATAGCTACTTATAAACTAATTTAATGTTTTCAAGTTTACTTCATTAACCTTAGAATTTTTTAGACTCCATGCCAAGATTTCATTTAAATTAAATTTCTTTTCTGTTCTGATTTTACCTCTCCTATGTTTGAAGTTATATGCTTTTAAGATGAATTTAACTTTCTCCTAGGTTCTATGTGATAACATTTTAACCTTGAGTTTTCTTAAAATTCTTATTTTTTAAAAGACTTTAAGAGGGCCCTATTTGCAAAACCATCAAGGTGTACTACAGAAACAATGATGTTTATTCAACTTTAGCAAATGAGAGGTCTAGATTTATCCATTTTGGAGAAAGATAACTGACTACACAGATTCTAAAGAATAGAAAATGTCAAAAGAACAGATTTGTTGTTGCTGTTGCTATTGCTGATGTTGTTGTTTTTACGTGTGGGATGAGCTGTCCCTAGTTAAAAGAATGTGACATTTTTAGTATCATTTTCTCTAATCTAGTTTAGCATTCTTTCAGCTCAAAATCCGAAATGCATTCAAATAACCTAGAGAAGATGACTTTTACAGAATTATCAATATACCTTCTCAAAAACCTGAGTTAATCATTTTGCATTTACTTAGGATATCCTTATTCATAATGGTTAATATCAAAATGTATGATTCAACAATTAAAAGGTGTAGAAAAAGATTGTTTTATCAATCCTCTAAAGGCTCAATTTTCTCCTCTATATAATGTAGAGAACAATAACATATATTTCATAGGATTATTTTTTAAACCAATGTGACTGCTTAGAACAAGCTGTCTCTTAAAGAAAGCTCAATTGTCATTTTGTTTTTCTAGTGTCAAAATTATTAAGACCTTTTAAAAAATTCAATCTGGAAAAAAGAACACATTCTCTAACCTACTCCACGTTAAGCCTCCTTGACTATTTTTATAAGAGTTTAGCTACATGTTTGAGAAGTTATCAATCACAAAGTTTCAAGTTTTTTGCTTTCTGTCAGTAGGAAGGTAATTTGGGAATCATATTTTACCTCTTCAATATTTTATTTCATTAAATAACATTTTTCTTTATTTTCTTATTTAATGTGTTACAAAACTTTTATCTAGCTAACCAGACATTATCATGGGGTCTTATTTGAAAAGTTATATCACTGATGTTCTTAAAAATATTGAGTAATCTAAAACATGTCACTTAAAAGAAGAAAACCCAAGAAGTCTTTATTTCATAGGAGATTTTGAGAAAATAAATACATTTTACTAAGACAAAATGTCATCTTCTGGTTAGAATACCCTATTTAAAAGATCAAGTTCCTTTTTATCAAGTGAAAATGTACAGCAATTAATCTTAAAAAGCTACATATTTCCAGAGGAAGTAACATTCAAATTTTTACTAAGATTGAAGATAGATACCACAAAAGATTAAAATAAGGAGGTGATTATTAATAATATATCAGAATAAAGACACAAAGGAAAGAAAACAACTCATAAGATGAGTGCGGCAGAACTATTTATCACCAATGGCTCTAGATTTTAAAATATCACACTCACCACTAAGTTCAGTGACATCACTGTCACATCTAGATATTAACATTTGTTCCATGTTTTATATAAATATGTATTGTTTTCCAGGTTTGGAATATAAATACTCCATTTACTAATGATTATTAGAGAACTACTTGTGATACAAATGGCCTTTATAAGGAGCTGTTATTTTCTTTCTTCTGCTTGTCTTATTCCACAACCTTTTTTGAAAATATCTGAATATTCATAAAGATAAAACTAAAATCTCATCTCCTCTTGAGTCTCTAGTTTCATTTCTTTCAGCTTTTCAACCTTCTCAATTATGTTCAGCTCCTGATGGGCTGCGTCAGCAACCCTGTTCGTTAGGTATATTTAATACCACACATCTAGCTTTGAGTCTATTTGCCTTCTCTTAATTTGTCTACCCCAAATGCCCCCTTGTTTCTTGGATAGAGTCATAGGTGTGACCCATAGTCAAGAAGGAAGTAACTAAACAAAGTTAAGAAAACCAGGAGGCAGGGATCGCAGGCACCTTAAGAGTCCTCCCACTACACTTTTGTTGAATTAATATTGCATAATTACCCACTACCACCAGTCAACTTGATACACTAACTCTGTGGTCAGGGACAGTGTCTGATTTAGCTTACCCTGCCATGTCTGTCGCCAGCTTATAGCAAAGTGTCTTATTGACTAGGCATTGGAGAAATAACTAAAGAAACACGGAAATAATCTTATAAGTCTAAAATACAACAGGTAGTTTAATTAGAACATTAACTATAAAAATATGCTCATAGTAACAAGTATCAACTCTCTATAACTTTACCACTATGAAACTGTTTTGCTTTACCAAAATCCACTTTGGGCTTTTACTCTTCCTCGCAACTTGCAGCAACTGAGAATCTCCACTTCTGCATGCTCACAGGTTTGTTCAGTAGCTCATTTGCGCTCCTTCTTTCGGCTTCCCTCTGCTGCTGCCTTCTGCTCCATAGCTATTCTTTTGGGCCAGTGTTCCTGCTTATTTTTTTAGCACAACAGGGGATTACTGGCTCTATCCCTTTGGATGTGTCACTCAACTTCTTCAAGCCTTAACTGTTCTCAAAAATGCAATTATGAAAAAAATCTGCCTGAGATTGTCATTGTGCAAGGGTTGCTAGAGAATGCACAAAACTGTTGTGCCCATTTCACATCAAATATCTCTTCAGTTTTGTCCTTTTTTTTAATTAACACTTAGCTGTGTGCCTTTTACTCAGTCATGCTTTTGAATGAGATTTCTTAGCAGCCTGAGAGCCAGTAATTTAACTAGCTGCACCATTCCCAAAGGCTCCACAGGATTGTGTAATTTCCAACCAGGGCTAACGATTCACGTGTTGTAGGTGTGGGGGAAAACGATGGGTGGCAAATAATGAGACACTATTCCTTTGTTTAAATAAATTACTTACATCTCTGGCTGTTCTTGTTTGATTACTTTTGCCTTGTTCATCTCTGCACATTTTAGTGAAATTTATTTTAACTGATACATAAATACAAAATTTAGAAACATTAATGAGATTCCATGTGATGTTTTCATGTTTGCATATACAGTCTTGTCAGGATAAATATAGCTATGTCCTCAAACATTTATCACTTTGTAACAGCAAAGTCATTAAAAGTTTTTTCTAGCTTTTTGAAATATACAGTACACAGTCCTCGTTTATAGTCATCCTACTGTTCAATAAAGCATTGGACCTTACATTTATCTACCTTGAACTTAGTACCCTTTCACCAACAGTTCTTTGTCTCTCCCTTCTATCTCCCTTCCCAGTCTCTAGGGACCTTGAGTTTACTCTTAACTACCTTGAGAGCACCTTTTTTAGTGTATTCCACATCTGCATGCGATCCTCCAGTACTTGTCTTTCTGTACTTGGCTTATTTAATTGAACATAATATCTTTCAATATCATCTATGTTGTCCCAGATGACACTATTTCATTTTCTTTTATGGCTGAGTTTTATCACTTGATATATACTTTTTATGAGAAGATTAGATAATCCCTTGTGATAGGAATTGAAAACGGTCTTTTAAATAAATTGCTGTCTAATGAAACTTTCTTTTTCTGACTCATTGACCTGCAAAATGAACCTGTTGTTCTACTTAACTGTATTGGTAAAATAAATCATATATTATTAATTTGTTGATACAGTACCACATTATTTTCATTAGGCTCTTTCTAATACAGTGATATCGGACTATTCCACTTCATTGTTGTTTTTATAGGGAGTTCTTAGTAGCTGTTCATTATTTTTTCATTTAACATTAAAATTAGCTTGTGTATTTACAAATAAAGTCAAATAGACTTACTTATATTTGTTCCTGGATCATAAGAAACATGTTTGAAGAAAATTGACTTTTCTCTTGTGTTGACCATTGCTCAAGTTTTTGTTGTCTTTTATGTTTCAAGTCTCAAGCACTTCTTTATAAGACATCTATTAATTGCAACTTTACATTTTAGAATTTACTTTTCACATTTTGTCCTAAGCCACTATACAAATTCATTTTTTTGCTCATAGCTGCTACACAACTGTGTAATTTAGTAGTAGTAGAAATTTACTTTGTCTTTCCAATTCATACATTTGTAAAATTCTAGTTTTAATGAAATTGCTTTTGGTATATCCCTATGAAATCCAGGCTAGGCTGCACCTTACAATTCTCCTGCCTCAGCTTGCCAGCTTTCTCTATTTCCTTCATGCATTTTATTTTTCTTTTCTAATTTTTTCCTGCCTATGAGAGCTCGTTTTTTAGCCCTTATATTTTCAAGGTAAAATCTCTATCTGCCTATCATCTATCTATCTATCTATCTATCTATCTATCTATCTATCTATCATCTATCTCTATCCATCTATATCTCTATCTATCTTTATTCCCGTTCCTACATTTGTATTTGACATTGTTCCATCTAATGCTATAATATTTCATTAAGTTTCTGTTGTTTTCACTATTTCTGTCAATGTTGTGCTTGTGCACGATTTTCATCTGTGGGTGTGTTCTGCTCACAGATTTTCATGTAGAGTCTCATATCAGGCTACACCCACTCCATTTTCATTGTTCATTACTAAATGACTTGAGTTTTCCTGGATTAGCTCCGTGAGTGAGATGCCTAGGCAGAAGGTCAGACCAGAGGGCAGAGTATTCTTTAAATTCCTAAGTCACTGGATCCTTGCAGCGATGAGCACTGCTCATGATTCTTCAGCACGGTGTGCCTTTGCCCTGTTTCTGCAGAAGACATAACCACCACTTGCAGAATGGTCCTGTCATACCTGACTCCCATGGTTCTTTCAAAGATGCGGGTTGCAGATATCAACGTGGCTACCTAGCTTCAGAAAGCATAATTTTACTATAACTTTCTTAGTCTTTCCTTTGAGATTCTACCACATTGCCCCGATTCTCTTATTTAATTTCTCCTATGTAATTTTCACCCAATGTCAGCATTACAGGCCAGAAAAGCAGTGGGACAGAGGAGAGCAGTATGAGGTACTGAGGATAAAATGTTCCCATATTTTTATTTTTAATAGTACATGTTTGCAGTACAGATCAGTTACATTCGTAGTGGGAAATGGGCATGTGTACCGCACAACTCCGTTCTTTTCTCCCCTTCCACTTCATTTCTCCACTTTTTAGTCATCAGTAGATTCATTTATTTGTAAGTCCTTATAAAGATAGATATCATCCATAAAGATTTACAGCCGAACTAACGGGCCAAAAACGTAACACACATAACTCAATTACACTAAGTCCAAGTAAACATTTAGATACATTGTTCATGCTAAATGACGGTGACTTTTTTCTCTTTTTCTCTCTTTTCTTTCATTTTGCATTTTACTTATATATTAAGTTTCTTGTATAAGAGAAGACATACAACATTTAAGTTTGTGTGTCTGATTTACCTCATTTGGCTTTATTGTGTCAAGGTACTTCCACATTCCCACAAAGGAGTCAAGTTTATCCTTCTTTATTGCAGTGTAGCACTCCATGGGAATGAAATTATTTGAAATGAGAGAATAAGTAAGTAAATAGTTCATTATTCTAAAATTGGAATTGTGCTGTAAATGTTGTGAGCTCTACTTTAACCTTTAGAGTTATATTTTTAAAAATATAATATTTTTAATTTTTTCTTAAATGTAGGATTTTTGCAATGACTACAGAGTAGCCCTTTATATTCATGTAGTATAATTTACCTGTCCATTCTCTTTTGTAAGCTATTTAAGGTGGTTTTGACACAGTAGGCAGTGCTGACTTGTTTTAGTACAGAAACTGTCACATAATACAAAAGATACGGGTACTTTCTGTATACTTTTTTGTATTATCCTTACTATATGTTATTCTTGTCATTAAAGAACAAACTTTTTTGAATACTGGATGAAAATTGGCACTCTGATTTTTAAATCATATGCCCAATGCTCTATACGAAATAGAACCTCATCCTTCTGTTATTTTGTAGTTTTATTTATTATTGGGAATGAAAACTTTTTGTTTTGTTTTTGGAGATTACACAAGGCATCTGCATTCCTCCTTTGATAAATTCCCTGCCCACGTTCATGGTTGTATTACTCTTGGAACACTACCCTTTCTCTATGGAAACACTCTTGGTGAAAACACTTTCAAATATGGCAAGTATAACTCCTCTCCTTATTTTATCTTTGCTTTGTGAATTTGTTCATCTTTTAATACACAATTTTAAATCCTTATGAAGTTTGAGTGTGCTCCTTTATTTTTCCTTTTTGTTCTTATACTTAGAAAAGGAAATTATCCCTAAGAACAATATAATTTTTTTTCATGTTTGAAATGTCAAAATTATCACTTAGTAGTTTATTGCATGAACTGAGGACTGTTTGTATACTTTCTGTCATGTTATATTTGTCTTACTGATCTTGACACAAGTACTATATTAATTCATTTAGTTCATTTTACAACATCCTTTATTATCTTATAAAACTTGCAAAATATTATTTAGGAGGTAGTACGACATACTCCTTTGTATACTTTCCATTTCTTCTTTTTCCTTTTTACCTATGTATACTCATTCTGAAATCATAAGACTAAAATAATATTTAAAGACAACTGATAAGCAATATTTTATTTTTTTCAATTTTTATAATTTTTGAAACTGTTCTATAGATTTTTTCTTTGAATACTGTCACTATTAATTATCTAGACATAAAATACTACAGAATATATTAAAGAATGATGTGTGCTATGAAACTAACCAATTTCTTTACAAAATTATTCAAAATTTTTCAATAATTATGTACAGGTTTGGGAGAACTATTTCTCTGTAGGGATTCTCTTGCAAAAAATATTGTCAATGTTTTATATCTTTTAGCTTTTAAGTTTATTTTAAAACTTTAAGAAAGCTCCTTGACATTTGTAGTAATTTAATGTCATTATTATTATTATTGTCTCATTTCTGGTTTTAAGAGAAAACGTGTTCAAATTTTTTACAACTTAGTAGGATGTCTGTTATGTGTTTTTAGTGTTCAGCCTTTACTAAAAATTGAGGTTAGATCCTTCAATATTTAATTTCTTCAAGGTTTGCAGTGTAAAGGGATGTTGCACTTTGTCAAAGTCTTTTTTGGCATCGACTGAGATGATTATATGATTCTTATATTTTATTCAATTTGGGTGCCAAATTACACTGATTGAATTGCATATACTGAACCATTTACACATTCCTGAAATGAAACCAACTTGACTAGGGTGTCTTGTCTATGGCCATATCACCCTAACTGCACCTGATCTTGTCTGATCTCAGCAGCTAAGCAAGGCTGGGTCTGTTTAGTACTTGGATGGGAGACGGTGGTGTATGGACTTTATAATGTGCTAGTGAATTCAATTTGCCCCGGTGTAGTGAGGGTTCTTTCACATATGTTCACCAATGGGATTGGTCTATAGTTTTCTTTCTTTGTTTTGCCAGGTTTTGATAGGCTTGTTTTGGATAGTAGGTTAATAGTAGATTTGTAGACTGGGTTTAGAAGGATTTATTTCCTTTCTATTTTCTGGAATAGTTTGAGTAAGAGTGAAGTAAGTTCCTTATAGCCTTGCTAAAATTCAGCACTGTATCTTTCTGATCCCACACTTTTCTTTGTGGGGAGATTTTATTAGTGCTTCAAATGCATTGCTTGTTATTGTTCTGTATAAGTACTTTATGTTTTCTTCATTAAACTTGGAAAGATCATTTATTTCTAGAAATTTATCCATTTCTTCTAGATTTAATAATTTATCAGCACATAATTTTTTAAAGTGTCCTTTATTAAACATGGTACTCCTGCTTGCTTTTGTATTTCACGCTCTTGGAATATCTTTTTTCTGGCCTTTCATTTTTGTTCTGGATATGTCTGTACTGGTAAGGTGTGTTTCTTACAGGCAACAAATAGTTTGGTCTTGTTTTTTAATCAAATGAACCAGATTGCATCTTTTATCGGAGAATTTATACTATTCACTTTCAGGGTTATTAAAACATTTGTACTTTTATTCTTTTCATTTTTTTCATTTTTCTTTTGATGGTTTTGAATAATCTATGTTTCTTCTTGCATTATTTATCATAAAGTTTTGATGCTTCATTGAGTAATGTTTGATTCTTTCCTAATTCTCATTTGCTTATTACTCTTCTAAAGTATTTTCTTTTATTTCTGCACTCTAATAAGTGTGCTTATCTTGTGTTCTCTCCACTTTGTAGGGTTCCTTAAATTATCTTCTGTGATGTTTGTTTGATGGTCCTGAATTCCTCTAGTTTGTGATTATCTTGGAAGGTCTCTATTTGTCCTGTAATTCTAAAGGATAACCGTTCTGGGTATGTTACTCTAGGCTGGCAGTTACTTTCTTTCACTTCTTGGAATACATTATTTTAGGACATCCTGGCCTTCAGCATTTCTTCTAAGAAATTTGTTATTCTTATGGGTTTGTCTTTATATGTGACTTAACACTTCTTTCTTATGCCTTTCTTTCATTGTTTTGTACTTTTGGAAGTTTAATTATATCCTGCCATTGAGGTGTACTTTTCTGGTGACGTTTGATTAGGGTTCTGAGTTCCTCCTGTGCCTCCTTGTCTATACCATTCCCAGTATTTGGGAACTTCTCGGCTATTATTTCCCTTAATGAGTTTTCTATGACTTTATTTGTACCTTGACCCCACCCTTGCTTACTTCTATAATTGTTTAGTCTTTTTAATTGATGTCCCATGTATCTTGGATATTCTTTTCATTTTTTTATTTTGTTTTACTGTTGTATGCATTTAAAAGTTCATTAATCTTGTCCCAAAATACTAACTTCTTTCTTTTTGCAAGATCTATTCTACTAGGGAGGTTGTCAACTGAGTTTTTATTACACTGATTAAGCTGCTGTCTGATAGGTTATGGGCAAAGCCTAAGTTGGGGGTGCTTCTAGGTGCAGTATACTCAGCTTTCGTGTTGTATTTCTTTGCTGTTGCTGTTGAGTTGAATAGCCAGGAACACACCTTCAACTTCCCCCTCCCAGCCATGCCTAGCTGGGGCGGATTTATTGGATGGAGGCTTTTAGTTCCTCTATTCTTTATGTTGCAATGTTCATCAAGATTCATGTGGCTCCAGGTTATGGGTAGAGTATGGTGTAAATTTTTTTAAAACTGGGCTGAGACTTTAGCTCAGTAGCAGAGCATCTATCCAATGGGTGTAAAGAGTCAGTCTCTAGCTAAAGCACCGGGGAAAATATACAGCAGAAATTACAAGAAATGAAAGCAGACCAGATACAGAAATGAAGCAAAGCCAGTTAAAAACTGCAGTATCATTCTAATCTGAATAACATTTTGGCTAGGCTTTTAATTTTACAGTACACTGTTGTTATTCTCTAATTATTTCATTAGAATAAACTATCAAGTTGAGTGACACTTTCAAAAATTTGAGAGAGGAAAAAGAGAAAAATAATGCCAGGAAATGAGACAATTCAAAAGGAGAAAGGAAAGCAGGTAAAGATAGAAATTGAAAGCAATTTTAAAACAATCAAAAAAGACAATTTAAAAACTTTTGACTATTAATAGAGAAAAGAAACAGTTAAGAAATATGTGTGTATATATAAGCCAAACAGCAAATATCAAAAATGAGGTCTTAATAGAAAATGAGAGTGTTGTCTGTGGAACCTGGGGCTTATTCACCCCTTCCTCCCTACTTTTGTGTTGCTTACCTAGGTTGGGAATAGTGTCAGGCTGAAGCCGGACTAGCTGTCAGCTGTTCTGGTTCCCAGTCCCTCTGCGGGAATTCACTGCAGAGACCTTATCTGGAGGCACTCCCAGGGCTGGGCCGACAGAAGACTCTGTAGTATGTGTAGGTCTCCAGTTCCCTTCCTGAAGCCTATCCAGGCAATCGGGCAGCTATCTGCAGAGGGAGGACCCACACAACCTACCACCCACAGCCCTCGTCTTGTGAGACGCAGCTAACTGCTAAGTGCTCACGTTCGCCTCCTCATTTCCTGGCTATCTCCAGGTGGAGAGCCAGAGCCACTCGTCTAAATGAGGAAGTGAACTGCACTCCTTTCCCGATCATGTGCCGCTGGCTGCACGGTGTGTTTAGCAGCTTTGCTTCAGGGGCACTACCCAAGGGCAGAACTGGTTCTCTAGGTAGAAGGCCGAGGAGACAATACAGTCATAGTTTCTGGATGTTCCCAAGAGCAAGAAAGGGCAGGGGCTTTTGTGTTCCAAATCAGCAGGCTCAGAAAGAGGCTTCTCAAAATGTCTCCTATCACAGTCCTCCAGGCGTAGTTCGTGAGAGGGAGAGCTTCTGCAGCCTCAGCTCACGAGGAGGGTCTCAGATCAGCTGTTTCACACTACCCTGACTAGTCAGCTTTTAGTTGCTGGCACCAGTTCCCAGTATCTACCGTGTAAGAGGAAGGATTTCCTTTTTCTCACAGTTTCAGCAGCAGAAACATAATGGTAGAGGTCCTGGGAAGAAAACTGTTTGGTTCATGGCAGCCGGGAAGCAAAGCCTGGCTGAAATCACTACAAAGCAAAAGGGCTAGAAAGCAGACACAATCACCGAGTTCACCAGCATGTGGCCCACGCCACGACGGCTGCCCAGGTCACACCGGAAGTGTGCCCTACTGGCCTGCGAGGTCTCTGTTGTTTCACTCCAGCGGACAGTCACACCTGAGCTTCATATTGCCCTTGGGCCCAGTGTGGATTTCTGTGCCAGCTGTGCCCCTTGGGGCCCGCACTTTCTCCCCCTCTCTTGGCTGCCCTCACCCTCCGCTGGACTGCCTTGCCTTTGTTACTAGGGCGCTTCTTCTCCTGCTCTGTTCCGTTCTGCACTCTGGTTTTCTCCAAGTCTCTGTCTACTACTGAACTTTAGCACTTTCCTGCCCTCACCTACCTCCACATGCAGGCTTTCTCTCCTTTTGATTTGCTTCCAGTTCACCATTTTGAAATTTACTTTTTAACCAAAAAAATGTATTAACTATAACCAGTAATTTTACTTCACAAATATTAAATGAGTACAATGAGTAAACTGATTTTATCTTTTTGAAAACATAATAAATATTAAATGTCTTATTCTATCTTGTAGCATCTATCTGCTTAAATAGTCAATAATAAATCACAAATGTTTTTAATACTATTTTCACATTATTATTTACAATAGCATTTTAAATTTGAAAGTTATTTGTAGTTATTTTTGTAGATTGAACTATCTAAAATTATCTTCTATTGTAGGTTAGTAGGATGGTTTGGTCACGAACTCAGCACTAGATTTAAAATGGATAATAGTAAGTATATTGAATTTCACTCCAAATGTTATTTCATTTTAATTTACTTTAATTTTCATGTTTTTTGTCTTATATGCCCTATGAAGAGTGCACTTTGAAAATGTCACTGAGAGTTCTTAAAATAAGAAATAGCATTTTCAGTATGCAAGACTGTTTATAGATTTTAGCATGATATTGAGTCTATTCCTTTGTAAAGAGATGAAAGGAAATGAAATCTAATATATGGCTGATGTAGCATAGTCAGATCCTATCAACACAGTGTCCAAACGTAAGGCAGTAAAAGCAGGAGCGAATTGATCACTTGAGGCCAGACCCCAAGTCTGGGATGTCAATCAAATTGCTGCTTAATAGTTCTGTGACCCTGAAAATCACAATAAATTTTCTTCAGCCATAGTGTCTGTTGTTCCACATACCTACTGTGAATAATATGTATTTTAGGATTTGGATAATTGTGTATCAAATTCAAAGCTATAAAACAAGTAGCATATAACACTACTTTAAAACCCCAAGGTAAAAAAAATGAAACTTTGCCATACAGAGATCATCATCGAGAGGTTTGATGACATAGCATAAACTAGATCCTTCCAAATGCTGCCAATCTGAAGATATCATTTTATTTTATTTTTTTATTTTTTATTTTTTCCAATACTGGGAATTGAACTCACAACCTTGTGCTTGCCAGGCAGGCACTGTGCCGCTGAGCTAAATCCCCAGCCCCGGGAGATATCATTTTAAATATACCTACATTTTCAAGGTTCAAAGAGCCGGGATAGCATCTCCCAGTTAAATCAGGAAACCTGTGCGTCATCCTTGCTGCTGAAATAACAGGATCTGTTATTTCATTTTGTCAGTTATTTAAAGTTTTTTAGGTAGATTTTCTTCTCAGTAAATGAAGAAGTTTGATAAGATCAGGGGTGGGAAAACTTTTTTTGAAAGACAAAGTAGAAAATATTTTAAATTTTGGGTTATATAATCTCTGTGGAAAACGCTTTGTATTATACTACTAAATTTAGGGAAACAGCTTCAGGGAACATAGAGAAATGATTGTGACCACATTCTCATTAAACTTTTTACACATTGTAGTTTGACTAGTCCCAGATTACTTGAATTTCTAAAGAGCTATAAGCTTTTAACATTTTCTTAGTCAAGTTTATTTTTAACTTAAATTATAAATAGCTATGTAATTATTTTGGATTTACAGGTAATTTACTACAATTCATTGTACTTAATCTAAGTATGATAATGGGTATTGTATTATCTTTTTAATGTATCATACCTAGGTGGATCTTTTCTTTTGATAAATAAAAGCTTCTTTCTTTTTCCTAAAAAAAAGACACTTGGACTAATAACCCTAGAGCTAACCTCATTAGTTCATTTTTTTCATCATTTAGCCTTTGGGGGACATGATAATTATGTGTTATCCAAATCTTGGTGGTATCTCTCATGGCAAATCTTCACAACAGAAAAGCTAACCAAGAAGTAGACCAGGGAATGCTAGCTTAGGACTCAGGCAGCAGAGGGCAGGCTCCAGGAGAATTTCTGGAAGACTCACTCTGATGTTGTGTGGAACGGTTCCAGTGTTCCATCATCTGCTGAAAAGGTGGGACAGGGCAGATGGGAATTGCTGCAGGGTGGTGGTGGGGCTATACTTGGGCCAGTTAATCCTGTCAATTTGACTGGATTAGTGAGTTTCTGAACGGGTGACTGAATTGTGAGGCATTAACTTAATGTGTCAACCCAGTAATGAGTTCAAAGCCAAATGAGCCATTAGAGGGTGGGCTCTTCAGAGTGAGTCCTTAGTCAGTGACCTTGAGGACCCTGCGTGGTCCTGGTCCCTGGCCCCGCCCCTCAGGCTCTTCCCCAACTCCCTGCTTTCTGGCTGTCATGAAGTGAGCAGCTTGATGGGGGCCATGCTACTTCTGGCTCAGCATGACTTAAGTAGTGTCTTAGTTACCTTTCTATCATTGCTGAGACAAAAATACCCAACAGCCAAAGTTAAGAGAGGGAAGGTTCATTTAGCTCACAGTTTCTGGAGGGTTCAGACAATCAGCTGGCTCCAAGGCACGGTGGTGTATCAGAAGGACAACAGTTCATGGCAGTGGAAGACAGCAAAATCAGCAAGAGCAAAAAGAGGGAGAACAACCTCTTTCCCTCCCTTACATCGTATGCAGGCTACATACTCTAGGGTGGGTGTAGCACTTACATCCTTAATTCCAGCACTACACAATGAATCAATCACAAGCTCTAAATTCAGCTGCCTCCAAAAAGCCAACTCCTCATGACCTCATGAGGCTTTGGGGGGACATTTAGACACAAACCATAACAAGTGGTGACTTTCCCCCAGCAAGCTATTCTCCCTTGAAGCCAGTTGAACCATGGAATAAAACCTTGGAACTGTGAGTCAAAATAAACCTTTTCTCCTTTAAATCACAGGCATCAAATATTATGTTCCAGAAATGGAACCCTAACCTGCTCAATGCTAGTATTTTCACTCCTTTGGGCTTCTCTTAACTATCTCAGAAATCTCACCTAGGAAAAAGTTTAAATTTCATTCTTTTACTCTTCATATTTCTTTACTGATTTGGGATATCTTTTAAGGTATCTTCTATAATAATGACCATGTATTAACTTTTGCAGAGCTGAAGTTAATCCCTGGGGTCAGTGGATTCCGCATTTCCAATCCTCCCATTTTGCTGGTCTGTTCCTTGCATGCTAGTTTGGAGGTAGGAGATCTGCGCCTCAGCCTGCCCACGTCTTTATCTTTTTTCCCTCCCGGGTTGTGCCTGATTATTGTGCTTTCTGTGCTAGTCAAGGAGAGTATACAAATGCAGTCTGAGTGAAGAAGGAACAAAAGGCAGCACTGTTCTGCTGAGACAGTGGCTGTATGATGATCACGATTTTTCTTTTATATTTCACTTCTATCACAGTGTCTGCACATTGTTGACTATAAATAATTGGAGTTGGCTTAGGCAGACATTATTTTGCTCTGGTTAGTAAATTTGAATAAATTATTTGACCTTTGCTAGTTTTTCTTTAAATAAAATAAGCTTGTAATATTATTTCTTCATCAGTTCACTCAGGAAACAGGTACTTATTGTGAAAGTATCACGGGTCAGACATTATGATTGCTGGAAATTGTGTTTCTTCTGGTGGCATGAACCAGTGCATTGGAAAGTGCTACATGACAAGGCTAAAGAAGGCTCACTTTAATGTGGGGGAGGCTATGAATAATCAGAGCAAGCTGAACATTAAAAAAGGTTACTGCATTACACAATGTAGATGTTTGCTTTATTTGCTGGGTTTTCTATGCTGTTATATCCACATGTAATCTCTAATATGCTGAGTCAATATTTAATCTTAAATTAATTCATATTTTTGCATAAATTCAGTCAAACCCTAAAATTAACATTTATAGAGTGAGTTATTCTAGTTATGCAATATATAGTTTATATATAATATGCATGTTATATACACAGATTGTTTATTTTTTAAATAGATAAATATATATATAGAGAGAGAAAAACAAACTGACTTGTCATTAGGGCTAGATGAAGTCCATTAATGTAAATACATATTGTTAATAATTTAAAGCATATATTAATATTAATACAACATGAATCATAATTTATATTTATAGAGAAAAATATATTTTAAATAAATATACATAAATAACAAATTTTTTACATACAGCCACTAAAAGAAAAAATTTGAAGTTACTTTTCTTCACTGTATTCTAAAATCATTTAGCTTATGATATTTTAGGAAATCCTGCGGTGGGTTCCAACATCAAATAAAGGGCAGCTGCTTTTAAATCCTGAATTGTGGGATTTTTGTGGCAGTTCATAGCAGTTTTCATTCTGGTCGCTAGGTGGCAGTGTCAAGTTCCTCTATTACACAACCTGACCACAAGACAGTGATAATCTCACTTTCACTTCACCCCGAATTAGAGCGCACCTACCAAGTTGGACCACAAGGTGGAGCATGTGCTATTTTCACGTTGACTTTTTTTTTTTTTTAACATTGGAAAATAGAGTCACAAGATTTCCAGACTTCGACAAATTTTTCTTTCTTAAAAGTTTTTAAAATAAAAGTATTATGACAAAACCAGATGCAAATATTTGAGCTGCTTGATAATATCCATTTAGATAAGCATTTTGTTTGAAGATTTTAAAATATAGGAAAGTTCTAGCCAACTTTGCAAATCTTTTTCTAGGAGAGGATAAGTTAAAATACGAAAGGCACCCAATTGTTCCTTGGGAAGGACTGGTGCTTAACATAACTTTCTCTGATTTTCACCTTTACAAAATGACTTCTCAGACGTATCTCAGATTTTCTTTTCAGAAGCGCCCGTTTTGGTCTGTTGTACGCAGAAAGCTAGCTTTTCTCCCAGCACTCCTTCCTCTCGACGTGAGGAAAGAGGCAGATGCCTGTTTTTCTCACCACTAGCTTCCTTCCACACTGTTTGAGTCACCTAGGCAGAGTTCCACTCCTCAGAATCTGAAGATCGCTTAATTTTTCCCATTAATATCTAATTTTAAATCTAGCAAAAGGATCCTGGAAGCCAAAAGAAGAGGGGTGTGCACATCTCTGCAGTTTATTATCACTTATGTATTTCTCCTGAGCTTCCTGTGAAAGTCATTCAGTACCAAACTGTTCTGACCAGAATTGTCTTCAGTTAGTCAAGTTTTATTTTGGGAGAAGTGTTTTTCAAAGTCCATCCTTCTCGTTATAAATCATAACATTGCAAAATCACACAGTAATATGTGCTTCTCACTCTGTTAAACAGTCTACTTTCTATGTATTTCTGGGTTAGCAAGTGAGTCAACATCAGTGAATTCACATGTCAGCATTGACCTTATCTTTCAAAAGCAATTATTGCATCTTAAGAGACAATCTGATTGAAGTCTGAGTAAGTGAAAGAAAGAAATTCATAAATCAAAGAGCCTCTGGAGTGCTTCAACTTTCCATTCTAGAAATGCTGTACTTCTGCTGGAGACAGTCCATACTTAAGAATCAATTGTACTTGAAAATGACCTCAGATTCTCAATATATACTTTAAAAGACATATTAATATGACTTTGTTTAAACCACATGGGCATATGATAGATTGATATCATTAAAATAATACTTTATTTCAAGCTTTTTCTTTGTATAGTGGATTGTGATCATTCATACAGTCATTTAAAAGTATTATGCACAAAGGGAGATAGAATCAGACTAGGAATGAGAAGGCATACACTAAATGTGACATGGTATGAGCAGTTATTGCTCTTGAACTCATTTGTCACCTTTTGCTAATGAAGATATTTACAGCAGAGTAGTTCAGAAGTTCTCTCATCCTTCTAGGTACTACTTTTTGCAATTTGCATATATTTTATTTTGAAGGATCATATTTACAAATAGCAATAGGTAGACAGTTTTTATATTTATTCAGTATTTAAATTCATAATGAAATAAATTGCTTCAAAATAAAAATAAAGCAACTCAATTAAAATATATGGAATATATTTTAATAGAACAACAGAAAAGAACAGCATAGAAAGGTGTCATTTCCTCACAGTGGTGATTCAGAACCATTTTAAGAATTCAAGACAGAAATCTTAACAATGAAAATATCACACTACGCAAACTTTCTCTATTTAATTTTAATTTTTCTAGCTTTGTGTCCATTTTACTCATTAAGAAAAAGTAACCAACATAGCAGAAACTTTGCCAAGAATTCCGTTACGAGTTGAATGTCTCAAACTACACATTAAATTTTTCTCTAATTAAAATTCATTCTTTCTGAATACTAAAAGGAGAAAATTTTCAGGAAAAAAAGAGGATATATGTTCCGTTTCCCTCTTAACTCCTATTAGCTCCTCTTATTATTTTTATGTCAAGCCTCAGAATATATTTTTGCCTTATGGGGAAAATTTAAAATTACCTTCAGAATACAAATTACTTTGTACTCATAATTTGGAAAATATTTTTATATTTAAAAATTTTTTTATTACAGAGAAACAACATTCCAGAGTATATTAAAGTTCAGACTATTTGTCATAAAAAGTGATGTCTAGTTATCAAGAGAAATCTGTTTTTAAAAAGTATAAGTAATACTCTCCAAAGAATTACTAATTTATGAATGCAACTAATGAGCTATGAACTAGTGAACTTAGGAGCTATTATTAAAAATGTACATGCAGCCCTCCATATTTATAGGTTTTTCCTCTGTGAGTTCAAAATATACATTGAAAATATTCAGGAAAAGTACTGCAAATGTGCACACTCTTTCATACCACAATTTCCTAAAAAAAATATAGCATAGCAACTAGCAATAAAACATTTATATTCCACTAGACATTTAAAGTCACCTAGAGATGATTTAAGACATATAAGGGGAGCTCAGGCTGTATCTCAGTGGTAGAGCACTTGCTTAGCATGCCAAGTCCTTAAGTTCAAACAATAACAAAATATAGGGCTAGGGATATAGCTCAGCAGTACAGCTCCCGCCTGGTAGGCCTGAGGTCATGAGTTCGATTCACGGTACCAGAACAAGAAATAACAAAAAATGAAATTGGTAGTTATGTGTAGGACATATGCCATATTGTGCCATTTCATACAATGGAGTTGGACACTGCAGATTTTGATATCTGCAGGGTGTCCTGGAACCAACGCCCCACCAACACGTAGGGACAATTGTACTTCATATGTTAGCCTACCTGTACAGTATAAGGCCAAGAGTGGAACTAGAATATTTTATAGAATTATTTTAAATTAAAATTTCCTAGAATATTGGGACAATTGCTTTTGTCATTTCTTATTCCAAACTTTACCAGTCAAACTATTTGTGGTTGAGCCTCTCCAGTGTCTGCTCCTTGGCCCTGGGACAATGCTGATCTAAACCTTGGCCGAGTTCCCTTGGGTCCTCTTTAGTCCAGGGCTACCTACATTTTGTTTTACATAAGGAAATGAAAAACATGCCTCCAACCAATTCCTTGCAAGTCAGGTCACTTGACTTCTAAGGCAGAATTGTTTGCACCCAGGCCTCCAGGACCTTCTGAAAACAAAGATATCAGCCAATGATTGCAGATGACGCCCCCAGAGGTGTCAACCTCAACCCATGAGGTGTGCACAAGAGAAAATAATACATTCTGTCTTCTCTGTTCTTTCTGTCTTCTGCAGATAAGATTCCCGTCAGTACATGCATCCACTCCTTCCCATCCTCCTCCTGTCCTCTACTTTACCCGCCAATACATGCATCCACTCCTTCCCATCCTCCTCCCGTCCTCTACTTTAGCCAAGGCATCGTCTCCACTCAGTATAGTCACAGAAAATCTGTACCTGGAGACTCAAGTCCTGTTGGAATGATTGCCCACATGCCATGAGCACATACAAAAAATAACTGTTTTCAGAGATATGGTGAAGTGTAGATATCACCAAATGACCCTGTGCTTGCTTTTGATACTTTTGCTCACGGTATAGCAAAGTATAGAAAAGGCACATTAAGAGCACGCCAGGGCGTCGTGCTGTCAGTGGTTCATTTGCTTCTTATTTGAAGGATGTATTTTTAAACTGCTTGACCTTAAGAGATAAGCCAGAAGAGCATGTCCATCCTGATCCCTGATGTTCCAACAGCAGTTATTGTGTGGCCTTGTCACTCATGTTAACATAAGGCACCTCAGTGAGCAAACTGCAGTATTTCACACCAATGACAGAGTCTGACAGGAAAAAAAAAATAATGAAGGAATAAAAGGGAGGAAAAGAGAAAGTAATACTTCAGTAATAAATGTATTTTGGAACATTATTTGCTTCCCTTTCTGGAAAATCTTAGTTTAATTGTTTAACTTCTTTTTTTCTAACTTCTATTCTGGAGAGATATAGGAAATAGTAAATCAATTACAGATAATCCTGGTAACACTGCCTTCCACAAATACACACATACGTATCTCGTACTTTTTGTGGAACTAAGAAAGACTACATAAGAATATAGAAAATGATTTTGAGGGGCTGGGGATTTAGCTCAGCAGCAAAAGCGCCTGCCTGGCAAGCACAAGGTCGTGAGTTCAGTTCCCGGTACCGGAGAAAAACCAAAAACAAAAAAGAAAATGATTTTGAGTTATAGTTTTGTAAAATTATTTTAGGAAAAATGTTTAAATTTCATAATATTTAAATGAGCTTAGTGAGGTGTGTTTCACTTGGTAATTATCCTGTCAATTAAAATGTCTCTGAAGGAAGATATTCTCAACTTTTTCTTTTGGAAGTAGTACTTAAATGACACTTGCACAATTTTTCTATCAGGAGAACTGCCTTCAATATTTAATGGCAAAACATGAAAAACGTGTCATGTTTGTACAGAACAAATGATCTAAAATGAGATATTTACTGGAGAGGTCAAAAGTGGGCAGTTCCTTTTTTACGCCTGATTTTCACTTAATTTTTACTTCTCTGTAAATCAATACGACACTGTTAGTCTGGTTATTTCTTTTTCTGCAGATCTTTCAACAAGCGACAATAAAAGCATTGAGGAAAAAATCCATTTTGTTAACTGGTTATCTGGAATACTTGATCAAGTTGTACTGTAGCAGACAGAAAGCAGAAAAAAGGGGACCAGCGGTGAACATAATCACACCTCCAAACATAGAGGAGCGGGGATGCCAGTTAACACTAGCATTTTCTAGAACCCAAAAAGACGTTTTTGAAGAACTACACAAAAGAGGAGTCGTTGTAAGTATATTGCTGGAGCTGCTGGACAATTTTCTCTGTGGGCTAAATGTTGAGGGTAAAGTTTGCATTCCTGCGTTTATTTATTGTTGTGTATCATTTCATCTTAATGACTCAGTTGAGATACATTGTTGATTAAGCATTGCTCTGTGCTACTTGAAGGCCTGTCTACCTGTCAGGTATGACAACTACTAATCTTGGGTATAAGAAATGATTTTTGGGCTGGGGATTTAGCTCAGTGGCACAGCGCCTGCCCGGCAAGTGCAAGGTCCTGAGTTCTATTCCTGGTACTGGAAAAAAACCAAACAAACAAACAAAAATGATTTTCACATAACTTACTAATGATTTTCATAACTGTTGTCTTAGAAATTAATTATTTCATCATAATAGATTAGAAAATATTTTTCATCAGCTCAGTAGTTTTGAATCACAAAAATCCCACTACATTTATTTTCTATACAGAGCAAAAAATGTAATTTACTCAAAGATAAAAATCAGCCTTCTTTATTTGCTTGATTGCACTAAATTATTTCCCCTTCCCTTGTCACTGCAGCCCACTAGGCGGACAAATTTTTCTAGAATAGTAAAAGGCAAAAGATTTCTACGATCTGAAAAGAAACCACAGTGAAATTTTTCTAGAATGGTAGTACTACAGGAAATAATGTTTTGTTTTTCTCCTTGTTTGTTAAATCTTGGACCTAAATGGCGTCCTTCATCTTTTAAAGAGAACTAAGAAATTATTAACTGAGTAACTTCAAGGGAAACCGATGGTAATGTATTTCTAAAGATAATGTAATTTAGGCATTGTTCCACTTCTGTCACACTCATATCTATGGGAAAGTCACCTCAGATTCCAGAGGCACAAATCAGAAAATCAGAATTACAAATCAAGCTCAACCCTGTCCACGTTGACTGTTGTTGGGAAAGTTCCTGAAGAACCGTTGGCTTGAAATTTCTCATCTATATTTAGGGTTTAAAATGTATTTCTGGGCATTTGATGGGGAACCACACAGATTATGTACCTTTAAATGGTTATTTCTTTTCTTAAAAGAGAAAAAAAAACGACAACAAAGATAAAAACAAGACAACACAAAAACAATAAAAAACAATACAGAATTTCAAAATAAGATGACAGGAATTAACAAGGGTTGTTATATTACATATTGTTATTGTCTATGAAATTTCTCAGATTGCCTGATGTAAGAATGCAAGATTGACCAAACAATTAAAGAGAATAAAAAATAATAAAAACAAACATTAGAAATGATACACATAAGTGAGGTACAAGATAAGTACAAGAAAGTCTTAATGGTTATTTCTGGAAGTTGACCCTAGTGAGCAACTTCAGGCAAGGCAAATAATCTGGTCCTACTTCAAGACCCAGTAACATTCACAGAAATATACCCACCACATTATTTTTGAGTTCAGAGATTAGAGAATTGCATTTAAGGACAATGTGCTAAAGTTCTGTAGATCACTGTGACATTCTTCTTTTGTGAGGGAAATTTCGGAAGTCAAACTCAGGACCTCACACTTGCCAGGCTGGCACTGAGCCTCAGCTGGACTATATCCCCACCCCACCCCCGTGATATTCTAATTTATTTAAAAATGTCCAAGGGCTTTGTCTCCTGCACAGTTCCTCTCAGCAAAACTGTAATAAGACCTATTATTAGCAGTCTTCAACCTTTTGGACACCATAGACTGCTTTCATGAAAGATAAGTATTCCACATACAGGTGAAGTGTGGGCATGTGAGAGGATGGATTGGGGATGATTTCAAAGGCGCGAACAACCAGATCCCTTGCTTGTATAGTTCACAGTAGGGGTCCTGCTCTTAGGACAGTCCAAGGGCTCCCCTGATCTGACAGGCTGCGGAGCTCAGCAACAAGGAGTGACTCCCCGAGCTGTCCGGGGATGCTCTCGCTGTGCAGCCGGGTTCCTAACGGCCCATGGATGAGCACAAGTCCACAGTCAGGGATTTGGTGACCTCTCATCTATTTGATGTTGATGGAAGGCAACTTCCGTGTAGAATTCAGCAAACCACATTGGATCTTCACATTCCAACCCACTATTATTTTAACTATTATTCAGAAGACAGTTTCAAATAATGAAATACCACATCTTACTTAGAGAGACAAAGCTTACATATTAAGGTTTGGAGAAGTTACTGTGACTGCTTTATGAAAGTTTGTCTTGAATGTAGATTTTCAGTAAGTAAAAAGTGCTAGTAACATTTTGAACTTACCTTGTTTTTCTCTCCTTAGTGTGACAAGAGAGAACCCCATGGCATTCGAGTGGCTCCAGTTCCCCTCTACAATTCTTTTCATGATGTTTATAAGTTTGTGAATCTGCTTACTTCTGTACTTGATTCTGAAGAAATAAAAGATTAGCAATGTTTTGTTAGAATAATTTAAGCAAATGTTGCAAAAATTTATAATAGCACTATTACTCTTCTCATCTTAATTATTAAAGAATATTTCAAAATTTATTAAAGGTAACTGGTAACAAATCATATACATTACAGAAAAATCTGATTTTCCCAAATGTCTATAGTTCTGAGGAATGCACGTGGCTACCCACTTTCTTGGTGTTTAGCAAATGCATTGGGTTTTCATTCTCTAGCTATCACATTTCATGGGCTTTGACATGTTTTTTGTTGGTTTAATTAATAATCTAGCTTCAAAATGTACGTGGAATTCTTCAGTCAATAATGGAAATATTACTTAATTTTAATTTACCAAGTTTTTTTTTAAAGAACTGTGATTGAACAGTCTGTTTTATGTATGATTTTATAATGTTCCAATCAATTTGAGGAAAACACATGTTCTATGACAGTGGCTTTCTAATGTTCTTTTGGCCACAATGTACACTAAAACACATTAAATATCAGAGACCATTATTGGTAAGGGGACACACATTATTTAGTGGTTCTAATACATTTTTGTCACATTTTAGCATCTCTGAAAGGTGACCGAGTATTTACATTTTCAATAATTAATTTCTTTTAACTACCATTATCCCTTTTTCTGCATTACTATCTTTCACAATAAATCAGTGACATCTCAGATTTGATTAAAAAATAGTATGTGTAGGAAAAAAGTTCATAAATTCTCTGAGCTCTGTTATTTATTACTCTAATTTATCTATTCAAGAAAGGATACTTGAAACTAAATTGATATCCCCATCCACTCTTGTTTGCCCTCAAGGCTTTCCATGGGCGGTCCTTCATTTTATATTATCATAATGGAAACCTACCCTGATAAGAGTTCGGACAGTACTCTGTCTCTCTAGCGGTGAATGAGACTCTTCAAGATATTAATGATTGAAGATTAGAATTAGGCGATGAGCGTTTCATCTTTTGGCCTCTTTATTTCACATTTATGGGCCCTCTTTAGTCACTATGAAAAGTAAGGTTAAACACAGCCCTGCTGGATTTCCCCAGTTTTCAGAGTTGATGTCACAATCAGAACTTATGAATTAGCAAGACACTCTGCATTTGTACACGTAAATAGCAAGAAAGTGTTGGTAGCGGCTGGAGCTGGATATTAGTCATATGTGGGAGGGCGGGACAGAGCCAGAGTGCCTCAAGCAGTCAAGCTGCCTCAGTCTTCAGAAAAGCAACCTGCCTGGACAATTTCAGTCACTAGGCAACATTGCCTCTCATGATACTAACTTTGCAAGGGTATAAATTAACGCCATTGCTAACGTTGTTCAGTCCTCTATCCCTCCGAGGTAAAGAGGCTACTCCACCCCATCCCAGCTTTTGTCTCTTCTTTTTATTTTCCTCATACCTACCACTGATCCTCCCTGGAGTACAGCAAGAGACCAAGGGGTTCTCTGCAAGGAAGAGTGACTACAACATAAACATTGCTCTTCACTGGGTGAATTTGAACAAAATAAAGAGACAACTACTTTGGATGGCATTGTTAAGAAGTGTGTGAAATCTGACAACTTGCAACAAGGCTTATTCACTTATACATGGAAAACTTATCGCAGACAGGTTATGTTGCATCATTTGCGTGATCTCACTTATCTGAATGATTGCATAATTGCCTTAACAGAGCTTCCCACTCTGTCATGTGGTGAAATTCATCTTCACAGGCAGAAGAGTCCTGTAAATATTAAAACCCAACCACATAGAGCTTCACATAAAAGGAGTTGTTTTGAATCTCACAGTGGTGAACTAAATAGACACAGTTTCACATCTTCCTGTCAAGCACTAAGCCCTGAGTTCGATTCAAGGTACAAAAAAAAAAAAAAAAAAAAAAAAAAAAAAAAGACATGTTTCCAGTTCTCAAGGAATCCTGTATTTAGCTTAGTAAAAGAAACAGATATTCAATGTGGAAACACCTGAACAAGTGTATGATTACAAACTATAACTCTTATGAAGCATGAATGGATGATACTGTGAATTAGAACACTGAATGTGTTCATTAGGTGAGTGAAAAAAAGAGCTGAGGGTGTTTATAGTTATGTCCTAAACCATTTCATGCTAACTTCATTAAAAGTTTAACATTTGTAAGTAAATCATTCAAATCATAATCACCACCATGTGCTCATCTCCAAAGTTAAGTTGAATACTGGAAATCCTTTCGCTTCCCAGATCATTTTAATAATTTCATTATTGTTCCATTTATTGTCTCTTATGAAATGTAAGGTTTAACTCATGTTTACATACCATATATACAACTATATAGACAACTGACAGATTTTTTTCCTATATTCAGGATTCTAACTATAATTTTAATCACTCAGTGATTACACAGTGTCTTTACATAGGAAATTATTATTGGAAAAGAGGCCATTTTCTTTTCCTTCTAATCTTTAGCTCTATTTCTTCTGTTTTCTTTTGAATTCTTTAATGCTTTTTAGAGTATTTATGTTCAATGATTTGTTATTTTATTATAATTTATCTAGACACATATTAACTCTTTTTCTTTTTCATTTACTGTAATTCTGAGATCTGATAATTCAATTCTAGAAAAATTTAAGGTATAATTAACTCAAACATTACCTTTTCATTATTTTTTTGAAATTCAAATAAGATGTAGGTTACATTATTTTCATTCTCATTAATCCATACAGTTTCCTTCTCATATATTCTATTTGTTTGAATTTCCATATTTTGCTCCTTAAAATCTTAAAACACACTTTTCATTTTCTAAAAATGTGATTGGATTATATTTCAAATTACCTGGCCTTTTTTGATAACTAAGTTATGAGAAATACAAGGTACAACTGATTCCAAGCATTCATAGTGGGGATTAGTGTGCCCTGGCTTCCCTCATGAATTTTTGGGTGGTGACTGCCAAGCGCCTACATAGAGCTATCTCTCCTCTCTACTGGGTGACCAACTGGAAAATAAAAACCTTGGCAATGTTACAAAACCTCCCCTTTTGCATGAAGGAAGAGTGAGGAACTGCACAGTGCAGTTTATGCTTCAGAAACCTCCTTTATTTGGTGGATAAAGACAAGTGGCATTGTTACTGAGACTACACCTTTTTCAGTTTTTTGCCCTGTCATACTCTCCTTTGATCTCTCATTTCTGTTACCTAGACTTATACAAATCCCTTTTTCAAGCTTTGTGTCTAGAAGATCCAATATAAGACAACGTTTCTTTCAAATATTCTTAATAATGGTAAGTATTTTATAGTTTGTCATCTTTAAATTTGTTGTTACTCATAACTACACTTTGCAAATGAGCCAAATATGCATGTGTCTGAGGTAAAGAACATCTTGGTGGTCGTTAATCTTATTAAAGAAAGTAGTAAGAGAAGAAAGGAAAAAAAGAAGGAAGGAAGGATGAATAGAACAAAGGAAGGAAGGAAGTGATAAAAATTTGAGAAGTACGAAAGCTGGATGATGATATTTGAGATTCCATTTTTCTTAGTCTTTGAAAATTAATTTTCTTAATCTTTGAAATCTTTTCTTAATCTTGAAAATCTTTGAAAATTATTTATGATTTAAATAAAAATCTGTAACAATTACCTCAGAATTCATGACTTCAATAATGTCATATGTGTATAACCTTTGTATCATACATTCTTATAATGGAAATAATCCCTTCTGCCTTCATAGGTAAAAAAATCTGTAATTTTGTTATAGAATTTTGTGTTACTTTAGGTTCTGTAACTCGGGAATTACTCATCAGTGGTTAAGAGACTGTTATCCTATGTATCAAGATGCCCCCCGCCAACTCACATGCTCATAGACTGGGCTTAGAACAGGTTGGATTGGATTATGGGGCTCTGATATTCATCAGTGGATTTCTCCACTGATGAGTTGACAGTTAAATGTGATGTTGGAAGGTGAAGCATATTTGGAGAGCCTGGATCAATGGGGGTGTGGGCTCGAGGCTTGTATCTCGCCCACTTGATCACTCTCTGCTTCCTGCTGCTATGTCATTCCACTCTGCCACAACCTGCGTTGGAGTCAGTTGGCTATAGAGTGAAATTTCTGCAAAGTGTGATCCAAAGTAAACCTTTCCTACTATAGATTTGTAGTTATTGTGTTTCAGATACAAGAAAAATAGTTAAGACAGATACAGAAGATGGAAACATTAGACTTATGCCATTTACAAATAATTGGGAGGTAAATAACATACGTGGATCACAAACAGAACACATAAACAGACACACACAAACACAACGACACACAAACACACTTTCTCTCTCTCTCTCTCACTCTGTCTCTTTTTCAAGGTCAGTGAACAAGTGAAAAGAAGAAGATATTCATGGACCAGTGCCTTTGCTGGGTCAAGGATTTTATTCAAACAGGTTTCCTACAATGAATTTTAATTGGTCATTTTAAAGCAAATATGCATAAGTTCCAAGAGGTTCACACAGTGACTAAGTGGTTGTCAAAATGGCATATCCCCAAGATGGACAATCTCCTGAGTAAAATCACAGGCAGCCCAAGCTCAAGGCCGCACGAAGTGTAATTGGCAAGGCCATAGGAATAGGGCTTCCCTGGAGTTCACATCTAAGCACAACTCATTGTAGATGCTATAAAGGAAGCTGTGTCATGTAATATTGTCCCTGCTTGGCTTTAGTCTTGCTTTGGTTCCACCATTTCTTCCTATCCCCCTGTTCTTCCTTTTTAAAATGGAAATGTTTATGCTGTGCCTTTACATGTTGAAAATATTTCAATTTGTGTTTGATTTTTATGGGGGCTCTCTGTAAAGAGTTTGCCTTGAGTCTCAGGGGAGACTTTGGACTTGGACTTTTCTGCAATGCCAGAACTGTTAAAACTATGGTGGCTGAGAGAGATGAAATACATGAAATTTTCATAATACTATAGACATGAGTCTATTCAGCCAAAGGGCAGAATGTTAATGACTTAGATCTAAAATATTCCCCCAAAGTCTCATGTTTACAGCCAGGGTCCATTGGTGAGGGTGGGGTCACTGCAGGCATGACCTCCAAGTATATATTCTTATTCTCAGCTCTGGCTCTTCTTTTCTCTCTCAGTTTTTTTGGCTTTCATGGGTTGAGCAGCTTTCCTTTGCCTTCAGCCCTACTGTGGAACCATTTCTGTGGAACCAGCGAACTATGGGCTGAATCCTACAGAAGACATGAGCTACAATAAACCTGTGGTCTTTTAAGTTGTGGGGGTCATGTGTTTTGTCCCTAGTAAAAGGGAAGTGACTAATAAAACAACATAAGGGACTAGAATGAGATATACAGCATGACAGAGCCCTGCTTTTGGCATAAGAAAGTCAAACTTATATCTTAAATTAATGACTGTGCAACATAAAATTTTAAAAAATTGATGTCAATTTGGAAGGCAGGATTATGTTCTGTATTGTGATTGCTTATGTGTGTTTCTTCCTTGCCCTATTCACTCAGTAATGCAGTTAATATTGTAGTTTACTTAATGTTACCCTCAGTACTTAACATTGCTCTGAAATTATGGTTTTTCTGTTGTGCAGAGAAAATTAATAAGAAATGTGCAGTTTTAACAAGTCAAATCTGCAGTTCACATTTACTTTGAGGCAGTCAGTGAGGTGTTTCCCTCAAAATAGCAGCTCATATAAAATTTTTCATTTCTGAAAATGGCTCTGATCTAACTCCACTAGAATATGTTCAAAATAAGTTTTATTTAGAGTACGGACATTAAAGAGCTATCAGTTTTCTACTTGTAAACATTCAATTACATTCTGATATTTAGTTTGGATATAACTTTAAAATGTTAACACTTTCTAAATGTCCTGATTATGTCAAATTTAATTTGCAGCTCCCTTAGGAAGACCTCAAAGACCCCTGTCAGTCTCTCATTCCAGAACAAAGATGAAAGGACTTAATTGTGCTATATCAAATGGAAATGTTTTAATGGACTACTTCTCAGAAAAGGCAAACAAGCTAACTAGTTTCCATGGCCTCAGTGGAAATTTTAATCTTACATGTTCACAGTATTATTTTAGGTGAAAAGATCTGCACTTTTGTGCCAATATTTACTAAACAGAGGTCCTAATTTTCTCTTCCCCAGTATGTGGGAGCTTCACTTCCTGCAGCTCTCTTTGCATTATATTCTGTTAAAACAGCAAGCTTGTCAAGAATGGAGGCATTACAGTGATATACATAGTCTCCGGGAGACATTTTCTTTGGGTTAAAGTAAGTAGTTGGATCAAAGTCAGGACATAGATGCTACAGCTGGTCTGGGAAAAAATGGCAATTAGAAGGGAAAAAAAGAACAGAAATAGAGAATCACAGACAGTCTTTTTTTAGATGGCAACAACAGAACCAGACTGCTTGAAATTGGTAGCTGACTCCAAATGTCACATTTTTCACTGACTGTTAAATAATATTGCTATTTTATAACTGTTACTTGGTTATATTGGTAGCCATATTAACTTCTTCCACAAGTTTGTTACTTGTATGATTATAAATTATATTCATTATCTTTTTCTTTCTCATGTTTCTTTGTCTCAACAGTACTTAGGAGGATTGAAGGAAAGCTATTTAAAGGAAAATTTCTTTTGAAGGGCTTTCAGTCCAGCCAAGGTAATCTATTCACTGTGATTTTTTCAGGCCCTTCTGTGTGGTTTAACACACAATACCTGTATGACTACATAGCCATTAGAAATTTCTACTTTGTTAATATAAATGTATACTGTATCAGAGAAAATAAAAATGAAATAAAGTGATGAGAAGAAGAAATTTTTTAAGTTAATTTCCCTGGAAAAATTGTGAAATTTATAATCACTTCACAGGATTGGAGTTAATATAGTAATCTATATATCCAGATAACTTTATTTGTCTACCTAAAAAAATTATAGTGAATGAATAAAAGTGGTATAAACACAAAATAGCCCCATCACACACACACACACACACACACACACACACACAAATATATATACATATGAATGAGAGAGAGGTCAACATACTCAAAGATGGTCAACACATTCAAAGATGGAAGGTATGGGAAACTGGCTTAACAAAGGACAGAAAGCTGAAATATAATTGTCTGTGCATAGTGGAGCTAGTGATGTCAAGTTGCAAAAATTTGATGCAAGTCAAAGATCCCCTGAAATGTGTAGGTGTGGCGGTACCAGATATCAATGAGAGTCAGGATATAAGCGAAATGGAAAACAGGTGGTGGAAAGTCTGTAAAATCATCAGGCAGAGCCCAAATTTCTTTCCTCAGCCTATGCAGCCACAACGCTGAATTTTTTCCACACTCCAAACTGCAGGAGGTTACTCTTCATGAAGAATGAATCAGTGTAGCTCTGGCTTTAGAGACACGAGTACACTTGAGGAGACATATGACCCATTTGGCTGAAAAATAGGATGACTCAGTGAAATTTTGCAAGCTGAATGGTAAAAGTTTCAACTACAGCCCCGTACTTGAGGCCCAAGAATGTACTCGTTATACCTAGGCACCAGCCTATCCCAGATGTTTATAGATTTTTTTTTCTGGGAAAACTGCCCAGTACAATTGATAAGAACTATAAATCCTTTTATGGGACTCTTTGTGGTACCATACTGTCCACCAATCAAAAAGTTTTGCCCTTGCACAAAATGTGTGCACCTGGGTTTTAGAGTTCTCATTTTAAAAATGAATGGAGACACACAGTATCACTAGACCATCAACAATAACATTTAAAATGCAGGACAGAGTCCAAAAGAACAAACAAAACAAATAATTCAATAAAAATTGAGAAGACGAAGCAGAGGAAAAGGAAAAAAATCTATAATTAAAATCTTCAGACAGGAAATAACCACATGAGAGGATATACAACAAAAGAGTTTTTGAAAATTGAAAGAGTAATATGAGAAATAAAATTTCAAGGAAATTTTAGAATACAAAACTGTGAAATGGTCTCAACACTATCTCAAAAATAAAATAGATCAAATGATTAGAGGATTGATATAAGAAGTCAACAGATGGGAAAAGATGTACAGTTTAGAATTTCATGCCAAGCTGAATTATCAAATAACAAAACTATACTAAAGATAATTTCAGGTGACGGAGGTCTGGCAGCATTTGGCTTCCGTGTCCTACTGCTCAGGAAACTATCTTGGGTGAGGGAAAAGCAATGAGACTCTCAAAACGAGTACAAAGAGAACTTTCCTGACAACAGCGTTCATCAGCCCAAGAGAGGAACCACACGAGACATCACCAAATGATCAGAGCATCCTGGGAGGTGCATTTCTGCATTTTTCTCTTTCTATGTGTACCTTCTTCTCTTTCAACCACCTCCACCCACCATACCCACAAACACGAAGTGCCTGATGCCTGGTACATGTGGTTATTATGAGAAGAATTTTGAGTTCTGTGAGAACTAATTCCAAGATCCAAATACTAAAGAGAAAATAATATTGAGCAAGTGTGAAATGTGACAAGTATTCACTCTAAAAATAAGGTTGCACACTAAAAGGAATATCAAATTAGTTCATGTAGTATACAAAATATATCACATCTAATAGTTTAAAATGCTGTTCTCAATATGTTTTAACCTGTGTCCCTGTTCTTTTACACAATATCAGTTGTAAGCAATACTTTTGTAGTTACTTATAACCAGGCCAACAGTGAGTGCTGATGTAAACAGTATCATTATCTCCCTGTACTTGGAGGATGAGGGGAGGAAAATGTGTTTGTGTGCAATGGCACATGTGCACAAGGAGAGGAAGGATGACATAGAACAGCCAAATTCTTGCTTTCCACAATGAGAAAAATGATATTATTGCAAAGTTGAAATAAAGAAATAACAATCAGCTATATCATTTTAAAATTTTGAGTTAAACATAAATAAAGGCAGAAAAAACAGTTTACAGCAGTTACCTCTCCATTAATAGGAATTAAAGTTTGGTGTGGATGGATCAGAAGACCACTGTTTTTAGGATAAAAATACTCAAAAAAATACCCTATAGAGATTAAATTCACAGATTTTGAGATCAAAATACAGAGTTCAGATATTGTTCCCACCACCTAATTATGATCATATACTTTAAATGCTTAACGCTTTGATTTTCCTGTTCACCAAATAAAAATATTACTGTCTCATACGTTTGCTTTAAAAATTTAGGTAATACATGAAACTAAGTAATATTTGTATAAGTATCATTAGTAGTAATACCACACTATTGTTGACTATAGCAATTACTTTGACAAAAATTTAAAGAAAACAATACTTTCTTTTCTACACGGAAAGCATTGAATAAATAAAATATATATAAAACCTCAAGAAAGTCAATGAATGTTCAGTAGAGGCCAGCACAAACTGCAAAGATCTATCCCTTAAGGTCTAGTTTCAAAACAGAAATATTTTATTAATCATGCTTAATCATGAAAAATTAACTCGTGTCCATTGTAACTACGCAATCATGTTTCCTAACATATGAATTAAAATAGCTTCCTAAAAATGGAAATCTCATTCTTTGGAAGGAATGAAGACAGTACCATTCATTTCAAGCTAGTAATTAATGTTGTCAGAAAGCTAGTTAATGCTTATCCTAATATTTCTTTCTTCTGCATGTATTATATTTGCTGTACATGTCATATGGTAAAAGATGTGCCCTCTCAGTTTAACATTAAGAGAATCTTAAATCCTCATCATGTTTTAACATATATGTACTCTTTTATATGTATTGAACCTAAAATTTTTGCAAAACTGATATTAAATGTTTTATTTTCCCTTGAATAGAAGTTACAATTTTTTTCCAAATATCAGTTGTTTTTAAAGAGCTGCTGTTAAGAGGGAAAAGCTAATGTTTTGATAGTGGTAGTTTCATTAGTTATAACATTCAGTAAGCCATGTTTGTGTTTTTGTTTATATTTTCAAAATACAATGTAAATAAGAACACCTCCAGATATTCTTTTGGCAGGCACAAAGGCTGTTTATTTGACAGATGATATAGACAATAATGTATGGCTCATAATTAGGGAGAAAGCTGTAACTTAAGTTTTGATGGTATTCAAACAGTTTGTGTGTAACTAAACTAAGCCTGTTAGTGAATGGCAGCTTCAAAACATTTTAAACATGTGGACAAAAAATGAATTTTTATTATTGTAAATGAAAAAGGAAGATTTCTGGAGAAGCTAGACAACATACTGCAATCCAGGCTTGAGGGAGTTGGGGAAGAATGGTGTTGTATAAATAGAAACCTGCTCTTCCATACATGGGCCAATTCTTTGTCTCAACTCTTCATGCACAGTACAGTCTAAGTACAAAGTAATTAGAGAAACAAATAGAGTGTATGATATTATATATGTATATATATATATATATATATTTAAAACATTTGCAATATATATCAAAAACACTGGTGGGGGATACGCACATATTCAAATTGATAATGAAACAGTATGCCATGTTTAAAACTTAAACCAGGTCTCCAAACTTGAAAATAAAAAGTATATATTATTTTCAACCATTTTGAATGTCCTCTTAGCCCCCATGTTAAATTGCCCTTTTATTTTCAATTAAATTGATTATTTCACAATTGACTTGAAGTTCAGAAGTACAATACTAGCCACACTTTCATCAATTTTGTCAAGTGAAATTGCCACAACTGCAATAGCTAGATTAATACAATACTATCCTCCTATTCAATACCTCCCAGTGGAAACCTAAAACCAGCGATGGTACCAAATCTCATACATATTATGTTTTTTTTTTCCTCAAGCATACACGCTTGTGATAAAGTTTAATTTCTACAGTAGGCTCAGTAGGAGATTAACAATACTTAAAAATAAAGTAAAATAACTACATACTACCCTAAATGTTTTTGAAAACTATGAATTACTTATTTGTGAAATCTTCCATTTAACACTTTTGAATCACGTTTGGCCATAGGTAATTGAAATGGATAGGCAAATTGTGAATAAGGAAGGCTTGCAGATGCTCCCCCCTTATGCTTTAAAAAAAAAAATCAGTAGTTTTACCCTACACTGGCATGAAAGTGCCAGGCAATGAGTAGAAATTGTATGTCAAGTTCTGAATTTTAAAATTTTCCTGGGCTACAGAGTTTTACTTCCATATTCCCATGGTGTGGTAGGCAGTGGTATGAGCTCCATGTCCATCAGTCACGTGACTGTGGGGTGAACAGCTGACACTCTACGGAATACTGGGTTGCTTAGCTATGATGTCCTTTGCTTTAGCTGCACTGAAGGCATTTTGATTTACATTATTTTCAACATACAATGTTGCCTTATCCTCCCTTGATTTTACAGATGAAAATCAAAAAGTTTACTTCAGGGACTGATCTCTTCTACAAAAGGAGAAAAAGGCTTACTTTTCCGATTTAAACTTTAAGTGGAGATTCAAATGTTAATAGACATTTGGTGGAATTAAGAATCTTGCAGAGGGGCTGGGGATTTAGCTCAGCGGCAAAGCGCCTGCCTGGCAAGCACAAGGTCGTGAGTTCGGTTCCCGGTACCGGAGAAAAACCAAAAACCAACCAAAAAAAAAAAAAAAAAAAAAAAAAGAATCTTGCAGATTCAAATGTTATATCACTATCAACTATGCTTCCCAATAATAAATAATAAAGTACATAAAATTAACATTATTAAATTGGCTTCTAATTGAATGATTCAACTCTGCTTAGACATGAAATAATATAAACTTAGAAGTTACATTCATTGATAATTAGCCAACTCAAAACACTCCTTGATGTGGTTTGCAGACAACACCACATCTAAGCCTTCATAACAATGTTATGAGGTATAAGGGTACTAACATTTTTACTTTATATGTGGGGAAATAGAGGCTCATGTTGTGCAATAAATTTTGTATTCACATTTACCTGTATAATCTGAAAAAAGAAGATATTACATGATAATGCACAAAATCATACATTCAATTTAAAACTATAAATGCTTTCATTATGAATACCTGATACTTACAAAAATCACAATGGAACTTATTTTTTTTTACTACACATCTCAGTTACGTTTCTCTTGTTGCTAAGACAAAATACCTGACATGCAGAATTAAGAAAGGAAAGGTTTATTTAGCTCACAGTTTTTCAAGGTTTCAGTCTATACTCAGATGGCTCCAAGGCAGAGTAGCACATGGCACAGGGCAACCGTCCATGGCTGCAGAAAGTAGGAAAAGCAACAAGAGCAAAAGGGAGGAATGGCAGGAAGCAACCTCTTTCCCTCCCTTACACTGTATGCAGGCTGCCCGCCTTAGGGTGGGTGTAGCACTCACACTCACAATCCCAGCAGTGGACCATGGCTCAGTCATAAACTCTAGAAGCCCACCCCATAACTGCATGAGGCTTTGGAGTGACATCTAG
This sequence comes from Chinchilla lanigera, assembly GCF_000276665.1. NCBI lineage: Eukaryota > Metazoa > Chordata > Mammalia > Rodentia > Chinchillidae > Chinchilla > Chinchilla lanigera. The sequence continues at coordinate 9,548,413 of NW_004955440.1, forward strand.
ACACAAACCATAATGCTACATTAAGCACATCTTGGAAATTTTGAAAAAGTACACAGTTTATAAAAAGGTAGACCTAGTGAATGAGTGTGTTTATGTGAGTGGAAAACAAGGAAATAAATCAAGCAAAAGACGTGGACTAATCCTGTCAGTACTTCCAGATGCACAACACTTTAAGGAGGCTTTGAGTTTGAAAAACTTGGGTGCAGAGAAATATGATAACATGTTATTTACATATTCCTCTTTTATTGTTGATTGTATATTCTTTTTTAGTGGCTTTTTTCCTTTTTTTGGTACTGGAAATTGAATTCAGGATCTTGTGCCTGCCAAACAGGCACTTGTGCTGCTGAGCTGTATCACCAGCTCCATATTCTCCTTTACTAGTATGTTTGCAGTGCATGATGGTCACTTTCTTATGAGGAGGTGGTACAAGTACGTGATGCATCTTAATTTCTTTCTTTATCCCTGTCCCTTCTTTCTCTCCCTCCCCCATCTCTTGATCCCCTTCCTTCTGTTCCTGTACTTTATATTATTTTTAATTATTTAGGAGTTATTTACAGCTTTGTAAATATTTTAAAATCGCCTCATATTTTTCTTAAGGTGGAGAAAGAAGAGAAATAATTTCAGAAAGGAAAGTAAAAAGGGAGAATTATTGGTAGGACAAAGAAAGTAAACTGTGGCTTTCTTTTTCAAACATTTGTTGTAAGGAATATTCTATTCATTTTACTTAATAATTTTTAGTTCTGAAGAGAAAATTATTTGGTATTATGGAATCCTGTATATAGCAGGTTTTAAAATATTTTGTATGTATTGAATGCCTAGGTTGTATCATATAATATTCCAGGTGCTTGAACCATTATCAAGGAAACAAATACTTGAACTAATTCATCTATTCATGTTTTTTTAAAAAATAATACTAAAAATTATCTCATGCACTACACTAAAATAGGAAAATGCAGAGGAGTTGTATTTCATTCAAATTATATTGTTATTTGGATAATATTATATATATAGTCATATATATATATATATATATATATATATATATATATGAATGACTTCATGAATGGGGGTAAAGCATGAGGAATAAAGCTAAATGGAAAACTGAACTATAGGACAGAAAAAAGGAGTAGGATAGAGAGAAAGACAAGAAAAAGAACAAGGAGAGGAAGAAGAAGAGGAAAGAGCAAAGAAAAAATGGAAGGAATAGAGAATAACACTATACTGAAACCATATTTTCACATACTATTGAAAGTGAGCTCACACTAATCCAAACTAGTTTGGGTGAAGATGTTATTTATATTCTCCAATGCAACCACAAAGACAGCAAGTATGAAAAATAGTGAAAAAAACACCACTGACATCAAAATATTGTTATCTATTTATATATTTAATGTATATATAAACATCTATATGAATATATTATGAAAATATATATTATCTGTGCTATCTACTTATGTATAAACACATAGTATAAAAGAGGACATTAGACTCAGGACATAAGAGAACCTGTATAAGTTAAAATTAATTTTTTCTATCTATCAAGGTCAGTCAAATCTCCTCAGGATTTATCTTAGAACCATGTACAGCACCTCTTCGACATTAATGGGAAATAAAGGCCATTAGACACATAGAAAACAAATAAGAAGGCATAAGATAGAGAGAAGTACAACAGGTAAAGCCCTATTTCATGGTTAATTACATTAAGCACAAGTGTACCTAACATCTTTGCGTAGGCAAACAATGACAGAAGGTGTCAAACAAATGATCCACTTTTTGTTGTCTAGAAAAGACACATTTTAGGTTCGAAGGTAAAAGTGAGTTGAAACAGAAAAATGTACTATGGAAGTAATAAATAAAAGAAAGCTGTAATGACTATGCTAATAACCAGGTAACTTGATATTTACTACGATAGTTTTCACTGGACAAAAATAGCTTGTATTATTTTATAGTGATTGAAGTGTTATTTTGATCAGTCCTGCATATCTATATTTGTTTTCCTGAGTAACCACTTTGAAGTTATCAATATGTAATACAACAACCGTTGTTAATTACCTGTCAAAAAAAAAAAATGAAATGTTCACCTGAAAGACAAAAGGTTTGTAAACACATGTGCTCCTAGCATAAAAACCTAGTAATGTATGAAGCACAAAGAGAAGCAAGAAATAGAAAATGTAGTAACAATTGTTGTAGAATACATAGAGAGAAGACCAACTTTCAGTGCAAAACTTAGGGAAATGGAAAGGAAGAAAAGGAAAGGATAAAATCAGAAAACAAGATGAAATGAAAGCAGAATTTTGTGAAAGGGGAGAGGAAAGGGATTTGAAAGGAGGGGATACAAATGGGTGAAAAAGAGCAATCAAGACATATCATGTAGAAGTACAAATCCTGCCTAATGAACATGATCATTGTGTATACCTAAACTGTACCAATAAACTGAAATGAAATTAAAACAATAAGTGCAAAATTTAGAAAACACTGTAGGGTAAAATAGTGTTAGTATCAGGAGAACACTTCAACCCCACGACAGGAGAATAAGAATCATTCTGAAATGCACATGGAAGATTCTTGAGCATAGATGCTATATTAGACTGTGAAATAAGCTTCAAAAATTTAAAAGAGTACAAGTCATACAGAATATGTTCTTCAACAAAATGGGATGAAATTAGAAATAGATGAGGTGCAAATTTGCTAAATTAAAAAGCTATGGAAACTATACAGTACCGTTTTCAATAATTATTGAGTCAAAGAAGAAATCAAAACAGAAATTAGAAAATTCTTTGAAATGAATGAAAATAAAACTATCACAGATCTAAGTTATGGGCTAGCATGACTGAATAGGTGGAAATTTATAGCTGAGTACATCTATGTTAAAAAAAGAGGGGCTGGGGATTTAGCTCAGCGGCAAAAGCGCCTGCCTGGCAAGCGCAAGGTCGTGAGTTCGGTTCTCTGTACCGGAGAAAAACCAAAAAAACAAACAAACATAAAAAAAGAAAAATACGGTTTAATCCATAATCTAGTCTTTTATTTTAGGAAACTAGTAAAGAAAGAGTGAATTTAAAGAAAACAGTGAAGGTAAATAGTAAAGATTAGAATGGGAAGAAAAGTAAAAGACAAAAAAGCTGAACTGTATGTCTACTAAGCGGATAATTCATTATTTGAAGTACCAACAAAACTGACAACTCTTTCGGTACATGTACCAAGGAAAAGATGACAAAGCTCAAATTAGTAACATTAGGAAAGAAAGAAGAAACATAATGTCTTAAAAAAAACATAGATTATTCTAATCAAAGCAGTTTCCACACTGAAAAAGCACACACCTCTGTATACATAACAGTGAAACTTAGTAGAAACCAAAACAGTGAAAATTTAGCGGAAATCAAAATTTAAAACATAATACCCTTTACAAGTGTTCCAAAGAAAATGAAATATTCAATTTTAAATGGTATAAAATATACATAGGCTCTGTATGATGAAAATTATAAATTGCTCATGAAAAAATCAGAGATATTAATAAATGTACAGATATTCTGCTTTCATGAATTTGAAGATACAACATAGTAAAGGTGACAGTTCTTCCTAACTTGATACATTTAAGACAATTCCTTCCAAAAAAGTTTTTATAGACATAGGCATGTTTATTCTAAATTGATATGGCAGAAAAAGTTATCTCTAATAATAACAAATATGCTAAATTATGTAAAGAGGAATTATGTCATCCTGAGAATCATTCTATTCCATATTAAAGCTTATGATATAGCATAATGTTGGCAACATGATACTGGAGAGGCAAGTGTGTGTGAATTAATAGAACAGAATAGAGAAAAATGTGCTGACCCTTGCCAAACTGTCCTGTTACTTTTGTCAAATATTTTAAAAAAGCAAGGTAAAGGAAAGTTTTGAGGAAATGGTATGAGGCAGTTGGACACCTATTTACAAAGAATAGATCTCAACCTATTATCACACATTATGCAAAAATAAGCAAAAAGTGACTCATAGACTTAAATGTATATCTAAATCTGTAAACTATTAGAAAAATACATTGAAAATCTTTGAAGCTTAAGGCTAAGCAAAGTTTTCTTAGAGTTGATAACAAAAGTACAATCTATTATTAGAAAAATTAATAGATTGCCCTTTACCGAAATTGAAAGTGTCTGTTCCAAGAAAGATCTTTTCTCAAGGTTAAAAAAATAACATGACTAATAAGAAAACAAACTTTCAAACCATTTATTTAAAAGTAGTCTTTTAGCTGGAATATGTAAAATATCTTCAAAACTCAATTAATATACCAAATAATCTAAGTTACAAAATGGCAAAATAACATGAAGAGAAATTTCACCAAATAAAATATAAAGATTACAAATAAGCACATGAAAATATGTTTGATATGGGAAGCCATGAGGAAAATGCAAATTTAAAAAAAAGATGCCGTATCAATCCACACCAATGAAAACAGGTAAACTTAAAATTAGTGGTATATGTAATGCTGTTGAGGATATAGAGAAAGTAGATCATTCATATATTGCTTGTGACAATGCAAAACGGCCATGCATTCTGGAATATCATATGTGAGTTTCTTCTATAGAAAGAAAAAGGTATACAAACATTAGAATTTTACAGTTATACTTGAGAAAGTTATACCACAGAAATAAAAACCTATGCTTAAACAAAAATATATGTACAAATATTTATAGCAGCTTTACTCATAATAGATAAAAACTCAAAAGGAAACCACACATATTTTCGTGGGTGAATAGTTAAACTTCAATGCATTCTTACTGTACAATTTTATAAATACCACATAAAAGAACAAGCTCTTGGGCCCGGGGATCTAGCTCAGCAGCACAGCACCTGCCCTGCAATCACAAGGTCTGGAGTTCGATTCCTGGTACCAAAAAAAAAAAAAAAACCAGGAGCTTTTAATATTTACAGTGACTTGCCTGGGGCTCAAAGGAATTATCTTTAGGGAAAAAGCCAGTCTGAGAAGGTTGCACATTGTGTGGATCAATGTATGTATCATTTTGGAAAGAACAGATATGGTGATATGAAGAACAAATTTGTGGTTTCTAGAAATTAAGGATCGAGAATTGAGAGAGAAATGGCTGCAAAGGAAGAACTTGAGGTCCTTGTGATGACAGAAGAACTCTGTCTGTTGATTGTGGTGGTTACACAATATTACATGCGATAAGTTGTATAGGGCTATGTACACACATAAAAGCATGTATTACTGGTGAATTACGAATAAGCTCTGGGTATTATACTAATGTCCATTTAGTGATCTGCTGTACTATGTTTGTGTAAGACAGAGTGGGAGGAAGGAGCACCAAGAGTGCACCAAGCAATCTCCCTGTATATTTCTTGTACCTTTCTCTGCAATCTATAATTATTTTCAAATAAAACCTTTTCTAAAAGATGGTAATAAACAATCAAGACATCAGTTCCTACCCATCTTACTATTTACTATTATTCATACTTCTGAGGTTTTTATGTCTACTGCATCTGACTAGGAAAAAACGCCATTTAGTGGAATATCTCCTTTCAATTTCCCATTCATTAACATTACACTGATGATTTGAAATCAGCCGTGGTAGGACCATTTATATTACAGAAAGTGACAAACACTACAAATCAAAATTGATTTATTTTTAATTGATTTTTCTAAAATTAAGGAGAAATGCTAACAAGATAAAATGTGTCTTATCTCTATATTTGGAGAAATATTCAATATCACTGATTGTTATTTTATTTTCACCTGGCACATCAGTGTACATAATTAAGCCACTACTTCATGTAGGGAGTGTACTCAGATTGATGGCTCATAAACATTTCTGGCATATCCCCACTTGCAATGACCATGTGGTCTCATTCTGAAAGACATCACAACTGGACAAACGCAAGAAATGACACTGCATACCCCGATCTCACTATTGGAATTTAAATTTTTTCAGGCATAGAGCATACTGAGAAATCTATAGATTGCAAGACGAATATAAAATGATTCATGAATAGCATTGCTGTAACTCATGGGACTTAGTCAAACTCAGTGTTTGCGGCAAAGTTTCCGCACATGTGTGTGACCATTCCATTCTCATAATCTGTTGCAGTGTCCACAACTTTAAATCATCTTAGGACTACTTAATATTCTTCTATACTGGAGAGTCAGTAGAAGCTCAATACGCTTATTTCTACCCTGCCTGTTTGGTGTTAGTGGAACAAAGAGAACAGAAAGCCTACGGGCAGTTAAAACTGAGGGCATTCAAAGCTTCATGATCACCTAAGCTGATTCCACACCTTGACTATTGTGAGTTGTGCCCCAGAAAATATGGGTATGCAGGCATCTCCATTTATGTCCTCCCATTCTGCTGGGTGTATAACAAGCATAAGTATGCCTAGATCATGTGATAGTTCTGTTGTTAGTATTTTGAGAAATCTCTAATTTCCATACTTGCTGAACTAATTTATTTGTGTTCCAAAAGTAAATAAGAGTCTGTTTTTCTCACATCCTTATTGGTTTTGTAATGTTGATGACAGTAATTCAGACTAAAGTGAGATGATGTCCATGCTGTTGTAATTTCCATTTGCTGGATGAATATTTCAGTTGTCATAATTTAGATGTGAAATTCCCCCTATATTCTCCTGTTCAGGAATCAAGCGTTTTGATTGGATCACAGGGACCCTATGCTCCTCAGTGTGTCAATTCATGGATGAGTTCATATTTGAATGTGATGTTAGGAGCTCGGCTTGGTCACAGGTGAGTCCCTGGGGTCGTGACTTGGAAGAGGAATTCTTGATCCTGGGTTCTGTCTACTCTCTCTGCCTCTGACTTTCACAGCTTGAGCTGCTGTCCTCCACCTTGCCCTTACACTATACCATTTCTGCTTTGGAGTCAGCTAACCGCTGACTGAACCTTCTGAATCTATGAGCCCAAATAAGCCTCCACTCCTGGGAGTTGAGTGTGTTGAGTCCCCAGAATTGGTCAAATGACTGACATATTGGTTGCTTGAATTTCTTATTTAAAAGTGTCTATTTAGCTCATTTGCCCTTCTTGATTGAATAAATTTTAATTTCTTGAGTTCTTTATTTATTCTGGGTATTAAGATTCTATCCGAAGAGTTTACTGGCAAAGATTCTTCTCTCATTCAGTAATCTGTCTCTTCACTCTGTTAACCATTGTTTTTCTGTGCATAACTATATTTAATTACTTATTTTGGGGTTTTTTTACAAGGTCTCAGTATGAAGTTCAGGTCGGCCTTGAGCTCCCTATGTAGTGGAGGCTGACCTCAAACTTACAACGACCCTCCTGCCTCAGCCTCCTGAGTGCTGAGATTACAGGTAAACACCACCACACTTGGCTATAAGCCTTTTAATTTGATGTGAGCCCATGTATTGATTCCTACTATTATTTACTGTTAAAACGCAATTCAGGAAGTCACTCCTGTGTTTATATTCTGAAATACTTCCTCTGTATTAAGTTTTATATTTAGGTCTTCAATTCGTTTGGAGTTGATTTTTGTAAGGGTGAGAGACTGTGATTTAGTTTCAGTCTTTTGCATATGGACAACCAGTTTTCCCAGAACCATTTGTTGAAGAGGCTGTCTTTTCTCCAGCATATGCTTTTGGCTTCTTTGACAAGCTTCAGATGGCTGTAGCTATGATGATTTATTTCTATGTCCTGTATTCTATTCCATCAGTCTATGTGCTTATTTTTATGACAGCACTATAATTTTTTGTTACTATGTACCAGTAGGATATTTTGAAATCAGATATTGTATGCCACCAACATTGCTCTTTTTGCTCAGGATTGCACTGGCTGTTCTGTGTCTTCTGTGTTTCCATATGAATTTTGTGATTGTTTTCCCAGTTTTGTGAAAAGCGATTTTGTAATTTTAATGACGAGTACATTGGACCCACAGATTGTGTTTAGCAATATGGCCATTTAAAAAATTTAACTCTGCTAATCCATGAAGCTGGAGGCTTTTCCATCCTCTAGTGTCTTCTGTAATTTCTTTCTTCAGTGTTGTATACTTTTAATTGTAGAGATCGTTCATCTACTTGGTTCGATGGACTCCTTTGTCTTTTAAGCCAGTGTGAATGCATTTATTTTCCTGACACCTTTCCTGATGAGTTCATTATTGTTGCATAGAAAAGTTATTGGTTAATTTACGTTTATTTTGTATTCTTCTACTTGCTAAATTTACCAAATTGAAATATCTTTTGGTGAGGCCTTTAGGATCTTTAAAGTTATTGAAGTATAGCTCATATCATCTCTTTTTTTTTCTTTAATTTCTCTTATTTAAGTCTTCTGGCTAAAACTTCAAGCACTATATCGAGTGAGAGTGGCAACAGTATACACTCTTGACTTCTCCCTATTTTAGACGAAAGACTGTCAGATTTTCCCCACTCAGTCTTATGCTTGCTATGGGTTTATCTTAGATAGCCTGAGTTATGCTAAGGTGTGATCCTTCTATATTTAGTTTAAGGACTTTGTCAGGAAGGGATGTTGAGTATTGTCAAATGTCTTGAGAAGATCATCTGATTTTTATTCTTGATTCTATTTATGCGCTTAATTTCCATCCATACACCTCCGAAATGAAACCAACTTAATCATGGTGAATGGTCTTTTGGATGTGTTATTGAATTAGGTTTGCAAGTATTTTATTAATGATTATTAAGTATTTTATTTAGCTTGTATTTCATTAAGTATTGTGTCTATGTTCATCATGGATATCGGCCTATAATTTTCTTTTTTAATCCGTTATTCTTTTGGTATCAGAATGATATTAATCTTATAGAGTGAAACATTGCTAATCTTTAGTTCATTGATCCATTTAAGGAACATTGGTGTTAGTTCTTTTAAGGTCTAGAAAATTTGAATAATGAATTGGTGCAGTCCTGGACTTCTCTGATAGATTTTTTTAAAAAATTGCTTCTTTAATCTCATTGCCTGATACTGATATGTTTATTTTTTAGTTCTCCTTGGTTCAATTTCATCAAGTCTTATATGTCTAGAAATTTATCCATCTCTTCTGGATTCTCCAGTATTTTGGAACTTATATGTTCAAAATCATCCCTCACGATCTTATGGTTTGCAGTTGTGTCTGTGAAAATATGCCCATTTTCATCTGTTACTGAATTACAGATTGAGCCACTCTTTCTTTTGTTTAGTTTAGCCAAAACTTTGTCAATCTTGTTTACATTTCCAAAGAGGCAACTCTTTGTCTTATTGATACTTTGTAGTGCTTTTTTAGTCTCTATGTCGTTAATTTTAGCTCTGATATTTATTATTTCTTTCTTCTGTTGGGTTTGGCTTTGGTTTGTTTTCATCTTTGCAAGACCTTGAGATAAATTAGGCTAAGTAAGTTGTTTCTGATCTTTGATGCAGGCACTCATATCTTTAACGTTCCTCTAAGAACTCCTTTATTCTATCCCACAGAATATGGTATGCTGTGTTTCCACTATTGTTTGATTCTACAAAATTTAATTTTCCTTTCGATTTCTCCAATAACCCACTGATTGTTCAAAAGTGAATTGTTCAGTCTTCATGTGTTTCTGCAATAGTGTCTGTAATTTTTCTTGCTGTTGATTTATAGTTTCATTCCATTATGATCTGATAAGATAGAGAAATTGATTTAACTCTTTATTGATTAACACTTGATGAATGACCAAAAGTATAATCCACTTCATAGAAAGTTGCATGAGCAGCTGAAAGAACGTGTATTCTATAATTGTTGATGTAATATTCTGTAAACGTGTTTAAATCCTTTTGATGTACCATACAGTTTCATACTGATGTTTCTTTCCTGTTTTTTTTTTTTTCTTTCTTTCTAGATAGCCTATCTATGGGTGAGGGGGAAACATTAAAATCACCCACTACAATTTTATCAGAACCTTCCTATCCTATGTCAAGTAGTGCTTGTTTTAGGAAATTTAACCATTGATTTTTAATCTAGAAATGTAGCAGAAATGGTACTTTGTAACTTTGAGGACTCAACATTAAGAAATCTATGGCCAAATTTGTGACACTTGGAATCTTCTTTGAATTAGCCTACTACGTTCCAAGGAAGCCTATTTTGCTCATAGCTATTGGAGCAGTCCAATAACTGAGGTTGTAATAATAGCCGTGGTTGAGATTCCAGCCAAAAGTAATCACAAATCAAGTAAACATGTAGGAGGGACAATGTTGAAACTTCTAGCCAGCCTAGCACATCTGTGTGAATCAGATAGTGCATTTAGTAAGTCTAGTAAGTCATAGAAGTAAAAGACTGCTGTCTGAAGACACTACATTTCAGTATGGTACAAAATGAAGAAATGGAAAATTTAAATATTCCTGAAATATAAATTTCTATACAAAGTTTTACTTTTAAATTCCTTCACTAACACTATCACTTCAGAAGAAATTTTATTTCCTCCACCTTTCACACTATAAGTGGGAAACTCTTAAAATATTAATGTTACAATTTCATTTCTTCAATGGTAAAATAATCAGGAGTAACTACTGACTCCAGTCACTTCTCAAGATATATATGCAAGGAAGCATTTGGTAAACTCTAATATTCTGAGATCCTGCTCACAGACCAATGATAGCCTATGTTTTCTCTCCTGTCATAAATTCATCTTCGTACTTCCCTATTAAGTCTTTTCAAGCTTATTCTTTCTGTAAGTAAATTCAGTCCCTATAAACCTAAGCGTTGCAGTTTCTGTCCTCCAAAAGGAAAAACCAAGCATATTTTTAAAACATGTATTACCGGTTAATTGGATTTCAGATTTTTCATTTTAAGATGGAGTCTGTGGTTTCCTTAAAACCAGAGGGAAGAATAAAAATCAGGTCTGATAAACATGCCTCTCATCATCATTGTATCAAATTAAATTTGAAATTATTTCATTTGCATGTTATCTTTCTAAAATATTCCTTGAGCTTTGGCTGTAGACACTGCCCTGTAACAGGCACAGGGAATGGAGTGATGAGCTTAAAGGGAACCGTCACCTCACTTATGAGATGCTTAGAATTTAGAGAAGCAGCAGCCATACTCTTAAAACACTGAACACATTAAAGAGTACAGATGTTGATAAAGAAAACGAATAGCGTATGGAAAGAGAAAATAACTTTTTTTATTAACATATGTGGCGGTTAGTGAAAGCCTCGCTAGGGAAGTGATATTTAAATGAGGTCTGGATGACAAGAAACACCAAACACAAGGCCAGGACAGATCGTTCTAAACAAAGGTCGCAGTGTGTATGCCAAAGAATGATGCACGGCAAAATGAGTGACATGCTGTTAAGAGTCTTATTGGTACGCCAATATTTCCTTCGTATTTAGTTTTTTTGTTTATTTTTCTTTACTTAAGTAGTGTTAGGGATGGAGCCGGAGGCCTGGCATATACTTGATGAGTGCTATACCCCTGAACTACATCCATCGTCCAAGATTTCCTGTCTAAAGTTCCAAATATTTTTCTACATTTTCTAAACAGTGTAGTTTTTAAAGTTAGCTAGTTAGTTCTTACAGCTTTTTCACGTAACATCAAAATAGCCCATAGATCATCATTACTTGGAGAGGAATAGTTATCATGATCAAGCAAAATATCCATTTAACCCATCTTTGAATGTTCCTTTTATTTAATCTGTTTTAGCACAAAGAGAGCGAAGTATTCCTCCACTTGGTCCTATGATTCTCATTGAATTAAAAGCCATTACAACAGGATCAGCAAACTCTGACCCAGGGTGGGGAATCCAACTCACAATCTGCTCTATCTCAACACTTAGGCTAAGAATGATTTTCATACCTTCAAACAGTGAAAAAACTTAAAACAGCATTTCATGACACATGAAAATTATATAAAATTCACATTTAATTGTCAATCTATTTTTAAAATTCATGCATATTAGGCTTATTCATGCATATATTATTTATGGCATCTTTCATACCATTACATTAGAGTTGTGTGTTTATCGTAGTCTTTATCATCCACAATGCCTAACTATTTTTCTCTTTGTTCTTTACAGAAAAAAAAATACTGACCAATGAATTAAAACATTAATTTTTGGGGAAGTTATCAATACAAGACTCATACTAACAAATATTTGACTAATTTCTGTGCCTACTTTATTATTATGTTTAAATACATATGAGTTACTTTTATAATATTGAAGAATATTCTGTTAATATAAAGGAAAATTAAATACCTTTATTTAAAATTTTGACTTTTTAATATTAATTCTTTAATAGCTTCCTAATTTTTAAGGTATCCAAAAATCTTCCAAAATTAAAATACAAGAAGTTGACATTAGGTGTCAGTATTTTACATAGTATTTGTTAACTGTGTCAAAAATGTATTACTTTATTGTGGACAACATTTGCAATAGAAAATTTCAGCTCTCCTTATACTGCTTTCTCTACCATTTTTGATTTCCATACTTTTAAAACAATCATTGTAATTTCCATGAAATATTTTTAATTTAAAAATTACCTGTTTTAGATACTAGTATAATTTTTTCATGTCTGTAAATAGGAATACATTTTAACATAATATTAATAAGAAACTTCCAAGTGTTCTCTATAGAGATCTGAATTCATTTTCAAATAGAGGTCGCTTAGTAAGAGTGTGGTTTTGTGGTGAAAATACCAAGGTCATAATTTAGGCAAGTGGAAAGAGATACTAAGTTGGAATCCTATTCCAAGATTTAATAACCTTATGATTCAAGTAATTTTCTTAACCATATCTATGCCATATTTTTTTGAAAATTGCATTGTGGGTAGTGAGAAGAGTCATAGTTTTTGTTCTGCTTTCTGGGAGGATTAAACAATACAGTTAACTGACACTCCACAGCTGTTATCACCTGCCACTTTCCATTTCCTATGCATCTTTTGTCTTTAAACTGTTTCTGAATAAATGAGTCAATTTAACATATGAAAAAGAATCAACATATGGCCTTCAAGAGGTAGAAACTTTCACAAGATGGTGCAGAGTGGATCTCCTGAAGCCTCAACAGATGAAATATTCCTTCCCTGATTTAGACACAATTTAGGGAGATTCATCATTAAAGACTAAAGAAAAACTACTCTTTAGAGGAAAAATAAAATGGAAGTTACATTTTTAAAAATAAGATTAAAAAGTTCTCTTTTTTTCTAATCCTTTAATCATGCAAAATATTACATCTCTGTTTATGTGTTGACATATGTGTGTAGATGTGCTATCCTGTGGCCTTTAATTTATATAAACAAGTTTGAAATAATTTCCCAAAGTCAGAAATTATATAACATCAAATATTTTTCACAATTTTGTATTTATCAAAAATGATTTAGTCTTAGTTTATTTTATGTTTTATTCATTTTATACTTTTAGTGTATATCTATGTACAACACACAAGCAAAACAGTATTCTTAAAGATTTGAAAAGTATATTGAGCTCTAACAAGTCACTAAAGAAGAAACAAACACCCAGTAAAGTCAAGGGCAAATAACATGATGATATGCATACACATATAAATATCACATAACACACACATAAATGTCACATATGAACAATGAATAGTTAAGCTAATATCCATCTTTGCTAATAAAGTTAAAATGGAAACGGGTTGGGTAAGTCATTACTGAAAATCACGTTTTTTTGTTCCTTTGAATGAATGCAGATTAAAAGTGGTCGCTGGACAGAGTGGAAAGGCCTGTACCTTCCACGCTCTGGGAGGCTAAGACAAGAGATTCACAAATTCAAGCCTAGCTGGCTAAACCTAGCAACTTAATGAAAACTTATCTCAAAATTTAAAAAAAAAAAAATTTAAATGTTGAAGATGTAGCTTTACATGAAGCTCCTATGTTCAATCTCTAATACTGAAAAAAAAATGGTAAAAAATATTTGTTTACTCTTTCCACTGAGAAGTAGAATCTAACCCTATTGTCTTGAATCTGAGCTGACTTAGCCACTTCCTAGATTAGCAACATATGAGCCTTCTGTAATTGTCACAGAAGCCTTGCAGTTTACTTTGTTCTCTTAGAATGCTCTCTCTCCAAATGCAGCTGACTACCACCTTGGAAATCATTTATTCTAAGATTCTCATGCTAGAGAAATCACTTGGAGAAATTTTCATTAGCAGATCAATGAAACCCAGCTATGTCACCATCTGACTGAAGCTCAAGGTATGGGAAGAAAGAAATCTTGAACCCTGTAAACCAGTCATTTGCTGGCAGAATGTAACTGAGTATCATAATAAAGTCAAGCCAACCCATAATCTGGACCAACAATTCATGAAGTATATTGATTTTTGCCTTTAAAGTTTGGGATGATTTCTCAAACATCAAGAAAGAGTCTCAAATGTTGGTGAATTATATGAATAGGGAAAAAATGCCTTAAGTTGCTGTTTAATTTATGGTGTTATGGTAAACAATGAAAATAATACAATTCAATAGCGCAAAAAAAAATATGTCTTCAATACCCTCCCTTCCCATTAAGTGCCTGGTGTTCTAACAGAAGCCGTATAAAGCAACTGGAAGGAGAGTCAAACTTGCTAATTCCAAGTAATCTGATCTCATATGATAGTAAAACGATCTAGCCCAAATCCCTTTGATGTGAATTCAAATGAGGCTACTTACTGTTCTATTTATTACAATTAAAGTAAATAATGCTGCATTTTTATATATTTTCCCATATATTAGTGCACTGAAATGGTGCTACTTTAGCCCCACTAGAAGTGTCTTGGATTATATAGTGTATGTAGTATTATACTATTTCAGAAAAATTCCGCAAATATAACTGGAACTTAAAACTTTGAATAAACGTCTCAGAATCTATACTATGTAATACTTAAGGATATAATATCAGGAAACAGTTGAGTTCTGTTGTCAGATCTGATATTTACTAATGTGTTCCTATGGAAAAATTAATTATCTTTCTGTGAGGTAATTCCCCATCAATAAGAAGAGATTAACAATTGTCCTCATAAGATTACTGTATAAATGTATAAATATACAGATCAATTTGAAAACAAGTAAAACAGAGTACATGTTTGGTATGTTTATTATTGTTATTTATTGCTTTACTAAAACATATCCATACCTAAGGAATATGGGTGAGGTTGAATTTAAATTTTCTAGTGATATATAGGGAAGAGTTTTTGCCCTTCTTACTTTTTGCAAAGCTTCCCATTTTTCCGCGGGGGCTTCCTTTGTACTAGATACTATGTGTGGGGTCCATTTTGGGAAATTTATTCATCATTTTAACTCTTATCTACCTTCTGGGTTCCACCTGGATGGAGGTGTTATTATCCGAGTTGTGTTTGCCAGCAACGAAGAATGGGTGGAAAATGGGAATGTACAGCTATTGCAGTCTCTCCTTCCCCCTGCAGCGGGTGCCGCAACTATTTCTGCTCTTCTGTAGCCATCCCGTTGGAAGATAGAGCTATCCCACTCTCCTACTCAGGTTTCCATTTAGAATTTTGAAGAGTTAAAGTCTTCCCTTGACTCAGCAATGAAGCTAGTGCTATTCACCTGCTTCTCCTTCTCAATATAATCTTTGTGTAACTCTCAACACTTATAAAAGAAAATCTTACAGGTAAATGCTCTGCATACCAGTTACTTTCTGAATTCTCTTTATCTATGAAGCCTTAACGTGGTGACTCTCAGACTGTGGTCCCCAGGGCGGAGGCAGCAGCAGCAGCAGCAGCAACAGCAGTAGCAACATTAGGATACTTATTGAGCCCTATCCCAGACTTACTGATTCAGAAACTATGAGTGGGGTCCCTCAATATGTTTTAATAAATCATCGAGGTTATTCTAAAGCACGCTGAAGTTTGTCAATCTCTCTAGCCTAGTGAAAACTCTATATCCACCAAAACTTTTTCTTAATCTGTTTATAACATGTTTTAAAAGACACAAATGTCATTTTATTTCTTGAAAAAACCCTAATTGTTCATACTGTAACTTCAGTGAAGACTTCTGGAAAGCCTAACTTCACGCAGCTGAACAGTGAATTTTGTTAGACCATGTCTGTCTTTCCCTGAAACCCTATTCTGAAGTCTTATAAGAATCATGTTTTAAAGAAATAAGAATTTTCTCGATTTATTATTTTCCAGAAATATTAGTCTTTTTAACACTAATACTATCATTATATTTCTAGGCATTTCTCCTAAATAAAAAATATTTTACTTATTTCTAAATAATAAACCATCTCAAAATTTGGTGGCTGAATGTAAAAAATTTGGTGGCTTCTCTTTATCCATAATTTTTCAGTGCTAGGATTGGGCAGTTCTCAGCTGCCTGACTTTTCTGTTTATATCATAATTTGTGACGTCTTATAGGATTAAATTTCATTCAGATGAGGGTGAAGAGTTAAAATACCCAGAATTGCATTACTTGTATATCTGTACTTTGGTCAAAACAAGTCACAGGGCTGGTCTAGAGCCCTGAGAAGGAGAAACAAACTCTATGTCGTAATGGTGAAACAGAATAAATTATTCTAGGGAAGCTCCCCAGGAATGTGATACATGGTTATAGTTATCTTTGGAAATACAATAGAATGCAGATATAGTAACATAAAATCATGTTCAGGCAAAATTTTCCAATTTTTTTTTTACAAAAGTAGGAAGCAGGAGTAAACTTCAATGGCACAATTGTAAAAGACTGAATTAAGTATGCCACAAGTAAAAATACTGTTTAAATTTTTTGACCCTTTTCAAGTCATTACATCCAACACTGGAAATAGATATTAAAATGGGGAAAATATTTCCTGTCCAAAGGACAAACCAGAAATATAAATCAATAACATCTAAATGAGAAGCATGTTTGCCAAGTTCTGCAAAACCAGAGGAGAGTTTTAATTCCAGTTTAGAAGATAAATGACGAGTTTCACTTTTTTTAATGTTCTAGAAATCCTGATAATTCAAATTTACAGAGACTCCTTGAGGAAACAAACAAGTATGTCAGAGAGAAAACGGTGATTCATGACACCACTGCTTGTAGACGTTTTCACTTTCAAACTTCAGATAAAATGTGAAGAATAGCCTGTATTGTGTGGGTGGTTGATACAGCCTTCCCTTCCACTCGGCAAGCTGAGGACCTAGGTTGAATGTGACAAGACTGAATCAAACCCCTCCTGTCTTCCAGATGCCTCTGAGAAACAAGCATGCAACTTTACGCTGAAACTGGTTCTGGTGTTCAAATATAAAATACAAGTTAGATGCTGTAGCTGCAAATTAGCCAAAATATCCCATTTTCCAGAAATCAAGGGAAATATACCCACATAAACCTCAAAGAATATAAGTCTCCAATGTTTCTACTGTTGAAGAAGTGCAATTTACCTAAGGGTCCCTGGAGCTCTGAAATCCTACATCCTCACCTCTTTCAGAAGTGAAAACTGAGACTCAAAATATTGAAACTCCAGATCCTTAAAGTTTCTACTTCTCTGTTTCTTTTTATTCCTCCCTACATTGCACTTCTGTGAGGACTGCACAATTCTCAGTTACTCCACAGCCCTTCTTAATGGGGATAACATGATCATGGGTAACCCCTTCACACAGTATTCTGTTTAGCTGTACATACATCTCTATAATCCTGCTTCTGTTCCGACAGGAAACAGGATAGTCTCTTAAAGGATTCTCCAGCTTCAGTCACTGCACACTTGTCTCAACTCCGAGACTTTCAGCACTGAGAGGAAGATCTAACCACTGATTTACAGAAAGTACATTTGCAACCCTGTTCATACATCCACCTCCATCACAAGACTGGGTGGGCTCCACCTGTGTAATTAATGTTACCATCATTATTCCTATACTAACTTCAAGAAGAAGAAAATGATAGATATCTGGTAGATAGCAAATATGTGAGTAATAAGTTCCCCTTTCCAAAATCCTATTGAGAATGGGAAATATTCCCTGAGTATTAGAATCCCCTCGATCTCAGGTAAGTCAACAATTGTTCAGCCTCAGGGACACACAAGGAAGTTTTATTGGGGGATGTATTTTTTCTTCTAGCCCAGCAAACTTCGAAAACAGGCGTAGATAGGATAGTAGACGAAACAGTAATCTCACTCTACATAAAACTTTCATGCAGTCTATAGCAACAGATTACTAAGAAATTTAGTTAGTGTTAAAGTACAGAAATGTCTTATTGCATAACTAACTCTTACCTGACACTTTCAAAGGATTAATTTGTGTGCTTTAATTGGAATATTACACTCTTCTGGATAGCTACATACTTTATTTCTTACATAACAAGATTTAGAAAAATTTTTAAAGAGTCTTCAGCTTCTTGGCCTTCACCTACTTGGTCCTCCTCGATTAGCAAGTCTAGGCTTTCTTCACTGATTTCTGTAGCATGCTTGCTCTCTCCCTGTACCCAGACATAACCTTTCCTACTAATTGTATCATCAAGTATCTGACACATATCTTAATACTCTGCCAGCACTGAAACAAAGGAGAAGTCTTACATCTTTCATAAGTAGGAAGTCCAGGAGGACATATGATTATCTATGATAAACAACTGTTGTCCCTCCCTATGGGGCATAGAGCTTACATAAGAACTGAAATCTGTGCCTCCCTCAAATTCTTGCTCTACCTCCAAGTTACTGTCTACTTCTCTTACTACAACTACCACATACTCCATGAATCTTTGACTTCTTCAAATTCTTCCTGAGGGTTAGTGTTAGTTTGCTATTGCTGCAGCAAACTTCTACAGTTTTACTAGCTTAAAGCAACACACATTTATTGTTTTATAGTTCTACAGGTTGGAAATCCAATAGAAGTCTCACTAGGGACCCTCTTAGTGTGTTGACAGAGCTGTGTTGCTTTCTGGAAGTTCAAGGAAAGTATTCCTGCTCTTGAATCTTTCAGTTTAGAGGTCACCCCAAGTCCTTGGCTCTTGGTTCCTTCCTCCAACGTTGCAGGTTCAAAACCAGCAACACTGATTGGATCTATGTGATAATTGCTCCAAACTTGTTAACTACAGGTAGGAAAATCTGTTTTTAAGTTAACTACTAACATTGGGCCTATCTAGATAGCACAGGATAATTTCTCTACCTCAAGGCCTGTACTCAGTTACTTTTGAAAAGTCTGTGCTCCCATATAAGATAGTGCTGGGCACTCACAGGTTCTGAGATTGTGCCATGGACATCTATGTGTGGAGTTATACTGCCTACCGCTTTTGGTTTTCCATTGCTCCTTTTCTCATCCTCCACTTTGACTGGGATACCATGGAAAATCCCTGATTCATTTGTTTTAACCCTGAATTACTTTATCTCCATACCCTATTTCCCACCAGTCACCAGGCAGACTTTCCCTTGAAAGGCAGGCTCCCAACTTGTTTATTCATGTTTTCTTTGAAGGCAACTCAGGTGGAGATTTGTGCATAGGAGGTTTGTTGGAAAATGCTCTTGGGATCAACATATTTTTGCAGGTGAAGTGGGCAGTGCCCTGATGCAAAAAGAAGAACTTTAGTACATTCAAAACCAATTTCCTAGCCAATTCAAAGAGCTTCAGGCCGAGATGATCCTTTGACTAAGTTTCTTTGTAGTGGGGCTCTCATATATTTTCTGTAGTTTCAAGCTGATCTTGGGGAAGGAAACACAGCTTCAGAATAGGCACTAAAATTCACCAACGTGTCAGTCCCCAGAACTCCAAGAAATAACAGTTTTGAGTAATTAGTGTTTTAGTTGTAAAGATGAGGCTGGGTGTCAAAGTCGTGGAAAAACAACAGACTGGAGCCAGGAAAAGATGAAAGAGTTCAGATCCAGTAAAGGTGGAATAACCTAGTGTTTCCTGTGTCAATCACTCCTGCTCACTATTGTTTGTATGTACTGGCCTATGTGAGGTGCTAGTATTAGTTCTCAGGAATGGAACAGGAGCAATGATCTCATTCCTTCTACTTTCCTCTCCCTGTTTCTAATGTTTTATCTTTAATGAGTCTAGTACATTGTATATGTGTATATTTTATGACAAGCCATCACAAGTTTAAACAGTATGGAAATGTTATAAAACACAATTGAACGATCATATATATATATATGTATGTATATATATACACATGTGTGCATATATATGCAACTATTAGTGGATTCTGCAAAGAACTGCTTCTATCTGTTACATTTTTGATCATTTGGGGTAGGGTGTATTCTTGTAGATGGTTAGGGCTAAATGATAGTCTAATAGCAAGTTATTTTTGTTTAAAAAACAAAGGAAATTTTTAAAAAGCTTGTTCTTCAGTAACTATTACAATTAAATCAGTTCACAAAACTTATTTTTTGGGTATATGTTTGGAAAATTTTTTAAATCTTAATAATTAAAAAGATGAATAAAGAGAAAATTGTCTTTAACCCGGTCTGGGACAGAACTCTTAAATCACTATTCCTTTCTGGGAAGAAATTAACATTCTTGATAAAGTGCCTAAGCAATTTTCAGATAAACTTTTAATGGTGTTAAGACCTCTTCTGGGAAACTCGTTATCATTCCACTCAGCTGGGTGATAGTCAAGAGCTCAGTGATCTCTTGCCAGACATTTTTTTTTTCTTTTTGTACGTAGTCTGCAAAAGATCTCTAATGATACAAGAGAGAAAAAGAGAGACACAGAGAGAAACTTCATATAGTCTAACTTAAAAACTCTTTCAACTATTTGAAAATAAAATTTTATCAGTGAATCTACTTAAACTTTCTCAAAAAACCGATCCTTTCTAAGTATTAAGTATTTAACAAATATTTGATGCCATTTGTAATAGCCTTTAAACATTTTAAATTACAGGTATGAATTTAGAATATTCAATTTCACTATTAAATATTTATATTCTCTGAAAATTTTCCTGAGTACTTGAACCATTGCTACAAAAGTTACCAAATTAAATTCCAAAGTACAGTGAAACTATACCAGTACATGTTCTAATAATCTATATAAATTAATATTTTAAGTTATGAACTCAAGTTTAGATCGAAACCATTCTGACACCCACCACACTCCTGGAGATCACCTTTCCCATGAAAATTTTAGGGTTTTCTTACAGTTTGGTGGTTCTTAAAGTTCAGAATATAGAGTCCAAAAAGCAACAGATTTTGTTTGTTTGTTTGCTGTACTGCATATTAAACCCAAAGCATTCACATCCAGCTACATCCCCAGACCATTTAAAAAATGTTTTATTTTGAGTGTGTCTCCATAAACTGCTCAATTGCCCAGGCTGAGCTCATGCTTGCAGTCTTCCTGCATCAACCGCCCAGAATGCTGGGATTACAGGCCTGTGGCCCCACGTCAGGCCTTACCTGGGATTCTGAGGGGACTTCCTGTGTCCATGGACAGCAGGCCACAGAGCCCTGCTTATTTAAAATGCACAAATACTTGCATTATTTTCTTGAGCTTCATAATACCAAATATTCAGAAAAAGGAAGTCTATAATCTCTTCAAAGACTTACTTTTTACAAGATTTAGCATTCTCTCTATTCCTGGTTTGAAGACCCATAAGATTGAAGGATTTTCACACTTTCTCAGTCTCATATAACTAACAGACATGAAAATGACAACCAGTCCCTTCCACAGATTTCTCCAAATCTGTATGATTATTAACTCTGAAATTCCAAAGTCATTCTGTGACACTGTTCTTTCTCTAAGCCTCATCCTTTTTACTTCCATTGTCTGGAAATATCATTGCCACGTCTCATTTTCCCGATCACCGTTAAGAATATTATCCAACTCCCAGGTAAATTATGAACAGTTGCTTATATAATAGTTGTAGAATTTGTTAGTAATAAAAGTAGTATTGCTATCTGGTTACTACTTCGTTTTTATTTGTTAGTTTGTTTTTACCATTCTACTCTCCCTTGAGTTTTGGTAATAAGTGAGAAAATGCAGTAGAGGCTTTATATTACCCATACAAATCACTAAACAGTGCTATGGGATAGATAATAGTAATCTCTACTTCAGAACCAGGGCTTTGAAGGCTAAATAATAATGAGCTTATGGTTGTGTCGCTGATATTGGTGGAACCAGAATTTAAAGCCAATCTGTGAGACTACATGCAGACTCTTTTAATCTTGGTTCTATATGAGCAATGGTTTAATAAAAATGAACTTCAAACCCCCTAAGTGGTCTAGGCAACCAGGAAAGTAGTTATCTGTCTAAGCTGGGGTATCCAAGTCTCATGGTAGAGGTGGTCTAAATTCCTCTCGCTCTCCTTCTTAAAAATTTTTTTGACATCCACAAATAGCCTTTCATTGCTCTTTTGCTGTTTCATCTTGGGGGGCTTATATTAATAAGTATGTAGTAAGCTGTTCTAAGGCAGGGAGGATGTTTTCCATTGTGGGATCTCCTTGGTGATGTGCAAAATCATTCTGTACATAGGGCAGGCTCAGGAAAGTAGTTGTTTTAGTAAATGGGACAATCAGTTCTGAGAAGGAACCCAGGTTTATGTCAGTTATTACTTAAAGCAAAAGAGATTTTTATAGGGGGAGAAAAATCAATTCTGTAAAATTTATTTATTGATTTTCTGAGTTCTACATCAGACATTATTCGTATTTCAATGTAGTACCAAACATTACTTCTGCAGTACACAAGGCATTTGCACACACCTTATTTATTCAAGCCTCTCAGTAACATTCTAAAATAGATCGCATTACCACTGTCTATTATTGCTGTTGAAACAGTAAAAAAGCTAAAGGAGTTTTCAAAGCAAAATGGTCAAGTGTCAGGACCAGAATTTGGAGCCTAATGTCATTGATGTCAGTAGTAAAAAGGAAAAGCCTTTCTCTTCATTGTAAAAGGACTACTAAAAGCTGCGTAATATTGAAATTATTTCCTATACTGTTGTGAGTATCCCTATTAGAACACTTTAACAAAGATTCTGTATCCCTCAACTAAGTTGATTTAAGTATAGTGTCCTGGAAGTACAGCAAACATGTTTAAACTGAATTCATTCTCTTCCAAACTTCCCCAACTAAAAGTTGTTCTTGCTCTTCTAATTTTATCTTATATCTATGTAAGTACCCTGCCTTCCATTCATTTGGCAAATCCAGCCCCATCTTTTATGATTGCCCCCATGCTGTTACACGTAATCAATCATCAGATTATATTGATTCTACCTCTTGCCATCCTTAGAATTTGTTCATTTTTCTCCATTTCTGTTGTTAAGATTATGATTCACTAGTGTTTTGTTTTTTAATTTTTTTAGACAGGGTCTCACTCTGCTGCTCAAGTTGACCTTAAAGTCATGATTCTTCTGCCTCAGCCTCCCATATGCTGGGATTACCCACATGCAACACCATTTCTGGCTTCTCTTCATTTACTAAAATGCACTTCTGATACATTACTCTGTCTTGGATCATATCTCACACTTTGGGCTTTGCTATTACAGGTGAAAATATATTCTACAGGCAAAATGCGTCTATTGAGTCCTTTTTAAAACTGTCAGCATTTCCAAGCATTCAAGAATAAAATAAGTACAGTTTATGGCCATTCCTTCTCAGGCCCCATGTTTAATTGGTCACCTTGTACTAGTTAGATTTGCGTTTGTGGAAATAAATACCTGGTTTTTATACGTTTTAAAGTAGTAAAGGGTTATTTTTGCTCTCCATTTCAAAGGATTCATTCCACGCTCAGGTAGGTTCCAAGGCAAAACCATCAGGCTCGAATGGCATAGTGAACCAGAGATGCTTAGTTCATGGGAGCTGGGAAGCAAAGCAGAGGGCCGGAACAGTGCCAGAGAATAAGGGCCCAAGGACCAGACACACAACCCAAGGTGCACGCCCTGCGTCCCTCCCAGACACACATAGAAGCACACTTTACTAATCCCTTAGGTGGCGCTAAAGTCAGTTAATTTTCCACAGAAGCTTAATTTTTACATACCTGTACCTCCAAATTATTTTTCATCTAAAATGGACTATCTTTCCTTTGTTTTGTGAGATTAGCCATATTCCACTTTGAAGATGTTTCTCACGCCTTATATCTGATTATTTTCAGCGCATTCTTCATGTGTCCCTGACAAGGCTTTTTCATGGGTCTGATCATTATCTCCTCTAGCACAGTCATATGAGTTAACTAAATAGTCTTATAATAAAATTAAATATTTTCTTAAAGATTTCCTTCATTGCCAAATTTGTAATTCTATTTTCACCTTCGTCTGTATATTGGTCCTCGTCTAAGTGTTGGACAGATATCGGAATGTAGTAAGCATTCATCTTGTGTGTATTTGTTTGCTTGAAATATTAAAGTCATTCATCATACTTATTATTCATTTAATGTAAGAAATCTCATGTAGCTGAAAAACAAATTTTAATTGGTCCATTTAGCAGTAGAAATTATATATGTAAAGTAAAAATGAGAAAATTATAAATCATACCAGCTAAAAGTAGAACATTATGATTATGAGTTTAAGAATCATGAAAACTTACAAAGATTAATGTAGAAAGGTTTTCAATAAAATTATACAAAATTAATGGAAGAATAGTTCATTAAAATTATATATATATATATAAAATCCTTATATGACCTATATATATATATAAAATCCTTATATGACCGATGCTATACATTTTACTTCTGTTGTGGTTCCTTTTAGAACACAGCTGAGCATTCCATTGGATGGCCATTTGAGTCAGTTTGATTAAATAAGTGGAAAACCGAAATTTAGATAAAAAACGCTATGTTAAAGGTAAAGATAACAGAAAGAATTATAAAATCACAGTTGATGTGCGGAAATGAAAAATGCTCAGTTGAAATAAAAAAGTTCTTTTGTTAGATGTAACAAGTGCTTGTCACTACATTAAACATCTTTTTTTAAAAAAAAGTCACGTAATTTCATTTAATTTTTTAGGTAGTGTTGGGAAATGAACCCAGGGCCTAACACTGGCTAGGCAACTGACCAGACCTTGGTCAGTTGAGTTGTTTTTGGTACTGGGAATCAAACTCAGGACCTCGCACTTGCCAGGCAGTCACTGTGCCACTGAGCTATATCCCTCACCAGTCAATGGGATTTTTTTCCAACCAGTTGAGATTTGAGTGCAGCCTTAAATATTCTACAAAAGACTTGTGGTAGATAGTAATTTTTGACACTGTTTTGACCAGTTAAGTAGTAAGGACTTTCTATTTGCATTTTTCCTGGCTTATCTTTTGTTTTGTTTTGTGTTTATCATGCAACAAAGTTTCACTCAATATCAATGACACGTTTTATTTACATGCCCTGAAATCTTCACAAATGACTCAGTTATAGATCAGTAATTCAATGCTTTTTTATTCTTCAATTTCATTACCTAAACTTACTCTTCTAAGCATCATTTTATGTTTCTAGTTAAATATAAGTGAAAATTGATTGGAGTATTTCTCAATGGAATTTTATCTTTATTTCATCATAATTGCTTCATATTTGAATAATGACAGATGAACTGCCTCATTCAATTGCAGTTTTAAGGCTTTGAAGTCACAATAACAGCACAGAATTTAAATCCTCAAGCCATTATTATAGCAGAAAAGACAT
Organism: Chinchilla lanigera; assembly: GCF_000276665.1. Lineage (NCBI taxonomy): Eukaryota > Metazoa > Chordata > Mammalia > Rodentia > Chinchillidae > Chinchilla > Chinchilla lanigera. The sequence goes on from NW_004955440.1 coordinate 9,573,840, forward strand.
TGGGGAAAATGAAAACTCATGGTGCTATAATTTGCTGGGGGAAAATATTCCAATGACTAAAACATATTATTTCCTGGCCAATTCTAACCTAAGACATTATGACACAAAAATGTGCTGGACAGTTGCACGATGGCCCCACCCCTCTCATTATTACTAGAACAACATTGTATAACAATGAGGCAAAATTCACACAGCAAGCAAATGACACCAAAATTATTCTGCTTCAGGACAAAACATTATCTCAAAGCCGTTTATAACTCTATTCAACAACAGTTCACTATTTCACCAATAGAGAGTTTAGCAGATCTTTTTTTCCTGTGACATTTATATCGAGTGGAGTACTTGTTAATACTCTGAGATATGTGTTTCGAAGTTCTTTTTGTCTTTGTGCTGTTTTCAGTAATTCACCAAAACATAAGCAAAAACTAAGAATAAAGCATAGATTTTTGCATTTTCAATTTATTAAATATACCCAACACTGTTGATGGTGTCTGATTTATACAACAATGCTTTCATTTCTTGATTATAATAATATATTTCTACCAATGTGGTTTCAAAACTTTTCAAAACTGCAAAACACAGTGGCATGAGAGGAAAAGTAAAGAAAATAAATAAATGAAATCATGAAAAGCATATTTAGTGCAGTTTAGAGCACATAAAATTACATACATAAGAGAGAATGTTTACAAAGAATTACAATGGATAGGAAGAACATGAGAACAATTCCCACTTGAAATTATAGAAACAGTCCTTTCTAATATGGATTGTGTTCTGCCATTTGTCAAAGGATGTGGAGATTACAAATGGGTCAATGGCTTTTTAAGAATGAAACAATGGGAATACAATTTTATTATATGCTTATTGGTTTGTGTTTAGATGCTGGAAGGGTCGGGAAAGGTTTGGCACTTCAAGCTGAAAAGAAGAGGTGGAATGCCTGAGGCTGTACTTGATGGGAGATTCTGATCTGCGCTCAGAAGACCAGAAGGCTGATAGAAATCCTGCCAGTAAAGACCAGACTCAGAAATCCTGCCGGTAAAGATCAGGCTCAGGGGCTTCTGCTGGGAAGGACTGCATTGGCGGTTGCACTCCATATGATGTGTGTTATTTTTTGGCAGAAAGTTTGTCTGTATTTTATTTGTGTGCAGAGACTTTGCATGAGACTGAAATTAAGAGCAGTGGACTAATTAATCTGGCAGAAGAAATTTCAAGGCAGTCTAATGTTGAAGCAGTGACATGGCTACTGTTGGGGGGTTTTAGCCAGATTTATACTGAGAATCAAGAGCAAAGATCCCAGCAGAGTGATTGAAAGCATTGTGAATTTGACCAGAAAGAAAACTCCAGTAAAGTGGCAGGCTGCAAAGATGAAAGAAAGGAGAAATTGGTCCCTGAAAAGATTAGCAAGAAAAAACCGAATATTTCAGAAGAAGAAAACAGAAAGATGGTCTGAAGACATCAAAATAAGTATCAGAACTCCACCTTTTGCAGCCTCAAAATTGAAAAAGTGAAAGATTTTGCTGTGACAAGAGAGTCCCAGAGTACCTTTGTTTCATAATGTCAGGGACCTAGGGAAATGGTTCCTCAGGATTTGATTCATAGGTACTGGACACCTACAGCCAAGAGAGAAGAAAGCCTGATTACTGCTCCAGCTGGCAGCAGACCTTGGTATTATCCATGTGGTGCCTGTTTTAGGTGTGTGCAGAATGCACCCTCCACTAGAAAGCCCCACCCTCAACCCTGAGGTTTAGTGGTGTGCACACCGGCTGTGTGACCTGCTCTAGGAAGGAGGAATACACAGAAGGGCCATCACTAAACTCTGCAAAGAGGCACAGAGCTCTTTGCAGGCCATTCCCAAGTCTTCAGTGACAGTAGATATCTATGGGAACAGAGACACAGACTCTAGCTGGTCTAACATCCCTATTCCTACAGACTCAGCCTAGTATGGGGAGGAGAAGGGCAGGAAGAGACCCAGAACTCTGTCCCCTAAAATGTGACCCTCCTCTCAATGAAGGGCACCCTGTCTCAGGTGCTTCTTAGAGAAGAAGCAACCTAAAGTCACTCATATTAAGTGGGTGGTCATTGAAAATAACCCTTTGGGGTTAAAATGACCTCCTACTTCTGCAACAAATGAAGCCACCAAATTTCCATTTTAAATATTTATCTGTAATTTAGAGCTTGGCAAATCAGTGGCTAGATTGGTCAACAAAACCTACACAGTTTAAAACAGCTAAGGACTATTGAAAATGAGAAATCACACTAATGCTGCTATGGTAGTTCAAATTATATATAGAAATATAAAAGGAAAACATTTTTTTAACTTCCTAAAATTCTGTTTAGAACCTGAAATCTCTCAATATTAATTTTTCATCATGACTGTACTTGTTAATATCCTGGGACTATTCAGACCCGAGTCTCCTTAAGCTGAAGAACGATTTAAGGAGAGACCTTAGGGGGCCAGGGTTTGGCCCAAGATCGCTCCATGGAGCATGTCTGCCAGGTGGAGCTGGTCTGGGTGCTGCAGATCTCCACTACTTGTTTACGAGCAGTGCTGACTAATGAGACAAGTCTACACCTTAGCAGTATTGAAATGCTTAGGTTCTCACACTTACATTTTATATCTGTCCGTAGCCTTTGCACAACACGAAAGAAATATCTCAAGAAGGCCAAATACAGGAAAATTGTAATTTGTTTACTATTAATATATGTTTGAGATACATAATAATTACATTTATTTGGGGAAATTCTTATTTACATAAATCACATCTTAATAACTTTTACTTCCCCTTCCCTTCTCTGTGCTTTGCACTCTGTCCCCCTCAGATCCCTTCCCCCTGTCCACAAAGCCTATCTCTCTGCCTCCTGTCACCTCTCTTATATTTTACTCGTTAAGTTATTTAAATTTTAAATATAGTAAAATTTTGCAGGAAGTCAGAATCAGGTGCACAAAGGATGATGGCTCTGCACTCTCCAGCCTTGCTATGCGTGGTAGCCTAACTGCTCTCCTCCTACAAGAGGAAAGGACAAGAACAGGAAGCCCTGATTCACAGGGTACTGTGAGATTTCCATTTTCAGTACTGTTTCTGCCGAAATATCCAGACGTGACTCAAACAACGGCTCCGGCTAACTGTAGAGCCGTGGAGATGAGATTTCGGGACTCATCGCCACCCTGTACAAAGTCACGAGCAGCCACAAAACCTAGCGGTTCCTCTCCATTTTAAACTGATGTAAACAAGTGCCACAAGGTGGCACCAAATCACATATAAAACTGACATCAAGCTGGCTTCTTTAGGTAGTTCTCCCGGAGCGTCCCTTGGCTGGATGATGGAATCACACCTGACATTGCATTAAATAATGTATTTCTGTGCCTACCTCTACTTTTTCTGGTTTGGACTCTATTTGCCTTTACTTTAAAAATAAATGAAACAGAGGGAGGACGTGGAGATGCCAGTTAATCAATGAAACCGTATGGGAAGATTTGTCTAAAGGGATGTGAAAGAGGAGCACATGTTTGAGTTTGGGCGGCTGTGCATCTACGGCCTCTAAGAAGCTCTGCGTTCTCAAGGACTTGGTATGTCTTCCTCTCCGGCAACCTGTGTTTACTGAGCAACACTGCCCCACGTCAGTCAGTCTCAAGCACTCTTTCCTTAATTAGGTAGAATAAGGAAAACATCTGCAATACACATGCCAGAATGATATTTAACACAGACTGTGTAACAAATGTTTGGTGGCTATCCTTGGCTTAAGAATGAAGAGTGATCACAGATGACAAGATCAGCTCAAAGTAGACTATAGTTTAAACACAGCTCTCACTTTCTGACTCTTTAATGTGTTTTTATGTGTACATCTGCATATGAGTGAATACATGTATGTAAACATATATGTGTGCATATATGTGCATGTGTATACATACATGTATATATTGTATAAGTATGTATATACATATGTGTATGCATGTGTTTGTATGCACATGTATGTGTTTCATGTGTTTACACAAGTGTATATATGCACATACACATGGGTATACAAATATATGCATATATGTGTTGTATATATGTGCGCCTGTGTGTTCCTACATGTTCATTTGTGTACATATGCATGTATATATGTGAGTGTGCATATATGTACATACACATTTGTATATGTGTGTGTATGTGTGTATACATATATGTATATATATATCTGTATACATATGAGTGTGTATATGTGTGTGTATGTCTATTTATACACGTATATGTACATAAGTGTGTACATAGTTGTGTATATATAGGTGTGTATATATTTGTGTACAGTGGTGTGTATATGTGTATATATTTGTGTATACACATGTTTGTATACATGTGTATATATACATGTGTATATGTGTGTATGTGTGTATACATATATGTATATATATCTGTATACATATGAGTGTGTATATGTTCATGTATGTCTGTTTATACATGTATATGTACACAAGTGTGTACATAGGTGTGTATATATAGGTGTGTATATATTTGTGTACAGTGGTGTGTATATGTGTATATATTTGTGTATACACATGTTTGTATACATGTGTATATATGTGTGTATGTGTGTATATAGGTGTGTATACGTAAATGTGTGTATACTTGTGTGTACATATATGTGTGTATATGTGTATACATATTATATGTGTATATATGAATATATTTATGTGTATATGTGTATACAGATATGTGTGTATACATAAATGTGTATACATATATTTGTGTGTGTATATGTATACAGATGTGTGTATATATGTGCATGTGTGTATATAGATGCACAAACACTAGATGTAACTTTTTTTCATTAATTGTGGTTTTACTTCTGCATAAAGAAAATACATTCATATAGTTTTTGATCTATAAAGTAAAAAAAAATAGCCATCATAGTTGTACATAATTAATATAACTTGCTTAGTACTACCTTCAGGCAAATATTTATATTAGAAAGAAGAAACAGTGACATCTGACATTCGATGATCATTTTCTTCTTTGTCCTAGGAAAGAGAATCCCAACTTTATGGGTGTTAACATGTCAAATCAACCCGAAAGAGCACATTAGTTTCCTGGTCAGTACCGGTCAAAGAATAAAAGAAAAACCATTATGTGGAACATTTGGGAGAGTGACTTTGCTCATCTCCCTTTTGTTATGTAAGAAACTCAGCCATTAGCCATTTTGAAGCCAGAAGGGCAAGAGGAACCTTAGCTACCTAGACACCTGCAATTTCAAGCCACTGAATCAGTGCCAGACACCATGTCATACAAGATTTCTTATTATATAAGATGAATGAATGCTTATCTGTCTAAGTCATTGATATTCTGGGTTTTTACATGTGTAGTATATTGTAGTTCCTACTAATATAGAAAAGGAATAGCAGTCATATTTATTTACCTGTCTTGAATATAGGTACTCCTACAAGTTACCCCAAAGCTATACTCAATAAATGTTTACTGAAATGAACTTAGACAACACTTTGCAGAGCTTCCTTATTATTTATAAACTGGGTCCAGAAGCATCTCAGCTGAGCATTGCAAAACTAATTGAGTCATTTATTGAACACTTGGTATATGCCAGACTCAACTGGGCACTGGAGATATACATTGTAAGTGGTACCAAAACATTCTTGACCTAATAGGGCTCATATTCTTGGAAAAGCACTAAAATGAATAAATAGAAAAATACATGAAATAACTTAATACTATAGAAATTAATAGTGTGATAAGATAGGGAACAGAGAGGAGGAACTTTATGCTAGGCCCTGTTGGAAGTTGCAGTGGAAAAAGCGGGTAGTGGACCAGAGGGAGGGTGCAGAACCTCTGAAGCGAGGGGATAGCCTGAGTAGTGGCCTTCAGAGCAGAAGAATGTCCCAACTCTGCAGAAAGGGAAAAGAAGAGCAAACGGTGTTAGAGTAATGCACAAAGGAGAAGATACCCAATGTGTCACAAATTCTCAAGGTTTACTGAAAAAAAATGTTATAACTGCCATGAAATTGTCCCATGTGTATAATTAACTAATGATAGCTAAGACCGAACTTAAAGGTGAAAAATACATAATAGTTTGATTTCTTTAAACTTCTCTTTATACTTATGCTAATTGAAAATACTCAACTAAAATAGAGTAACTGGATAACAATAGAAGACTTCACTGATAACTCTGATAAATTCTTAAACATCATATTTTTCAGAGTTCGGTTAACTTTTTAAGTATTATTGATTTCAATGCCTTTGTTAGATTCTTGACAGAACGCTGAATCCATAAATGAGATCGAAGGGGCGGAGAGTGACCGTAATATCCAGGTCTGTCTTCTGTGGTGTGTTCACTTTGCTCTGTGGCAGCTTGCACCCCAGATACCAAAGGGTTTTACTCATGTTCATTGAGTAGGGTGGTGAAATCTTTCTTGGGAAGCTGAGTCAAACTCCTTCATTGTGAAAGGATCAGCTAGAACACTTACAGAATAATTTTTCTAAATATTTACAGAATAAGATATCTGAAGATAAAGATGTATAAAATCCTTCATCTAAGATAAAATGTATGCTGTTTTATTTTGAAAAATATTTGTATGCATGCATTTTGAATTATCTTGGTGTCTTTAGTTTAGCTCTAAATGTATATTAACTTGGAAAACTAGTTACAACCACTGGATATCTTTACTTTGTAAGAAATGTGCCCTCTATCTGTAGTAAAATGATGGTAACTGATTCTACGTGAGGTTGTTAATTCCTCATCCTCTGAGTATGAATGAGATGTATGAGCTTATTGTTTAAAAGCTACAGATCATTTTTAATGTATAAGAAAAAATACATTATGGCTCAGACATATAGGTATTTTTTATTTAATTGAATAGCATATAATGAGAAACAATTGTACATCATATTCTTTAGAGTGAATATTTTTTATGCTTTATGCTCCCAAATTTTGACTCAATAAGTCACTAGTTCTGAGATTTTGATATATTGTTTTTGAAGTTCCAATAACAATAGTGAAGGAATTTTGATCAGATTTGGGGAAAAATAAATAAGCAAGTGTTGTCCTTTAGTTAGCCAACAAAGATATTTTTAAAAGCTCACCATAGTAATAAGACAGTTTTATTTTCCAAGAGCCCCAGTCAAGGTTTTCTTTGTATGGAAAGAGAAGTGTATGTTTTCAGTTTAAATAATCAAACATGGCTTAGAGAGTGAAAATGTAACCTAGCTGAAGAGCTATTTTAGGATTAAAAAAAAAAAAAACAACTGGAACTCCCCCAAGCTATCTGCAGAAATAGATTATTTTTCCTAATTTTCTGATTTATAGTCATAGTGTACATAAAAACAGATTTGATTTTCTTAGAATCAAACATAAAATGAAAGCCAAGGCCTTATCACTGAAACAAGACAGCAGTTTTGCAAAGCTGTGTACATCCTTTGAACTCAGATGACATTGTCTCAGAGGAAAAGATGTTTGATGAGTTTTTTACACTTTAAAGCCTTGCTAAGGAGAATGAGCTAGAATCTCTTTTGGTAGAATTGAAGGGGGTGGATCATTTCGTCTTCAAAAGATGAGGGAAAAAGTGTCATTTTCTATTTCCCTTAAGTATCATTCTTTCAAATACTTGTGTGACAAGAGGTTCAACAGGCTTAGATTCAGAGTTTTAGTTTTCCAGAAATGCATGGAGGACTTAAATGGCCCTGTACATCAAAAGAAAGAGCAAGAAATCCCCTAGAAAGGAGGAAATTGTGCAGCAAATGCTTGAAACCTATAGTTCATAAAATTGCTCTAATCAATTCTATATCCTACAATTTAAAAAAAGGATTAACAGTTGAAACTTAACACTGAATTAACTAACACGCCCATCAAATTCAACTTCAACATTAAACTCAGGGGGAAATGTTCTTTAGAGATAGAAACTTCTTTGAAACTTCATTTATTCCACAAGTATAGACCATGCCCTAAATGTTGCATTAGGTTCTTTAACCACATACCTCAGGTGTGGTTGGAATGAATAAAAAAAGAGAAAGCGATGTGGACTGGAAATAGGGAAGAAAGAATGAACTGACCCATGCCTAAGGTGATGACAACTGCAAACTGAGCAAGTTAAAATAAGGAAGATTGGACATGTGGAGAACTGGGAAGGGGCTGGGATTTTGCCTTCCTGACAAGTTAGTAAGTGCTTCTTCCAAAAATGCAAAGATGGTGGCAGAAGACAAGCAGATCCAGGATCCATACCAAAGGCTGGCAGAAGTGCCTCACATTCCTATCGATTTCTTTTGACCCACACTCCCCATGAAGGTAATGTGGAGATGTGCTCAGGGGACAACGTTCACACACTGAAGTCTATGTCATAGTCAAGGAAAACTGAAATTCCTGTTATGTATAAAGGCAAACCTGCCCAACCAACCAATCCTTCAAATGGAGACATAATCTTTATCAGCCTCAGTGATAAAAATCTGACTCTGTGTTCCTAGGCAGAGAGACACTGTACCTTTCAGGACTGCCTTTTATACACAGAGCTTGGAAAGATACTCCAAAATAAAGATTCTGCGACCTCTGACACACAGATGGCTACAGACACAGACAATTAATACAGGATTGTCAGTCAATAGGATGTAGAAAGTACAGTAGTGTCAATGGCAATTTGCACAACATTGTGCTACTTCCTAAACCACTGAAGCAAAATATGATGGCCACAAATCCTTCTTCCATGTGACCTTTTAAAATGCTTCCTTAACTGACTCATTTTTTAATAAATCAAGTAGATATATCTTGGTTGAATTTATAAGACACACCGGTGTATAAGATGCATAATAAACATAAAAAGACATAGTTTTGAGGGAATATGTATAGGTATTTGGGATATACACGTTTTAAAGTGATTTTAAAACATTCTCATTAATTTATTCTTGTTTATTTGTATTGTTGTTACTGTTTAGGAGAAAAATATATCATTGTGCTACTTGCCAAGTGTAGCAGATTTAGGTGCTATTTATATTTTCTCTGTTTCCTGATTATTCTCATTTCTTCTACAGAACAACAGCAAGGCCCTTCAGGCTCATAACTTGTTCCTTTATATCAGTGGCAACATTATATTGAACTTAACAAACTGAAATATGTATGTTGTGTTTCAGTATAAAATTCAGTAGTAGTAAGTTATAACGTAAAACTGTGAAGTAACCTCAGCTCTATTTATGAACGGTCTCCAATCTTTGTGTGCTTCATTCTGAAAGGGATTCAATAAAATTTATTATGCACTCATGATCATAAACTCTCAACAAATTTGGTACAAAAGGAATCTACAGCCACACCATAAACACATCCTAAATAAGCTCCTAAGTATCATACTCAACAGTGAAGTCCGAAGCTTTTTCTTTAATTTTAGGGATGGCAAAAGGATTCCCATTTTTGCCATTTTAGTCAACATAATATTGGATGTCCTAACTAGAAAAGTTGGGTGACAGAAAGACATGAAAACTATCCAAATAAAAAAAGAATTCAAACTGTTTCTGCAGGTCATGCAGTCTCATAAATAGCTCTATGGGTTTTTTGATACAGTCTGTCAGGCTTACTATTTGATAGACAAATGCAGTAAAGTTTCAAGATACAAAACCAAAATACAAAAAACAGTATTTTATGTACACTAACACTGAACCACATGCAAATAATTCAAGAAAATGCCATTCCCTATAATTACAAAAACTAATACATAGAAATATATTTTGTATAGGAGATAAAAGATATGAACATTTAAAACTACAAAGCATTGGTGGAAGAAAATCCACAAATATGTCCTTACGTTTTTTGTCAACTGATTTTTAAGAAACATTTCCAGATATATAATTGGAAAAATATGGTCTTTTCTGTAAATGATGCTGGAAAAACTGGACATCCTCATAGAGAAAAAATTAGATATTCATTTTATAATGTACATAAAAATCAGCACAAAATGAACTAAAGACTTAAATACATTACCTCAACCTAAAATATCTAGAAGAAAATACAGAAGAAATCATCAGTAACAAGGATCTTGGCAAAGGTTTTTAGGATATGACTCTAAAAGACAGGCAACAAAAGCTAAAATAGATGGGATTACGTTAAACTACAAAACTTCATAACAAAGGAAAGAGTCAGAGAGTGTAAAGATAATCCATGAAATAGAGGAACATACTTACCAAGAATGCACCAGAGTAAAGAAAGATTGAAACCACATAAGGAACTCAAACAACCCAATGGTTAAAAAAAAACAAAACCAAAAACAAGATCTAACTAAATCTTACACTTGAATAGACATGTCTCTCTAAAGAAAACCTACAAATGATTAGGTGCCTGTCATCCCTAATCATCAGGGAAATGTAAATAATATTAATGAAGCCACACGTAGTAGCACACCAACAATACCGACATTCTGGGAGGCAGAAGATTGGAAGTTCAAGGTCAGCCTAGACAAGTTAGCAAGAATGTCTCAAAATAAATAGCAAAAGGGATGGAAGAGCCGGAGATATAGCTCAGTGAGAGGATCTGGGTTCCATCTCCTGTACTGAAAAAAAAAAAAAAAGACGTTAATGAGATAACTCTTCACACCTGTTAAATTGTCTATACTGAAAAACAAAGATAACAAGCAAGGAGAGTATGTATAGAAAAGGGAGCTGTGTTTTGCTCTCGATATACCTTTGTCGTTCTTTGAGAAATTGCATTTTTGGTGACCCTTGCCACATTCCGGATACAGTTTTATGTCTTTCTTCACTTTTGCTAATATTCTCTTCACCCATCATTGTTTGTTGTTTAGAACATCTCTGGAATTGTTAATCTTCCTTAGTTTTTGAAAATGTTGTTGGTGCTTCTAAAAATATACCGATTGTCTTTTATGGAGCTTTGGTTTTCGTCATACCATTTGCCTTATTTTTAATCATTTATTCAACTTAAATATCTTGATTTTTCTAGACTCACATTTTCTGTAATTTCTAATTGTGAAGAATCTATTTTTCATGTTCTTTCTGCTGACCTGCACATGGCTGAGAACTTCTGGAGGCATGGCATTATCTGTGCTGTGAAGGCATCTTTTGTTGGGGATGGTAGAGTGAGGATGGGTTGAACTTCCACATCCTTTTGGTTACTATGTGGAATTTCCATTTTCTTCTTCCAAAGGCCGCAGGTGCGTTACCCTCTAAAGCACTTTTTCATTACTTCATAGCCTTGAGGCCTCCTATATAAAAGAAATTATAAATTTAGATTATCAATGTGAATCTGTTTTCAATTTCTTATAAAGTTTTGTTTTGTACCTAGTACTCAAGGGATACATAAGGTTTCCTGTTTTTATCAATTTCAGTTCGTACTTAGCTTTAGTCACAGACATTTTATGATCTTATCTTTAAGCAGGAATCAGTTTTAACTCAAGATGTGGGACAACCCTATTCCCGCCTCTCCTTCCCCTCAATGAATATCCCTGACCCTAGGATGCAATCCCATCAATTTGCCATAGCAACAAGTTTAATCTCTGGGCTAGAAATTTCTCTTTTAATCCTGTTTCTCCATGAGTTTACTTTGTTTTCCGGGCAGGTTAGGTATGTGTTTAATATTTTTATTAATAATTTTTCATTTTTAAGCTTTTGCTGTGGAAGCAGCTCCCCTCTCAGCTCAGTAAGCAGTGCTGGTAGAACAGGAAGTCCTTCCACTAGAGCTTGAACTACTACTATGACAGGAAATTCAAAGTTTCATGAATGCTGTCCTTCCCGTTCTGCTTTTCTCATCGGAGAGTAACATCCCTGGGCTCTCAAGATGGAACTGGAAGCCTGGCAGTGAGGCCTGTGCTCCCGGGACTGGGGCTACACAGGTAGCAGAGACTTGTGCCTCCAGAAGTACACTGCTGACCCCAGAGCCACTCCTGAAGTCTTCTCCTTGTGGACAGTGAAATGAATAACAAGATGACAGCCCTGGGTCTTGTTATAAAATCTAAATGTATGAAGTGAATGAAATATGCCAAGATAGAAATATAGACCTTTAATAGAAGTGAACATGAAGAAGGAATCTGAACATTTATTTTTTTAATTCTTCTCACCTAGCACAGTAACTTGTACTACATGCTTTAAAAACCCATGTTTTTGTGTTGGCATCCAACGGTCTATATAAACTCCCCTTGTTTTGAAGCACACATAGTCCTCTGTTTTCATTCAGTGTTAAGCATGTTCTTGTTTTGCATTTACTCTTTCCTCTGTCTAGACCACAGTTCTCCAGATATACACTTGAGCTTTTTCAGGTCTTTTGTCAAATGTCACCTAATCAGAAATATCTTACCAATCCATCTTCTCTCTTTTATCTCCTGTTGCAATGAATTACCAGCGTCTAGACATTAAAGCCAGTATCTCTTCTTTTATCCAGTAAGAGTCATTGTTCTGGCAAGTTTCTTTTTTTGTATTACATCAACAAAATTTCCTTCTTTAATTTTATTCAAATCAGCATAAAATCAAGCTATTATTCTCTCATCTGAAAAAGCAAAAGCAATCAATATCTTTCTTGTTCCCTACCCTATCTCCAGGCATGCTGTATCTCATTCATATTTAACTCTCCTCTAGTTCATCTATCTGTTGACTTTGCTTTACTATCTCTGGAGACATTTCAAAGTATTCATATGTCTCTTTGCATACTTGTTTATTTTCTTTCTCACCCCACCCAATGCAGTTAGTAATCTTCAGGAGACTGTATCCCTTGAGCTTGATGCTGTGTCTAAGTAAAGCAAGTGCTTGTACAGTTTTTGCTTGAACAGCAGCTTGACCAAGTGCATATTATTTGTCCCTACCATAGTAAAATGCTTGTTGACAAGATATGTCGCATTTCTCTTTTTCTCTTATAGCTAATCTCAATCTAAGCTTATCCTCAATCCTTTTCCTTGCTGAGAAATTAAATTCCCATTATACTTTGCCTCATCTGTCCTTCTAACTTTCAGCACTTGAAACTACACAAATTTCTCAGGTTATTCCGTGCTCTGCAGGAAAGTTCCTCAAGCCATTATTAATGTCGATAAAGTGTTCCCTGGACAAGCTCAGGGGAACAGCTTTCATCCTTCCAGCATCATCAGGTTTCCCTCTATAGAACCATTCTTCAGTGGATTACACACATAGTTTCCTGATCAAATCCGAACAAAATAAATAAATAAAACTATGCAAGTTAATTTTTGCACTGGTGCACAAAACAAAACACTTAAAACTTACAATTCAAAGGAGGAGGGGCCAGGGATTTAGCTCAGTGGCACAGCACCTGCCTGGCAAGCACAAGGTCATGAGTTCGATTCCCAGTACCGAAGAAAAACCAAAAAAAAGAAGGAGCAGTTTATTTGGCTTGAGGTTTCAGGGTTTCAGTCCATGGCTCTCTGGCTCCAAGGCAGAAATATCCTGGCATATGGGTATAGCAAAGCCTCTTAGGTTATGGTGGTCAGAAAGTAGAACAAAAGGGAAGTGCACTGGTGAAAAATATGCCCGCCAATCACACCCCCGCTGACCCATTTCCTCTAACTGGGCCCCTCGTTTTACCAGCACACTCAGTTATGAGTATCGGTGGGTGAAGTCATTGAACATATTAGCTCCCTTCTGATCCCATCTCTTTTCTGAGAGTCTCTTAATCCAGTCAGATTGAAAATGAAGATTAACTGTCACAAAATAACAAATGCCAGTGGTTCTATTTCTCCATCAGGGTTCAGCATTGTGTCTATTGCATCTATCTTTACCTATCAAGTAAAACTCCTTAATACACATTTGTGTTTTATTACTTTTTATTCTCTTTAATGGTTTGGTCAGTCTTGCATTCGGACATCTGGTAATCTGAGCAACTTTGCTGAAGATAGCAGTGTGTAATCTAACCACCACTGCTAATTTCTAACATTTTGTTTTGAAACCCTGTATCATTTTTATTGTTTTGCTTTGTTCTGTTTTTGTCTGTGTTGTTCTTATTTCATTATTTTTTTATTCTCTTTAAAATAAAAAAAATTATACCTGCTACTTTCAATTGATTAAGATTTTTCTCACTCATAACTTATAAAACATTCTTTTATCAAGGTCACAGTGACCTCTAGGTTGTTATATCTAAATGTCAATTGGACACTCTTGTTTATTCGTTTGAGATACCAGCAACATTTGACCATTTATAAATCTTTCATCCTTACCAAATATTTTTGTTTGGTTTTCAGAACACAAGATTCACTGTTTTTTCCTCCTTCCTTCCGGGATTCCTCCTTCTCATCTCTGAGTTTCCGTGCTTGCACCTTTCCTTGTTTAATATGATCTCACTCTACAGACTATCACATCCAGTGTCAGACCTAGCGTAGGGTGAAATGCCAAACGATGATGTCTTCCAAACTAACATCTTTCAACTGAACTCTCTCTTTCTCTCTGATCTCCAGACCTTAATATTTAACTGCACATTGTTCAACTCTACTGAGAGGACAAATAAATATCTCAGTCTTAGCCTGTACTACCTACAATCCAATATTTACACTGAAACCAGTTCTTCTGAAATCATTTCCACCTTAGTTAAACTTGATTTAACCTTTCCTGCTCAAGAGGAAATCTTGTCAGGTTAACTGTCAAAATATGTCAACAGTTTGACCCTCTCACCAATTTTCCCGCTGCTTCCTGTTTGGTCCAAGCTCCAAGTATCTGCTCTGTGCATGACTGGAGTAGTTTGCTGGATGATCTCCCTGGTCCAACTCCTGCTGCTCTTTAGTCAATTATTAAAAAACAGTGATTTTGTAAAACTGAGTCAGATTCTGTTGTTTTCCCCTTTCACTCTTTTTTTTTTCCTTTTCCTTTTTGAGACAGGGTTTCACTATGCAGCTCAGGCTGCCCTTGAATTCACTTTGTAGCCCAGGTGGGCCTCAAATTCACAGTGATCCTCTTACCTCAGCCTCCTGAGTGCTGGGCTTGCAGGCATGCGTCACCATGCCTGACTTCACTCATATTTTTAATTAAAGGCAAGGCAACCCACAGGGCCTACCAGTCCACTCAGTCTGTATCTTACAAAGAAGTCAGGAATCTTTATTCTATCATTTCAAAATAAACCTAGTATTCTTGGATATTGGTTCTCTTAAAGAAATTGTGGATGACTCTTTATTCTTCAAATATCCAGTTGTAATTATAATTAGGATTTTATTGAACAAATCTTCTTTAGATTATTTTGGGATGATTTATGTATATCCATTCTCTTCTATCTATGAATATAGTATATTTTTGTTTATCCTAACGTTCTTTTAATTTCTTTGATGTAGATTTAACATTTAGAAAATGTTTTTGTGATCTGATGTAAGAATAATTGGCACTTATGACTTCTATCTGCCAAATGCATCATTTCCATCAGTAAAGAGGTGGAACAGAACATCAAAAGGAAATGTTGGTATTATTTCTCTAGAGTTGCTTCACAGAGCAAGTGTTTAGGAGACAGCACAGTAATTTGGAATAAAGTCTCTGAGGTTAGAGACTTTGGGTTTGACTCTTGAGTCTATTTTTTACTAATGTGGGCAACAAATTAACCTCAGTGTCTTAATGTATAAAAAAAGGATAATATTGGCTAGCTCACAATTTTATGAAAATTAAAAGACAGAATGAACATAAAGTGATTGGTAGAGTGAGTGGCTTAAAACAAGTGTTCAGTGAATACTGATTTCTACAAAGAGTGAACGTATCCAACCACCCGTGTCAAAGCACCAACCCGAAGCCTTCATCAAGGTAAGTGTGTCATGTTTTAGAGACCCAGCTGAGGTATATCATCATCTATGGGGCTGATTTCCAACCCTACACCAAGAAAATATGTTTTTGTCTCCACTCAAATGTCTATTAGGACCCACTCAAAGATAAAGGCCTAATTTATATTCCTTGTCCTACATTTCTGAGTCTGCCTGGAGTTTGCAAAGGCCTAAATTGGTAAGAATTACTGAATTTGTTTTTGATGTTTCCTCTTATTTCCCTGTTCATGTTAATGCAAATATCAACAATTCTTCATGACTTTCAAAATATTTACATTAATTTTATTCTCAGGGAAGGATTTTATTTTAAATTTGTATGTCCCAATTTATGGATGAACTGAATTTCAGAGAACTCATGTAACTTGGCTGAGATTAAGTGGATAGCAGGGACAGAATGGAGCCTTAAACTTTGGTCTCTTCACTCTTCCCATCATATTTTTTCTACCTTTTCCTCAGTGTTAGGAAGAAGGAATCAGTGAGAGAACTCTAGGTATCTGGAAAGCTAAGAAGATCCATCCTAAAATGACAATTATCAATCTAAAACACACCTTTAAAGGAAAGTCCTAGAAAAATTAGATTAATTGGCCAGGACATTTAACCTTTAACTTGGGCCACACAGACCAAGTACACATTTAAGATTTGTCTTTTTATAGCCAAATATTCTATTAAACTCTGCCATATTACATAGCTTTCTAGTCTGATTAGTTTGTATATCAAGAGATTGCAGTTCATTTTTCTTCTGTATTTATTTGGAAGGGAAGCTTTTCCTTTTATGAATATCCTACAAATCTCACAAAACCAGCCAAGCCTAGAATCCAGGAACTAATTTCTTGAAACCCATACCTCAGTAAAGATGCATATCCCACAGCTAATGACCAGACATTTTGAAAAGTATGTCAGGGACTGAAGATTGAGATTGGTGGGTATACAGAAGTCTGCCCGACTGATAAACTTTTGGATCTTTCATTGTATGTTTTCTTTTTAAGTCAGACCACACAAACAATCACTGAGCTAAAGCAATGGCGCTCCGGGGCAGCTCAGAACTGCTTGGGAAACTGCTAGAGAACACGCTATTGTGGGAACCACAGTCAGAGCAGAGGCCACAGCTTGTGCTCCATCCGCTCCTCCTCCAGTGACACCAGGCGGGCAGCGGAGCTCTGGATTATGTTTGCAGCACCCTGCGCAAAGCCTGTGGACTTGCTAACTGAAGCAGATTTTTGCGGGTCCATACAGGAGTGGAACAGAAACACAGGCTCTGTGAACGGAGGTGTCTTCTTAGCTTCCCGGGTTCCCATGTAGAGCCTCCTGACAGCATGTGAACACGCTCAAAGTTACCGGGGACCGGACAGGCTTCCTTTGTGAGCCCTTGTTAGAAGGCGGAGAAAGGGGAAGTCTCCTCAGTGCTTAGCAACCTGCTCCTCCTTCTGCAAACTTTTTAATCGCACATTTTCCCCATTGAATTAAAATTGATAAAATTTACATAAACATGGAATACTTGAAAGTTGATCATCACATTGAACAATGATATTGTTGACTCTGTGGGGGTAATTTCTTCCTATCGAGCAATGCGTGGCTAACTGTATCTACCCAGGAAGTGGTTTTATTTAAAAGTTTTGTCCTCACCCCACCCCCTACCCCTTGCTTTTTTTTTCCCTCTAGTACAGAAATTAAGCAGCAGTCAACGCAGGCCTGTTCTTACAACATGTGACTATACTGTTTTCCATTTTTGTTCAACGAGTTGATGGCGGTTTCAACAACTCATCACTGAGAGCAAGTAAGTCAGTTTTAACTTTATTTGTACATGAAATTTAAACTTGCAGACGTTTGGCAGTCTCCTATGTCTTGGTGTGAACATATAAACATTTGTACAAAATATTATGCTTTTACCTGTGATCAAAACATCAGTTTGTTTCCTTTGGTATAGAAAAGCATATTATTTACATATTTGCTACTGCCAAATTCTAAGGTCCTTTACTAAAATATTTTACTAGGATCAGCTGCTAAGATTTTAGACTAAAATGTTAAAGACAGAATACAGTATAGTTTTAGTTTGTAAGTGCTTTTAAAAGTAACTACCTGAAAAAAATGTGGGGCTGTGTAACTTTAGTTGACTGCTTCTTATAAAAAATAAGCGTTATTCAAGTTCCACATAACATGAGATAAAAGCATTTCACAGCAATAAGAACTAACATCTTGAATTTCACTGTAAAAACTATCCACTTTAAACACTGAATTGTTTAAAATGTAAGAGGTTGTTCCTTATTATGACAAGTGAGCTTGTTTTCTAAATTTTATTTGAGACATAAGGTAAAATGAGGGCAATTTTCTAATACATAAACAAAAATGTATGTTTAAAAGATGGTTACAGCTGGCTTCACTGAAGGTTAAAGCACATTAGAGATATATTTTTGTTACTTAAGGTAGTTATATAACCTTGTTTCCTTCAGATTTTCCAAAGTAATTACCTTTACAAATGAAAAAGATTTGTTAATCATGCATTGACAAAAACTGTTGTCTTGTACTGACTTTTTGCTTTCATACAATGTTCGATTGCTATAGCATCCATGCCAAAAACAAAAAGCATTGCATATCTCAGGACAAATATCTAAAAAAATTTGACTGTAGATTTTTGAAAGAATTTTAATAAAACCTCAAGGTATGATACACTCATCCCTAATATTATTTTTATTGTACTGTTGGAGGGGATAAATGATGGCTTCCATATCATCACTTTTTGTGTTATTAAAAATGGTTACAGGATTGATAGTGGCAACAAGGTTTTCTTCTTCTTTTATTATCTTCTATTGAAAGACACATACAAGTGTTTTTCAACATGATCAATTTAGTAGGAAATTATCAGGCTGACTAGCACATTCTACTTTAAGATCGTTTCAATTGTCAGTAGTATAGCTAGTTACTTGTTGACTATTAAAATGATTACAGATAAATACAGATTAGGATGTAGTGTCCAATACTCCTTATTGTTAGAGTGTACACTCCTCACTCCTCTATTGTTAGAGTGAAGGCAAGGGTAATATGCTTTTGCTTTGATATTCTGATTAGAATTTCAATTTGTTCCATTTCCTCACAATGGAAAGCACTATTTAACTATGTCTCCAATATTGTAGTTCTAAACCTCTGCATATAGAAGCTGTATGATTCAGATTATTTGGGTTGATATGTTATTATTTTATTTCATTTCATTCTATTATGAAAGATAGCACATGAATAAATAGATGTAGTACTTGCATATTAGCAAAAATGAATGTGCAGTTGAACATCTCACAGCAAATAAAAGTCCTCAAAGGTTTTTGAAAACAAATCTTTGGTGAAAAGAAATGAGTGTTTCTCATGTCAAATGTTAAAATATAAGTACTTATGGAGTACGTGTGAAATTAAAGATGAATTACAGAGTTTGGAATGAATTTAGAAGAAGCAAGTAGTGAAGATGACGGATAGACTATTACACACTCAGAAGAGTTTTTATCAGTGGCTCCTAGTCTCTCGAATGTTCTGGCCAAATCTTAAGACCATCAATTGCAAATGAGACTCTATAGATTACTACATCTTTGTCTATTTGTAGTGGATATACAGGAACCAAGTTATGGTGAAATAAAACCACAGAGGATATCTCATTTCAAAGTCATTTCAAAGCTGACTTGTTAAAAGAATATTATGCTGTTCTAGTTGGGGCTATAATTTAGCAAAATTCAGAAAGAAAAAAAAAGAACATTCTTTAATTCCTCCTTTTGCTTCTTTTAAATGCTCCGTTCTAGGAAAGCCTCCTCTGCCTCAGATTGAGAACTCCACAGCTTTGGGACCCCGAAAGATAGATCTCAGCTTGCTCCTTCTATTGCATACTATTGTATTTAAAGTATGTTCATTCAATTCCAGGAACATAAGGATCCTATTGCAAACAGTCCACACTCATAAGAGAAGGCCACAGACTTCTGACTTCCTTTTCAGGCTTTCTGTTTCTGTCCTGAGAATCTTAGTAAGCTTTCTCAGTAAATAGGACCCAAATGATCAACCAAAGATTGAGGATTCCAGGTACACAGGGACAGATTGATTCCAGGGATAAGAGTTGAGGAGAGGTGTGCCTGGCTAGAGTGTCTGTTACCCACTGGGTCTACCTATACTACTTAAACACAGAATTTCTGAGAGTGCCTCATGTGAAGCGTCCATCATAGAGATGTATCCATTCATCCAAAATATTCCTGAAGAAATATACACAGGTGAAAATAGTTGCAGCAAGCAAAAAATAATTGTGCTATGCTTTCAGATAGTTTTGACATTTCTATACACTTAGAAAATACTTAACATAATCAGTGGTTTGATAGATAAATTTTAAAAGCCACTTAATACTATGAATTTAACTCTTTAAATACTAGAAGCATATTTTTATATTGTAAAATGTTAAATGACTAGACTTGGAAATGCATTTGTGTTTTAATTTAGATGATAGTGGAAAAAAATTTATTTGATATAAAATGAGATAAATTTAGCTTAGGCAACAGCAATATTCCTGGATTTGTGGGAATTCCAAGGACAACAAGCTCAGGTATGAGGAGGTCTAGAAGTTCTCATTCCTGAGATTGAATTTTTTGAGATGGAATTTTGAATTTTTGAATTTTTGAGATTGGGACTCATTTCTTTTCCTTTCTTAGCTCTTACTTCTACCATGCTGTAAACAATCTTCGGCAGAAGCTTCCTGTAAGTGACTAAAAGCCTTCAAGTTTATGTCTGATCATTTCAGCAAACCCTGTGGTAAAATAGTGCCCTTCCCCTGTCACCACAGCAAAGCCTCTCCCTTGAGTTTGCTTGCATGTTGAGCAGGTCAGCCGCTGATTGCGGACACAGGCACTCCAAGTAGCGAGGCTAGCGTCTCAAACACATACCTCAACCTGTTGTCTTTTAACTGAGAACGGAGGTCAGCTGACATAGAAAATAAATCACTGTGCACAGTAAACATGTAGTAATAAAATTTTAAAAATTTATAGTGATTTCCGTAGAAACAGGGTGATGACTGCATCTCTTATGGGTAAAACCCACAAGCTTCTACTACCGAGCCACATTTGGTTACATTAAAAGTTCTTCTTCCCAACTTTGTCAGACTCTCAAGGGAAACAGAAATATAGTATGTCTGAGTGAAACGAGTTCCTATTGAACTGAATTAAAAATATTTTAATAGATAATATATGAAAGCCTTTTAAAATGCTTGTCTTCTAAAATTTTATAATATAGTATACAATTACATTAAAGTTTCAAAAAATTATTTATAGCATTAGGGTTATATCAATTTATAAATAAAATGTATCAAGTAGCATAAAATGTTACAAAGAATAGTCTTAGGGTTCAGAATTTTATCTCACTTTTTTTGTTGTCTTATTATGTGCTATGCTATAAAACAGAGAATTTTGTGTCTTGTCTCGTTTTTATATCCTGTCAGGTAATTCAAAGCAGTTTGGGTGTGGTGGGATTTTCTTGTGGTAGTTTTCAGAGAAATCTATTTCAAAGCACAGGATGAGAATATATACACACAAAAATGTTGTATATCAGATTATTTCAAAGGAAAAATGAATTGTTTGTTTTATTGGATGGAAGTGTAGTAACGGGAGGTAAGCCCAGAAAAACAGTTTGAGACAGTAGAAAGGATTTTCTAGCAGATTATGGCTCAGGTTTGTAGGAAACTGCAGTGGTTTTAAGCAGGTGGTACTCCTGACTGTGTATTGACCCTGTCACATTTGGTGGATGTCTTGCGTCAGGATTTACCTGCTTCTCCCACTTACCTGAACCATTAAGTGACTTGCTCTTCAGGCTAGGTTGCACTCAATAAAGGGGATATTCCTATAAGGATAGAAAATAACTTATCTGCCCAGCTGCATGAAATTCTTACCCATGCTGTAGTTCTAATGGTCTTTTTCTTTTCATAGAAATCTTACTAGGTCTTTATTTGAGAATACATGATACGATGAAATGGTTAAAAATAAAAATGAAAACTATAAAACTTTCAGATAAGATCTAATTTTTTATTTTAATTGCCTTATTCATTCTCTTCTTAATGAAACAGGTAACCACATTTCATTTTTTAACCTTTCAAAGTCTCTTTATGAAAAAAGCCTATACATATGAATATATATGCTCAGATATGTCTTTATATATCCTCCTTTAAGTATTAAAAGTGGGCTGGGGATTTAGCTCAGCGGCAAAAAGCGCCTGCCTGGCAAGCGCAAGGTTGTGAGTTCGGTTCCCAGTACCGGAGAAAAACCAAAAAAAAAAAAAAAAAAGTATTAAAAGTTACATAATTATATATACCTCTATATTTGCTTTTTCTTTTAGAAATATATATTTGAAGTATTTTTATAACAAAAATAGGAAGCCACTTAATGCTTTTTCACAATTGTACTATATTCCACTATGTGGATGTATCATACATAATTTGATTGTTAGTGAGTCATAATCATGCACATTTTCAAATTTGTGCTAATATAACATCTTCATGTATGTGTTACTGTGCACATTTGAAATACACACATGAATGTATTACAAGGGATAAAATGTTGATAGTTTTTGGCAAGCTGCTTTTAAATTTCCACTAGTATTTCATGAGAGCACTGGTAGAAATACCACAAGTTTTTAAATAGCCTATGTTTCCAAAGCATTCTTTCTTCAATTTGTAGAAAATTGTGTTGCAATATAATTTTTACCAGATATTTCAGCTATTAGGAGTGAGATTTATGCTGTTTCCCAAAGATTAAAACTGAGTTTGTTTTCCTTATAAAAGAACAGATACTCAGCTGACTGCATGATGAAGGACCCAAAGCACTCATGAACTCCAAGTCTTAGAGTGAGATGTCAGAGGAAGTGAGGAATCCGGGATAGTTTTTGTGAAATACGAAGTTTATGAAGATGGAAATGTGCAGTACTAAAATGGGGATGTAAGATGAATGTTCAAGGGAAGGAGAAAAAGGAATGCAAATTTTAAAGATATACCCAGAAACCATGAAAGTCTCATAGGAGACTAAGACAGGGGTGTAATCAGTAGCTCAAGTAGATAAATAACCTTTAACCTAAGGAAGAACACTTAAATGGGTGTGAATATAGATGAATTGCAGATATATATATATATATATATATATATAGTCAAATAAGGAAAGAAAGTTGAGGGAATTCATGCTTCCTAGCTGCCATCTTTACTGAAATAGCTGCAAAGTTCATCTGATGATAGAATTTCTTGGATGGAAAAACACTTCACTGAATATTTTATTTTAGAAACCTGAGCTTGTCAATATCATACAACACGACTTTTGATTTTAAAATGGCTGTTTTCTCTTTTTAGTGCAATTTAATTCAGTTTCATAAATAATTATGAATTTCAACAAAAGTATACTAAGTAGTGCTGAGAATTATTGAGGCAAAAATTTTGAAATAGCTAACAAACCCACAAGCAAAATTATTTAAAAATAAGTCTGCACATATAAATTCAGTTCAATAGAGATGTTCTACCACTATTGACAGAGTCCTATAGGTCTTCATTTTACCCAATACAATGACTTAGTGCACTTTCGTATCGCCCACCCTCTGCCGTTTATGCTACTGAACACCCCTTTTCTCTTGAAACCATCTTTTTGCCTGATTTTTAGTATATTTCATTTGTCCAGTGTCCCTCAAACTCACTGTTTAATCTTGCTCTGACTTCTTTGGTAACTTTTTCTCCTGATTCATCTCTAAATGCTGAAATGCCCTGACCTCAAGCTTGGGATATCTGCTCTTCTAGTCTTAGGTCTTTCTTCTAATTTATTTCTAGTTGGTCTTAGTTCACTCGACGACTTTAAATACTACCTGTATGTAAATTAGACTTCCAAACTTTGCCTTTGTTCTCAGCACAAATCTCAAATGTAATTGGTAACTCATCATCTCTGCTTGAATGTCTTGGAGAAGTCAAATAGGGTCTGTGCAAAACAAATCACTGAATCACTACCCACTGGCCTTCACCCCAGCCTGCTTCATTCCTTGTTTTAAAATTTACCTCATTTAATGGCATCACCATTCAGCTATCGTTAGAGAAAAATATCCTAAAGATTATGCTCTATTCCACCTTGTCCCTCCCTCCACCTCCAAACTCCAAATTCATAAGCAATAAGTAGAACCAGCTCAGTAGACTGAGCTTCCATTATACGGTTAACTCTTCTCAACAGTAGCATTTTCAGAGCTGTATGTTCCTTTCTCAGACTCTTTCTCTCTTTTGTTGGTTAAGATAATGGCATTTACTTCAATAAACTGAGAGAATAATGTGTGACACCTTTGATAGCATAAAATCTTAGGCAAAGTCAAAAATCATCAATTCACTCTCTAGTTTCATGTTCAAGAATGTCACATGAAGCATAGTGAACAATGTTGATTTAAATGTATGCACTGGGGCTGGGGATTTAGCTCAGCAGCACAGCGCCTGCCTGGCAAGTGCAAGGTCCTGAGTTCGATTCCCGGTACCGGAAAAAAACAAACAAAAAAAACCCAAAACAAAACAAGTAAATGTATGCATTAACTCAAGAAGTTTAAAGAGTTGGGAACTTTGACAACCTTTTAGCTAAGGACCTACAGATGATTTTTTCATACTATATTTCCTTATTAAGTATATTTTGAGGGTGAGAACACCATAAGTCTCACAAATATTAAACATATTTATAAAGAAAAAATACAGTAAAAGAGAAAATGTAATAAGAAAAAACCCTTTATATAGTTCATATGATATACAATTTATTTTCCTTCAAATTGTTGATATTACTTGCACAAATTTTTTTAGTTGTATTCATTTATTTTTATATTCATAAAATGTTGACTGGATATCTTGGACTTTTTAATTAATAGGTTTAGGCTCTGCAGGAATGAATTAAACATCAAGCAAGGAATAAATGTACATCAAAATATTCTGAATTCAATCACCTCTGCTACTTATATTATTTTCAGTGTTTAAGTCTTTTGACATTCCTCCTAGTTGCTACAATTCCTACAATAATCTCCAAGAATTTGACAGAATAATTGTTTGAAGACTTGAAGGCTAGAACTCTATTAAAGCTTTCAAATGACTTTCTGCTATAATTCAACTTAAACTCAAGGCAGCCCTTTCATGGTTTGCAAGGCTTTATCTTCTTCCTCTGCTTTTGTTTTCTTTCATATCAGTTTAGATATGGTGAATTTGTTGTTTGTGAGAATGTTCAGTGGCTATTTTCACCTGAGAATATGTGGCCCATGAAAATATTGACCTTTTCTGTTTTTGCTACCAACTACTTAGAACCTAGAACAACGATAAGCATATGATACATAACCTTTGGTTGTTTATATAAAGAATAAGTGTTATAAATGTTGATTGAAAATGGCTTGTAGAAGAAGGCAAACCTACCTGGAGATTTGTAACTTTTCCTGTAT
The DNA here is from genome assembly GCF_000276665.1 of Chinchilla lanigera. Classification (NCBI taxonomy): domain Eukaryota; kingdom Metazoa; phylum Chordata; class Mammalia; order Rodentia; family Chinchillidae; genus Chinchilla; species Chinchilla lanigera. The sequence goes on from NW_004955440.1 coordinate 9,598,963, forward strand.
CTAGAAAATAGGATAATTTGGTTAAAGAAAATCCATAAATATATTTCAAACAAATGACACTATATAGATTTGGTATACTTTTAGTAATAGGGCAGTGATAAAATGTCAGTTGTGATCCATTATACTTGGTTACTATCATGATTTCTGAAAATCAGAAGAAATAATCCACCACTTGAAATTATATGGCCATAACTGATGGAAAACATAAAACACTTCTAAGCATTTAAATTTTAAGCTGTTTTATTAAATGATGGTATGAAAAGGAACAATTTTATGTTATGTAGATTCATTTCTGAAAACCTCAGAGAACTTTTTGTTCTAGTGTTTAGTGATATAATTCCAAGCCTAGAGTCAAAACACAACATCTTTTTTGAAGAAGTGTGAAAGGTAGAAGGCTCAGGAAATCGGGTGCTGAATCAAGGGAAACTTCTATTCCTGTTTTTTTACCTTTATGGTTTAACTAACCTCCATTAGACTTTTAAAGGTCTAAAGATTGGGCAGTTTTAGGAGAACCATCAAAGTAGAGTAGAATAGATAAGAGGGAAAAATGTGTATTGACTACCCCAGTGGTGTCTCCAACACTGCAGAAAACTTTTGAAGTGAAAATAATAGACAATATTCATTCACTTATTCTTAAAGAGCACGAGACATTCATCAATTATAAATTGTTAACGTGATTATTTTTGATTATCACCATAGATTTGATTTTTCAATGTATATTAGGAGATGTGTTTTACACTCCTAGAAGCATTTAGTTTGTACAGAATTCATATAAAATTTGGCACTGCCATTTTAAAGAGAAGGAAGCTAAGACTGAGATTAATGCTCAAATTTAAAGAGCATTTTGGTAAAGTGGGACATGACTTGTAGACAGATTTCGATAATGTACAATCCATTTTGTTTTTATTATGTGATGCTACTACGCTTCTGAAGTGTTAGCACTTATGTATAACATTTAATGTCATTCACAAAGCTTGAAAGTCAGAAAGAATAATATAATGCTGCCTTTTGTTCCATGTTTGAAACAATACAACTTGTAGAAAATTTGTTGTTATGTGTGTACACACATCACCTTATCTAGAGAGGTTTTAAAACATCTGAGGAAAAAACATTCTTTGTGTTCAACTGACATGCTACAAGTACCTTTTTCTGTTTCTCTTTTTCTGTCTCCTCTAGACCCTGTATCTTCCCTCAGGACTTAAATTCTTATTATTTCTTCTTAAATCTACACTATGCCATATGGTAACTGCAAGCCACAAATGGCTATTGAACACTTGAAATATTGCTAGTCTAAGTTGAGTGTAAAATAAACACCAGATTTAGAAGACTTAGTACAAATAAAGAGAATACAAAATATCTCATTAATATCTTTGCATAATTATATGCTAAAATGACTAAATTTTTACATATTGGGATAAATAAATATGTTCTTAAAATTAATTTCACCTATCACATTTTACCATCAAATGTGGCTACCAGAAATTTTTAAATTGCTTGTGTGACTCATATTTCCTTTGAATGTCACAGCTCTAGAGCATCTTATCTCCTAATATGTTTTTTAACATTTTTATCTACTCTCATGATTTAAAATGAATCCCTGAAGTACGATCCTTAACGTTCTACTTTCAGCTTTGATTTCTCCTCCAAGATTTTTTGTCCTTATTTTCAATTGTCACTTGAGAATACTGTCAGGATATTCCATCTGTGATTCATACTGGACATGTATGTACTTCATACTGGACGTGTATGAATCCAGATTCATACTGGATTTCCCTCATGAAATCCTCCACACTCTTCTAATTTTGGTTAATTTGGTCTATTTGAAATCATCTGAAGAAATAATCTTAGATTCTCCGTGGACTCTTCCATCTTCCTTATTGCATGCATGCAATCAATTGTCATGTTCCACCAGCATGCATTCTCTTCTTTTTGTTTTCTTTCGTTGTCATAGTAATGCTGTAAATGACTCAAACTAAAGAAAAGCTAGGAAACTAGAAAGCAGGATCTTGGAGAGGCAGATGGAAATCAGCAGAAGAGGAAGGTGATAGTATTGGGAATGATGTTTTGTACATGTACCAGATCTGAAACACAAACACCCTTATTCCATATTGGAAACATAAACTAATGTATAAAACATAGTCTTACTTGCTTTAGCACTATTCCTTTTTTCCTTTATCTTGCTTATTACGGATGTGTTTTATATCTTCAGGGTGATAGCCAGGGTCAAGTTAATACAAGTAAGAATGTCTATAATAAATTTATAATCTATTTAGAACTTCATGATTTTGTTTTATTGGATCATTGCTTCAAGTTTGTGAGAAAAGCAAGAATTTTTAAAATTTTTCTTAATATGTGTTAATTGTACATACTAGTACGTTCAGTTTGATATTTTGGTACATCTATATAACATGCACCAATCCAATAAAATATAGCATAAACTTTTCATAGGTTTAATACAAGAATGTGGTGAAACTTGGAGAAATTAGCCTGTGTAAGGATACATGACAACTTGGATACATTTGATGTAGAATAATTAGAACACATTTTCCTCAAATTCTAGTCTAGGATTGTCTTCTTTTAAATAGAGGTAGAAGGTGCTAAAAGAATAGGTTAAGAAGCCAGATAAAACAGAGTTCAACCCCGGGTCCCACCACTTACTAGATATATAGACTTATATGAGTTTTTTCTCTTCTGTACAGTGTGTGTGTGGGGCTTTCCCACAAGAAAACAAACAAATAAAGTACATGAAAACTTTGCATAGTGTGTAGCACTAAATAATTAGTTTCAAAAGTTTAAATGAGTTGGTAACAAAGCAATAAGAGTAACTGCTTTGTCAGGTTGTCTTAAATGATGACAGTTTTGCACTAAATTATAAAAATCAGACCAGGGTAACAACCTCAGTCCTGAGTATCATGCTCAAATTGTGAATCTCACCAAAAGCAATTTCTTGCTATTAGTTTCATTTCCTCCACACAGCTGTGTGTAGGAGGACAGTTGTGTGAGGAGAGAGAAAGGCTACCTCTTTTCTTGTTTATTTACCAATCTTTGGTTGATATGGAAATTTTACTTCAAGCAGTTCAAGATGTACCCTTACCAAAAATATCCTTTAATTTTGAAGAATTCATGTCCACCACACCGAATACTTCAGAGGTGGTAGGCAACCAACCAACCACAGATTCTTGGACCTGAAATTACAATGAAGCATGAAAAAAAAAAAAAACCTGAGATACAAGCAGAAAGAAAAACTTAGACTTCTCTTTTCTCACTTTCGTGTTAAATTCAATGTTTATCTCTTTGGGAAAGGTAGTACTATAGACGGTCCATAAGGCAAGTGTGCTGGGTTCCTCGTGAAATATGTCTATTTTTTTTGTCTTTTAGAGACAGGGTCTCACTATGCAGTTCAGGCTGGCCTTGAGCTCACTTTGTAGCCCAGACTAGCCTCGAACTTGCAACAATCCTCCTGCCTCAGCCTCCTGAGTACTGGGATTACAGGCATGCACCACCATGCCCGGCTGTGAAATATGTCTATAATGAAAAATATGAAAGCAAATTGGGAGATCTGGTGTAAAGGCTGTTCACTAGGTTAAGATGCCTCTGTTTCGTTCTGTCCTTCTGGAGAAACCAGCTCAATATTCCATTACAGATGTTGGGTGAATGCACCAATAGTAGTCCTAAGTCTGAAACCAACTAGCATAAGGACATCTACATAATGAAAGGGAAGCATGGGAGTGGGGAATCCAAATGCTGAGAAGTTGCAGATTGTACAGCAGCATGGCCATGGGCTCTCACCTACCACTGTGGATCTACAAAAATGGGTTAGCAAGTGGACGGTTCTATCAAGGTGGAAAAACACCTTGATAGGAAAACTGGAAGCTGGTTAGCATGGCAGATACACAGAGTCCCACTTGGGGCAGTGATGGAAGCAAGGTGATAGAATGATTGTTTTGTCTTCCTCTGACCAGAGCTATGGAGAAGTAGGGATCAAACACTGAAATCCAAGGACACTTGGGACTGACTGGGAAAAGTAATCACTGCAAGCATGGCGGCAAATTTTCACTTTTTGGAAGTGTATGTAGAACTGGGAGAATTAGAGAGAGGAGATTTTAGACAGGCACCAAATTCTTTAGTGCTTGAAGTACATTGTGGACAAAACCACTAACAAATATAGTGTCTGAGTTTAAGAGCACACAGTCCATTTATCAGAAGAAACACATGGCTCCAATAGAGAAGAGTAAGCAATACAGCTCAGGATTTAATATCTGTCAAAATATAATAGCAACAGCATAGAGGTCAGAGCAAAGAGATGGTAGAAAGATGAACCTGCTTCACAATAGCAAAGAGCACAGCTCAGTGTTTTACTTTTTGTAACTGAGAACACGTTGAGAAAATTCCAAGAACAAATGAAGAATAAGTGAAGTAAAGAGGTCTGATGGTAAAGAAGAAGTGCAAACAGTCTCTTGGTTTTGCTCTTCATTTCCAACCTAACCAGCTTGAATGAATAAAAAAAGGTAAAATATTAAAAACTATGTTTTCCTAATGAGTACAACAAGCTTCCTTCGACCCACACATCAGAGGAATGACGGTCCTCAAGGTGACTGAGGTCAGAGGTCACAGACACAAATGCTTCCAGATAAGTTGTGCACATCTATGAAAGAGAAGTGGGTAGAAGAGATCTGGAGATCAGGGCGAATTTGTCCTGTGCAGAGGATGGAGGTGCTGCCCTCTGCCAGCTGATTACCAGGCATCCCCGGGCCATTTTGCCATATCTGATGATTTATGTAGCAGTGTCTACATAAATAGACACATCTTTCTTTCTTTCTTTGTAAGTAACAGCCCTCATTTTTCAATTGGAAATTGATTCAAAACATTCCAAAACATTGTTCAGGCCCAACAACATATGTCTGTGGGTTGAATTTGTTTGGCAGTCTGCCGGTTTCCCACCTCTTCTTGAATTTATAGCTGTTCCTAAGAAAGCAGGAGCACAGTGCCATGATTAGAGAGAACTAGAGTCCTCCAAATAACTTCTGTATATGTCATAAATCTTAATAAATGTTTAGTGACTGACTAGAGCATTCAGTTAGTCTGTAGAAAAACTTCCACTTATGTGTAGCATTTTCATTTAGGTCTTTGTTTTGTCTATCTAGCTTTTATGGCTGGGTTCATTTTCTTAACTGGAAAGAATAAATTTTCCTACGTTGCCAGATCTCCTTGAAGCACTTTTTTGAATCATTAAAATACAAAAGTTTGACTTTACTAAGTAATAGTGAGTACATTACTCATTGTTTCAAAGTGTATTTTTGAATAACATGATATACAGTATGAACTAGTTATCTCTACTGTATGGATATACCATTGTAGGGGAGATAAAAAAGGGAGGTTTCTATATGTTGAGTGGTGATAATTGTGGCAATATTTTAAGACACATACACTATGCATCCTTTCTCATATGTACATACATGAAACGCGCCATTGCAAGGTGGCCAGACTGTGGCTACATAACCCATTTCACCCATTATACGTGATCTAATAGTAGATAAGATTCCCTAAGTCTCAGAAATCATCCTGACAAAGGGTATAAGCAAATAAAATCCAGAAGGAAACATAGTGTTCAATAGCTTCTATTGGTTTATTGAAAGGAACAGTTAATGCTTTATTGTTTTCTTGACCAATTTTGCATGCTTATACTTGTAATCTGAACAGCTAATTTGAAAACAACAATACACAAAATAACAACCATTGTTGGATTCATACCATCTTGTTTAGTGAAGCCCTGTATTTTTCTAGTGGGGTTTTTAAAAATTACTTTTTATTCCCTTTCATTGTTTGATCAATCTTGCTTTCTTACACCTGGTAATCTGAGCAACTTTGTTGAAGATAACAGTATATAATATAACAAGCACTGTTGATTCTTATCATCTTGTTTTGAAATCCTGTATCGTTTTTTTATTTTGGTGTGTATTGTTTTGCTTTTCTCTTTATTGCTGTTACCTTTTTATTTTTTCCTCTTTAAAATAAAAATAATTTCTAAATATGATAATCACAATTACCACTTTAAGACTAAATTTCTAAACATTCCCCTTTTATTTCAATGTGTCCCAACTAAAGTCCAAGTATTTTACTTTGTGAGGAATCAAAATGAAGACTGAAATTTGGCTACTAAATTATAGCACCACTCAGTTACTGGACACAGGTAGAGAAAATGTGAAACCATGTTCTCTTCTATCTTTCACCATGTGAAGAGAGTCCTGGAAAGTCCAATCTACTGCAAGGGAGGCAAAGCCAAACTTCTTGAAATGAAGGCCCTAGCCAGCCAAATGACTCCTGAATGAGGTTCCTTTTACTGCAGTGAATTACTTTGAGGGACTAAATACATGAAGAGAAGCTTCAGCTCTTTAGCCAAGAAAAAACTGGAAATGTTTAAATATATATACTGAGTGTAGGGGGCTGGGGATTTAGCTCAGCGGCACAGTGCCTGCCGGCAAGTGCGAGGTCATGAGTTCGATTCCCAGAACCAGAAAAACAAACAACAAAAAAAACCTGTACTGAGCGTAGCAACAGTTGAAGACTAATTGAACACAAAGAACAATAAACTCGATGAAACAGTTCCACTTTGAGTAATGTAATTAAATATCTTTTCACTATTTTGCTATTTTCAGATACTTGAAAGGAAGTTTATACTATTCTGCTTTTGAACCAAATTGCCTCTGCACTTTAACAAGAACTGTTTTCCACGTGTTCAAACTGATGTTATCTTCTTGCTTCTAAGTTCATGATATAAGCAAATAAACAAAAATAATAAAGCACTTTTACACTGAAAGTTGTACGGTAGACCCAGGTTACTGTCATGTGGTCTCTCTGAAATTTTCTTTTTTTTTTGAATGATATACTTTGTGGTAATATTGAGGACTGATCAGTCTGAATATCTAAAGATTATATTTTAATATTAAATAGGATAAGAGGATAATGAATACAGTGCATATTTAAATTTTAAAATATTTATTACAGTTGAAAACACATCGCCACTCCTTCCTTTGAACACATCCATCATTCTTCCTACTTTCTGAAGCAGTTCTAGACGTCTCTTTTGTGTGTGTTTTCGTTGCACTGGTATGGCTGCCTCAATATCCTGAATAGATTAGAAATGCATACCTTTCATGGTCAGGGTGACTTTGTGGAAGAGCCAAAACCTGCATGTTTCCAGATACCTTGAACAGAAAGAGTGAGGACATATGTAATGACTTGATGAGCCTGATTTTCCTTTGGATGACACTTGGTAGCCACATTGGCTGTATGTTTTATGACACCTCATAAAGACACAAAAGAGAACTTCCAGAATTACTTCAGAAAATAGCAAGGATGATGGAATAAGTGTGTTCAAAGTGAAGGCACTGGTGATTTGAAGGGGGTTAACAGCAACGTTTCTCTTACAATAATATTTATTAATTTAAATATTCACTGTATAGTTTGATTGGCCCTTTCACAAAGACTATCATTTTCATGTAACCTATGTTTATATTTATTTATTGACTTACCTTCCTGGCTACCTATTCACTTATCTCTTACCTTTCCCAACTACATACTATACTAAGACCCTACCGGTATGTCCTAAAGTGATCCTTATTCCTAGAAAACTGAATTAGAGCAGTAAGGTAGGCAAAATGAACCCAGTAACTGTGGATATGAAAAGTGATAAGATGTACTTTGTGGCTGAGGTACTGCTCAGTGGCAGAACATGTGCTTAGCATGCTGAAAGCCCTGGGTAGGATCCCAGTATCCTAAAATTGCGTACTAAAGTATTAGTAATAATTTTAGGACAATACTAGCATTTAAAAACATATAAAAACATTTATAAAAGTGACAAAGGAAACCAGTGTGCATCTGCATGGCTGAGAAGTGACAACAAAACCTGTGTCTTCTCAGGCTACTCTTCAGTCTTACTGACCTGGAATATCTGTGGAAGGTGTGGCCAAATGCACACGTTTAAAAAACTCCACATGTTGGCCATTGAGATTCCTCCTTGATAGCTTTCTTTCTCCTCACTTCTCGAGTCATAAGCACATTTTAAATGGAAGAGGGGTTATTTCTGACCCGCACACCTATGATAAATCCTAACTAAATACAGGCAATTTTTAGCTCTAATGAAAAATGGATTTTATGTTTTTGAAAACAAATTATAACAAGTGATCCCAACTCGTGGCCTAGGCTTGCAAGTTACACATCAAGTGCGTTCTCATCTTTGTTTCTATCCCAGCATTGCAGAAGGTCACCTCTTCCTCATTGGGTATTTGCTTTGTCACTGCCACAACTTCCCTTTCTGGTAACCTGGTCACTAGTTGCCTCTTTGACTTGCTAGGATTGAGTTCCTATCTTTCTATTGCCAGTTTCCCCTGTGGGCAATTGAGCTGAACCTGAACAAATTATGAGAAGCTTGCCACTTGCCAACAACGCTCTTAGGGGATAGCAATCTGCCAGTTGGAACTTCTCAGTGGTGCTCCTCTGGGTAATAACTGCTCCTGCCCACCTGTTGAGTAACTCTTTCTAGTCAGCTTGTTTTCCCGGGGCCAATGCCTACCCTGACTGTCAGAGATAGTGTAATTACTGAAAACCATCAGTATCTCAAATTGCACCTCATCTCATAACTTTGGCTAAGAGAGCTCTTTAGTAGCTGTTCTTCAGATGGAGAATCATTCCCTTGTTGTTTCTCATCTTAATGAATCCTGAGAGACAGCAAGGTCTTTCCAATTTAAATAAAAATTAAGTCCTTGTCACTTTCTCATCACTGAGACAAAATACTTGCAAATTAAATGAGGAGAGGTTGATTTTGGCTTGTGATTACAATCCCTGGTCAGCTGGCTCCAAAGCTGCAATGACCTGCTAGAAGGCATAGGGATAGAGGAAGGCTGCTCACATGGTACCAACCAAGAAGTAGAGAGGAAAGGGGGGATCAGGGAGGGAGATATAACTTCCAGGTCATGCTCTCCAGTGACCCACCTCTTTTGACCAGGACCCACATTCCAATACCACACTTAGCTCTGAAATCATGCTTGGATTAATCTACCAATAAGTACAGCACCCCTGTGAGCCCATCACCATGCAAAAGCCCTACCTCTAGAACATGAGGCTTTGAGGGACATCTTGCCTGTGAATTACCACTTATCCATGTGGAAAGAGTCGTACCTCACACCAAACACTAAAATTGTCTCCAGTTGAATCAACAATTTAAAAATAAAATTTGAAGCAGCAAATTATTTAGAGGAAAGTATAAGAACAAATCTCTGTGGCCTTGAATTAGGTAAAAGATTCTTTAGGAAAAGAACACTAATCATAAGAAAGTAATGATATACTGCACAATATTAAAATCAATAACTAGTAAAAAGATACCATTGAAAGAGTAATGCAATAATCAACAAATGGGAAAAGATGTTTGTAACATGGGCATCTAAAAATGACTTGTGTCCAGAATATATTAATAAATCTTAAATCAATAAAGCAAAAGAACAGAAAATCTAAAGGAAAATTGCGCAAAATTTTGCATAGATATGTCACAAAAGAATATTAAATAACAATTATCCACACAGAGACACTTTGAGTGAAATAAACCCAGAAAGGAAAAGCATGTGCTTTAAGTTTCTGTTCATGTAAAACTTAAAAATAGACAAAATAATGAAGACAAATAGTGGCTACTCTTGGTAAATTGAGGGGCATAGTGATTATAACAGAGTCGTAAAAAGTTTCTGGAGTGCGGACAGAGCTGTTTGGCTATGATTACACAAGAATGCTCAATTTGGAACAATTACTTGAATTTCATAGACAAAGAGCATGCACACACAAATGCACACACAAAGTGTTTAAAATGAACTTTACTTGTAAGTAAGCAAGAGAAAAGTGACTTTTTGGTGAACTGAAGGAGATATTCTCGAACTTAATGATATATTTACTGTCCTTCAATGGACAATGATACTGCTGTTCCAACTTTGGACATTCTTTTGGAGTTGAAATCCAATTCAAGCAATTCAAAGTTTGATGATATCAACATTAGCGAAACGATGATAGGGCCGCCAGCAAATTTGTTCAATGAAACAAATGCCAGCCATATTCAACTACTGTCAGTAAAGACTGATTTGTGTCTATTACAATCAAGCACTAATCACGCAATATGTAATTTCCTCAAATTTGAATCCTGAGCAGACCAAGATAGAGATAGGAACCTGTCACAACTGCCACCAAGGAATGACTGGTTTCAATCAGCTTCATAAAAGGACTTTGTTACTGAGTCAAGCCCTGCAGGGACAGCATGACCGTAGAACAAGAAATCACAGGAAAATGAAACAATCACAGGTTAAAGTTCCTTTTTGCATTTGATAGCTTTCAAAGAGCAAACAATTAAGCCTGTCCCAGTGGTATCTGACACCCTGTTTGTTTTTCCAGAGTTTTCTAATACTGTGACTTCTGAGCAACTTGTTCTATAGCTGATGTTTCTCCTTAAGTGACATTTCATCATCATTACCCTACATAGTCACCCTATTTTTCCTTAATTGATACTTGTATGCAAGAGGCGGGAAACGGCTCAACATTTCTTGTTAGATTAGTTTAAAACTGACAGAGGAAACACAGAAAAGAGGTAATGGCTTACACATCTTATGATTTCTCTCTCTATTTAAGGATATTACCCTTTCATAGAATTTCTTCCATTCCCTGAGTATAATTATAGTCACTCAGGCATTTTGTTCCTATTGTTTTTCAGCGTTTGCTACCTGCTTGTTCATCACAGGGAAATTTAGAAGCAGTTTATCCAATCTTAACTTTATTTTTCTTCCATCTTCTTAGTTAGAGGCAGGTGTCCACCAGTACATCTTACCTCAAACACTTGATTCTATCATTTCTATTATGTCTTTACCTTTCAGTTCATGTGATTGGTAGCTGGAAACAAGAAACACATATCTGAAACTTCAAACTGAGGTTTAAAAAAAATTCTAGAATATTTTTCCATGTCACAGAATGGTCTTATAGTAAGACTGCTATTTAGTAGGAGCTGTGATATGTGTTCCAATGGCAGCTGCCATCCCAGGAGACATCTACTGATCATTTCACAGCCTCAGTGGTTGGGAATCTATTCCTGTGCCTCACGTTTCATCACATTTTTTGAAAAGGATGATACCTTAAGCAGAGGAATCAGCTTACGCCAGGACGTGCAGGACAAATTCAAACTCCTCAACAGAAATTGCAAGGTTCTTCTAAACCAGCCCCCATCAAGCTCCTCATCCTCATTTTCCCACCCAGCTGAATGACAGCGTGTGACTGGGCGTAAGCCTTAACTCCTGTATTCCTTACACACATCAATCTCAGCCTGCACTTCTCTTGATGCTCCTTCTCTGCCTGTGGGAGTCCAGGTTATCCCAGAGCAGCCAGACCCAGCAACGCCTTCCCTTTAGAATCATCTCCAGCCCCATCCGGAGTTGTGCACTTATCAGTCTCCGTTGTAGGTAGTTGTGCTTGGGTCTGATTCTACCCGAGGATTCTTAAAGATTTTTGTCAAAACTGAGGGATGTAGCAAGTCTATTTCTCAGGAGAGGCCACCTATTTTCAAACTTGACTGGGATCTATTTTACTTTCAAAATATTATTTTGATGTCATTTTCACCATTTAGGATGGCCACATGCCATGACAATAACTGGATTACAATTTAACCATGAGGCTGCCTTGTAAGACATTGTCAGCAAATACAGCCTAATCCCCAGATTCCCCGACAAAACTTAAATAAATGCAAAGCCTTATTATCATATTTCCTATATATAACACCTTACTGGTCAAAAAAAAAATGTTACCCACTGGGGTGGCTAGAGGAAAATTCCTTTACTGTGATCTTCCTTTCTCATTATATTTGACATTTTTGAAACTGGGTTTTATTGCACTCTCTCAGCTTATGGAAGTGGTCTGGGGAAATTAGACTTAATAGAGATGTAGAAGCCACAGGGAGAAAAAGAAAAGGAAAGTGAGCTGGAAGGAGCTGAAATTAAAATGTTATTTTGGTAAATGGCTGCTGTGGTGGAGAAGGCAAACAATTGCAATGCAAGTTAATTACTGACCTGTCAGGAAGCGTGACACGAAGGTTGTGCCACGTATTACTGGAGCTACCACAGCCACAAGTCATTTCCACAGAGGAACGAACAGACTTTGCTGTACCACAGATCAACATAAGATCTTTCCTGGGGATTGAAATGAATTTCTCTGAGAAATAATGTTTGTCTATGGACTTGCCCTGAGCTCTTAGCAGACCTGGAGAAAAGCTCTTCCCGCCCATGCAGAGAGGGGAATGGGATCTCACACTGCACGGAGGCTTCCTGCCACTTTAGGCAGGCAGGACGTTGACTGTTAGCGCTTGGTGTAACCATACAGCTCATTTGCCACACAGTGAAAACCCGGGCTAATTCCCATAAAATAGAATTCTCCGGGGCTAAACTCGATGCTTGCCTCTAAGATAGCTTTCTTACAAAACCCACAGTGGTAATGCATGTCATGCAAGACGGTACTATTTGGGTAACAAATAATATCAAGCACCTATAAAAATCTGAATCCAAAAAGAGACTTTTATCAAAAGAAATGTCACCTAAATTCCAAGGCAGTGAAAAGTGTGTTTACTTTCTGAAATCAAAAGATAATATAAGGATTTTCTAAAATGAATATGAGGAATTCTTTGCATTATTGAAAATTTATCTGAATCTCCAAAAGTACTTAATGTTTTTTTTCAGTAGCATACGAAAATTTCTCCTTTTTTCTGCCTCTAACTTACTATGAAATACCCACAATTCACTAGACCTTAAGAATACCACCAAAGGTGAGTCATACATATTTTCAAAATAAGAAAATTCTGAAAGACATATTTCTATGGTTAATGATTTGATACCTACAAATACTGACATTAAGTATTTTATAAATATGTTTCCACTTATACATTCAACAAACATTTGTTAAGTCTCTATTGGTTTGTCAAAATCCACAAGAACATGTATAAAAACTAAACACAAAGACTTAGACATATACCTAACGTGCCTTCACTGTGATAATTCTACCATCCTAACCTTTGGCAAATTTTCTCTTTTTTGCTCTTTTTTGAGACAGGATCTCACTATGCAGTTCAGGCTGGTCTTGAGCTCACTTTGTAGCCCAGGCTGGCCTCAAACTCACAATGATCTTCCTGCCTCAGCCTTCTGAGTGCTTGGATTACAGGGGTGCACCACCACACCCAGCTTTTGGCAAATTTTCTTTAGAATATGTGTTACCTTATTTACTCGTACACATTTCCATTTGATTTTGGAATCTATAACTAAAGCAAGACAATGCATGGTGTCCTCAGACTACTTTGAACAGGCTATGGAAGTTTGGGGAATTAAATCAGGATCCCTGAGCTCCCCATAGTAATTATATCATAGTTCCTGTCCATGTTTGCCTAACTCAAAAACTTTTTGATGTCCTTTTACTTTTGATGTTTCTGATGTGAAAGAGATGTCAAAAATATACCTTCAAACTCAAAAGAGCAAGGTGCTGTATTTTAGCGTAATTAACAGAGTGTAACCAATAATTGGCGGGGCAGCTATGAAATTTATGATTTGATGAAAGAGGATGTTCACTCCTATTTGGATATTTGCAGTGTATGTGGGGAAATGAAGCCCAGAATCCCACTAAACCAAGTCTGTTGAGCAGAGCCAAAGTTTGTGTGGCTCTTCTGAAAGCAATCTCATCACTGCTTCCTGTTTGTAAAACAGGATTGAAAGTGGAACTGGTGCAATATCACAAGCTATTCTTGTATTGCTACAGACAAAATTGGGAAGTTGAAGGAAATGGTGAAGCCAGGCTTAACTGGTTTATGTTCAATATCTAACTCAGGAATTTTGAAGGGAGAGTTTCATAAAATCTTAGGTATCTACAACGTGAACCAGTTCCTGCACAGTTTTATTAGTTACTCAACAACATTTCGAGTGTATCCCGTAAGAACACAGATGTGTAAGGTGTCCATACTTTTAAAATAATACCTAATAAAAACAATGATACTGATGAGTGCATAACTTGTTCTAGGAAGAATAAGGGGAATATAGAATAAGTGTGTATATCAAATGAAACAAAGTTGACATGACTTGGAGGTAACAATACCTCTAATATTGTTAAGTTACATAAAGATAAGTATAAACAGATATTATTGATTTTATAGTCTACTAAATCGGGAAAAGTGTCAAAAAGAGATTAGAACATTATTGGGATGATAGAAAATGATTTGTGATCCCTGTGGATGTTTTCTGAATAGTGCAGAAAGACTCATAGAATTAGATCTGTTCTTTCACTATTGAGTGCAACCTGAATGTCTATAGATGTTTCTGGAAGTACAACCGCTTCAGGGTGCTAAAAGGCAAGTCAAAAGGGACCCTGGATGTGAATTTCTTTTGAAGCAACATCTAGTAGGCTTTACAATGAGGTTTTTTCCTTTAAAAATTCATTTCATAAAAACTCAAAAATAAGAGCACTATGTCAGGGCCATCTTATCACACAGCCCGGCTGATACACTGTGCTAGAATGCATTGCTAATATTCGGGTCCCAGTTACAAATGCCACCTCCTCTGGACTTTACTTGAGAGTGTAAATAAAGTGGACTGATGAATATTCTTCTACTCTAAAATATTTTGCTCATGTAACCAGAAGAGTTTCCTGTTGAGGTTCAAGAAAATGCTTCTTTGGGAGTTCAGGGGAAGTTTTATTAATCTTTAATAATATTGTGTTTGTCGAACTAGGATGATTACATTTAAATGAAGCATCGAGAAGATGGGTTTTTGGGGTTTTTCATTTGTTTAAATTTTTTTATTTTAAAGAAAAGAAAAATAAACAACAAAGTAATGGTATAAAATTTCAAAACAAAATTGTAGGAGAGTAACAGTGGTTAGTACATCGCGTGTTCTAGAATATGGGTATTTTAAAAGGTAAGGCAGACTGGATGACGCAAATTTCAGGAAGTTCATTGTTGTAGACAAGATGGAGCCCAGACGTGTGATGTATTGGGGGCTTTGATATCCAAGAGATGAGAGGCTCAGCTCATAGAGGAAACAGGAGGGTTAGCGCTTAAGCAAGGGGAGCACAAGAAGTTGGGAGAGCATCAGGAAAGGATTCTACGTGGGGTACAGATAAATCTGGCCAAAGCAGCTCCCTGAGTATAAGGCTCCTAATGGAATTCATGAGAATAGCTAAGCTCTGAACTCAAAAATATGATAGTCACAAGTATCCCAAGTACTAGTACCGCCCTCTGTCTGCTCTTTTGCATCCCATTCTGCACTACAGGAGGTCCTGCTTCCTCTCAGTGCAGCCATATAAGATGTTTGTGTACTATTCCATGGCAAACTTTCCCCCTACTTCCTTTCACCATGAGTGTCTAGGACACCAGTCTCTTGTGGCTGTACTTGGGTTAGGAGGGGTGGCATTCCCAATGAGCAATTCAGCTAAAGAGATGCAAGCGAGACCACCAGACTCACCCTCACCGATGAATCCAGTCATTTCTGCTTCCTGGAACTTTTTCCTGGAACGTTATTTTGTCTTTGTAACACATTTCGGTTCCTAGTTTATAATAGTACAGGTATTTGCCCATCTCTGCATTGTCAAACACTTTGACTGTAATTCCCTCCCACTCTGTTCTGATCTAACTTGGTGTAATCAGATCTTCTCCTGAAGACATTACTCCTTCATAACTTATTGGCACCAATTTTGATGTCACTGTCCCTCTCTTTGCCTGAACACAATCTGATTCTCACAACTTATTTATTTGCTTTTCTGTCACTCACAGCAAACCCTAACACACTTGGCAAAGGAGTCTCTGCAGTTTCCAAGACGGTGTCTGCTACTTAGGAGAGCCTCAATACACCTGGAAAGAAAAATGTTGGGTTTTTTTATGGGGAGGGGATTGATTTGGGAAATTTTTTGATATGAATCTTTAAGAATAGGTTTAGTGTCATTTTTCTGTATTCTTTTCAGAATGATATAGCACTCTGCAGAATTAGAAATCTTCAATATATAGGAACAAATATGGAATACTATCATTAAGTGACATTTTATAATAAAATGCAGTAGTCCACCGATTTCCATGGTTTATCTTTCCATGTTTTCAATTATCCATAGTCAGCTATGGGCTGAACTTTTGAAATGAATAGTTCCAGAAATAAAATAATCACAACCTTTTGAAATTTGTACTGTTCTGAAAGTATGAAAGCATTCCATGTTACCTGTTCTGTGCTGCTCAGAGCATGAATCATCATCTTTGTACAGTACATCCTTGCAGTATACACTACCTGCCCAGTACTTGCTTACAACATCTCAGTCATCAGATCCACTGTTGCAGTATCAGGGTGGCTGTGTTCCCTTACACCTTATCAATTAACCTACAGCTATGTGACAAGGCCTGTATCATTCACTACTTCATCTTATCCTGTGTGCATTGTATCAATTTATGTCATCGCAAGAAGAGGGGTGAGTGGAGGCCAATAAGAAATTTTGAGAGGGAGAAAGCACATTCACAAAACTTTTCCATTATAATAGTAATCTTTCAGTGTGCTTAATTAATATATTATTTTTACCATATACATGTATGTACATATGTATGGGAGAAAGCAAATGTATATAGAATTCAATGCTATCTACAATTTCAGGCAACCTCTTGGGGTCTTGGAATATATCCTTGCAGCTAAGAAGAGATTGCATACCCGGGAAGCACATAAACAGAACCAGCAGAGTACAGTGGGGGCTCAACAAAATGTGAGGATTGGTGAGATGGGAAAAGAAATAATAACCAGAGGAGAAAGAGGGAGGAAATTAAGGAAATAGCATTAATATTGTGGTAGGGAGAAAGATCAGCCTAACCAAAGCGAAAGATCTTGACAATGTTTTCTGCAGACTGTCCCCAAGGAAACAGGCAGGAAAGTCAGATGAGGCTTCCTGAGTAATCCTGGCTTTTGACAGTAAACTGTCAGTAGGCAAATTATGGGTTGAGTATAAAGTGGATACAAGAATGCAAATTTTTATTTGACACTGAAATGTGTGCGTATGAACAGGAAGCAATGTGTCCTATAAATGGCACATGCCTGAGCTATGTAAATGCAGTGGTTTTTGCTCTTGATCGAAAGAGGTCAACTTCAGCCTGAGTGAGTTCCTCTAATGATGCAACAATCTGCCCAATGCCCCCATCAGCAGGATGTTTCAACAACGTTCAAGTTCCAGCAGTTTTCCAGGTGGGCCCCGTGAGGCTCTGGTGACCTCACTTTAGGGCTCTACAGTCCGGTTTGTTTGGGAAACCAATGTAGTACATACATGATTCAAAGGTTAAAGTTTCAGAAAAGTTTTGAAGCAAGGAACCCTTTTGATTTTGTTCAAATGGGTTCGCAAAGCACCAGGTTAAACAAAGCCCCTATCCTCTTTTCAAGCATTTCCTCTGTTTTCAGAATTCCCTTAGTGTCCTGCAGAAATGCAGTTATGTCTATTACTAAACCCCAGGTCCCAGACCCACCATGGCTCACGGCTCAGCAGCATCAGCACCCGGGGTGTATGTGAGAACTGGGTGCTCTGGGCGTGCCATAATTACACTGAATCAGAAACTCTGAGGTGGACCCACAGAAGCTGCCAGGGGATTCTGATCTATGCTTCAGTTTGAGAACCCCGGTGCCAGGGGAGGCACAGACAGGGAGTCAGGAAATCTGGATGACTCATGGCCTGAGGAACCTAGGAGGCTCAGAAAGAGAGAGGCAGTACGACGTGATGGCTCAAGGTGTGGGGCAGGAGGTACCAGGACTTGGGGCTCTACGAGAGGCACAGTGCCCACCTAGAAGACCAGTTCTTGTCCTTTGCACCTTGGTACTGAAGCCCTTGATGGTTTTGAGACTGGGTCAAGATCAGGCCTGTGTATCTGTGAACATCATGGAGCTCGGTGTTCAGTGACTTGGCTTTCAGCGCTGCAGACATCAAGTAGGGTCTCTTCTCCCACCTGTGAGGAGTGGCCAGCACTGCTATCTTGGCACCTGTGTTTGGGGTGGGGTGTGCTCTATCTCTGTAGGCTTCCCCAGGCCTTGCTAGAAAGATAGAGGATCTTTAAAAGCTAAGAGGGGGCACGTTTACAAAGGCAGTGGGTGGCACCTTCAAAATAAGCAGAAGGTGGAGCCTCTTGTCATGGTGTTGGCCTTGGTCTCAGCAGGGATGGCTCTGAATCGCCTTTGCTCCTATTCACCTACTGCCTCTTCGGCACCTTCAGCAGTCACTGTCTGCTCTATCTGTGAGCGTCATGGGGTTTGGTGTTCAGTGACTTGGCTTTCAGCACTGCAGACATCAAGCAGGGCCTCTTCTCCCACCTGTGAGGAGTGTCCAGTGCTGCTGTCTTGGCACCTGCCTTTAGGGTGGGGTGTGCTCTATCTCTGTAAGCTTCCCCAGGTCTCCTCTATCTTTCTCCAGGCTCTCAAAGAGAGAGGCCCACCTGTCCCCCTCCCTCCCCAGTGACCCACTTGCTGGCCTGTGCTTCCCTGTAGCTGTCCAGATCTACATCCTGAAGGCAGACCAGGCAGGGTGCTGAGGAAGTTCAGTCAGCATCATCTCCATGTACCAGCAGTGCACCAGACACATCCACTGCAGCGACCAGCGTCTGTGGATCCCTGCTACGACATTGCCTGCAGTTGTCCCAAACATAGTATGCATGTGCTTGTGCATGCACACACTCACACACACAGAGACACACATAAACACACCCTAGATTAATGGTTTGATTCTGTTGAGGAATATGCAAGATCAAGCCTTGTATGCAGTCAGAACAGAATTCCAACATCTCTAAAAAATATGTTTTTTCAGAAAAATACATAATTTATTTTTATTGCCTCCATTTTTTTTATTTTGTAATATTTAAAAAAGCTCTTTTGTACTCAGGGAAATAATTTTGATAATACATCACTCATGTAGGCACACGAAATGAACAGAAGAGCAAGAAAAATTTGTGAAGGAATTCTTAAAACAATTTTCTTATAAACAACTATGTGAATTGTAACTGAGGCACCATAAAGTTCAAGTAAATTGTAAGACGTTGGCGTTTGATATATGTATGTTGCCCTGAAGCCACATGCATCCGTCAGCTTTCCTGTCCCTGGGACAAACTGTCTGACTTAAAGAGGAGAGATTTAATTTGGCTTATGTTTTTGGAGGGCTCAGGTCATAGTTATCCGGCTCCCAGGCAGGAACATCACAGCAGAAAGTAGGAGAGTGAAGCTGCCTAGTTCATGGCCGCAAGGAAGTAGATCAGAGAGCAGGGCCAGAGAGAGAGGTGTGAGGGACCATATATAACATGCAAGTTCGGGTCTCCACGAGATATCCAGGCACACCCAGAAGTGTGCTTTACGAAATGCCTAAGGATGCATCCAACCCAGTGAAATAGACACAATTAAACTTAATCATCACACAATCACTGCAGTGAACAAAGATAAATACGTCATGAGCCCCAAAATTTGTTTGTATTTAGAATCTATTCTTGCCTACACCCTGCCCGTAATCAGCCACTGGTCAGCCTTTTTGCCAAATGTTAGTTTGCATTTGTGAAGGAAAGTATAGAAGGAAAAAAATCATAGAGAAATTTTTCTTCCTTTTTATTCTCCTTGGAATGGCTTTATTTGCTTAGTAGAATGAGTTTGCAGTTCTTCGTTGTATATATGAATAGTCTCTCCCTTTTTATTGTCTATTGCTTTCATTGTGTAGATAAACTAGAATTTGTCCCTCTAAGTTGCCTTTTTGGAATAAGGTACATACTTCTCTGCTTCTTTCTGCCAGTGTTGTTGGGAAAATTATTAGTTTGTCCTATCTTCAATTTTATCTTTAATGAAAAGATTGTTTCACTACCTATTTCATAGAAGTTTTGCAAGAATGAAACCATTAAGAACCTTACTTTGTATCTTTTTTTTTTTTTTTTTTTTTTGGTTTTTCTCCGGTACCGGGAACCGAATTCATGACCTTGCACTTGCCAGGCAGGCGCTTTGCCCCTGAGCTAAATCCCCAGCACCTCATTTTTGTTTTTCTGTGTGTGTGGTTTTGATTTTGTCTTCATCGTTGTTTTGTTATTTTTTTAATCTTTAAAATAAAAAATATTTAAACAAAGAAGAGAAAAAAGATTCTTGCTGTAGCAAAAAGTAAAATATAAATGTTAAGTTGCTCTCTAAGTTGTTATTCAGTTGTTTTCTGGTACTAATTGTGAGGTAATAGTTCTCTTTACATTAAAGTAGGAATAGAAATAGTTTATTCATTTTAATACTCATCTACTTTGAGCACTGCCCTATTGTGCATCTAACAAACAGAATACCATCACTGTTTCCTAAAAATAAATCATTCTTGTGAATTTTATTAACTTTTGTAAGTGCCTCCTCATTATTTTTTTCAGTTTTGTATGGGAATGCCCAGTGCCAAATATGCAAAGTCCGCAGAGTTAAAGAATTAGAGGCAACAATCAGGCAGAAAGGAGGTCTGTTTCAGCCAATTGAGAAGCTGAGATTGCATTGCAGATGTTATTTTAATGAGATGATCCGTCCATTTGTAAGAACCTAGAGGCAGTTGAAGAGGATCATGGACGTGTGAAGAAGCACCTAAAGCTTACCTCAATGCTACCACTGTTTAGTTATCTTTGTTCCCTACCCAAATTATTCCTTCCTTACTGCTGTTCCTTTAAAGTAATAGATATAGACATATGTCTATAAGTAATAGACATAGTCATTGATATCGATAGACAGAGATATAGAAGGATATACATATAGTCAATTAATAGATAAATTAAATATATGGAGTTGATTTACTTTATTTTCATATTTTCATAAATATCATTTCCCCTAAACTAGCAAATCTGGTCAGTTCACATTAGTCAGTAGAAAACATAAATTTAAGTTCTCCCTAAGGATATTGGATGGAGGAGCCATCATATCTGCTTTACTCTGACACCAGTTCTACTCCCTAAAATTTGGCCAGATTAATATGGCCTTTCGGTCCAACTACAGCGAAGAGTACAGGTGGTAATGCGTGAGTGTAGACTGGATAACAGGTGAGTGAGTTTGTGAATAGAAAGAGCATATGTCCTCAAGATAATCAGTTGTCGAATCTTTTCTACATAGGAAGACTATCAGGCTCCTATTAGCTTCTTAATAGAATTAGGAATTACAGAGATCAGGGTGTGCTGCATACAAACTTTTGAAATCCTCTCTCTTGTATACTATTTTTCACCTGTAGAAATCTCAACTGATAACTACAAACTAATTATTTTATTTTACTGCTCAGAGAGGTGAAGGCTCTTTTATTTATTTAACTTTAATATCCTATGAATTAATAGGGGCATGTACCCACCAAGAGTTTTTTCATGGGAAGAGTATATATTTAAAGTACCATAATTTTTTTATTTTATCAGGACACCACAGTAATATGAAGAGATCTACAAATTCTGATACCTCTATGGAAACAGTGAATTCTACTCACCAAGGAACAGGAGCTGTGCAAATGCGAATCAAAAACAGCAACAGCCACCATGACAGGCTGAGCCAAACTAAGTCCATGATCCTCACCGATGTTGGGAAGGTCACTGAACCTGTGAGTCAAATGCACCAGATAGCCTTACAGAATTTTATTTTCTTTTTAAAAAGCAAATTAGCTTTGTTTTATTTGTGTTCCTAATATGCAGTAGAAAACTGTTTTTTCATTGCGTTTTATTTTGCCTACTTATACTCATAATAATATCCCCAGTTGTGCAAGAAGAGCTGGGTCTAATCCAGAGTGATAAAGTGGATTTGGAGCGAGGCTGAAAAGCACCTTTGACTCATTTTAAGGGCCTCTACTATCATGCTTCAGTGTCATAAAAATAATGAGGTTATGCTAGCATGTGGTGTTTGTACTTCCAAATACAGTACATCACTTAGAAAAGCCAGAGGCTAAAATTAGCTAAGAATAAACTGAGAAAAAAAAAAATCTTTAAAAAAATGTGAAAAACTCTTTCTTAAAAATCTCCCGATTCTCTGTGATAGTGGAAATTACTCCTTGATTTGAAATGGGCTCAGATGATTGAAATGGTGTGGCTACTTAAGGTTTGGAGAGGAAGACATTTTGTCTCGATAATGTGTCATTAGAAAGATTTGAAATAAAATAGAGATGAACTCTACTGCCAATGGTGTCCCTGGCCCTGCACGCATCCTGAGCCACTAAACCCACTGATTGCGATGAGTCTCTTCTGGTTAATTTTCTTCTGTAATGGTGGTAACTTGCAGCTGAGGCCATAGGATGTTACAAAATTATTTATGCAATGTTAGCCAGTCTTTTGGACCCTAGATCTATTTTGTTTCACACAATGAGAGCAAGAGTGAGAAATAAGTTAGCTAGGGACAGACTGTGAGCCCCAGCCACCGTGCCGAAACATGTGAGCTATTAATTGAGTGTTCTGTTAATATCATAGGAGCCTATGAAATATTCAGCTCCCTAACTGAGTTATTAAGTGAGATAAACTTGCTGAGCATCATGCTACCGATTACATTTATTCCCCATTTTTCACTCAAATTTCAAGTGAAACTTTAACTCACAACAATCCCAGGAGCTTGAGAGATACATGAATTTAATCATTTTTTCTCAGGTGTTATAGACAAATTGAGTGTGAGGAAGCCAGTGGTTATTTGGGGGGAGTGACAGATGCACCTTTAGATAGGGTAACTAATGAGAAAAGCACTGTTCGTTATGTACTTTCTCATTTAAAGTTATCGGCTACTGGGAGGCACAACACTGTTAGTTGACTTTAGTTTGGAAACAGCTAAAATACTCCTTGAGTATCAACTTGAAACAATGGTTAGAGTAAATTATTGGAATCTCTATTTGTATTATCTGTAAGAACTGTACCTTTGAAAAAGTTTAAAAGTTAAGTATATTTAATGATGCCTAGCATATTTTATTGGCCGTGTTTAACAAAAGGCACTATGCCGCAGTTGTTTTTGACAAGCATGAAAACATCACAGCGTGAGACTGCAAAAGGAATTATGGAGAGAAATTACAAGTGATCCATCTCTCAATGAATTATCCACCTCAATAGCCCGCAGAACTCAGCTACCAATTAACACCTACTTTATTACATGTTGGGATGTACTTAATAACTTTCATGTGTTTATGCACTATTACCTTGACTGATGCCTCTTGTACAATTAGGCATAATTGGCATATCAATATGCAAAAGTTAAAAGGATTAACCCTCTTAAAACTAATGAGCATTTCTGTATCCAGCTGCTAAATGAGACAAAATTAGCATTTTTCACTTTTGGGCAGGATTTTATCATGCAGTTTCTCATTGTTGATATTACCTTGTTACATAACTTTAGTTTGGGGGGTTGTATGCTGGACTGCTAGAGCATAAGAGTTTTCCGAAGTTAAATGAGCTATAATTATCCCAGCTTTTGTTTCCGCATTCTTAGCCTGGGCAATATGTATTCCACGATAAGGAACAAAAATAAAAGTTACTTTTGGTTATGTGCGCTCAGTGCATAATTACATAAAAGGGGTATTTTAGTGAGGATATGTCATTTCACCGAGAAAACTTGGCTCGGAGATACTGTATTGAAAGCCTGCCCTGGCACTAATTTTCTTTCTGTCGCAATTCTTTTCATCTCTTTTCTCCATGCACAATTTTCTGACTAGATACTGACAGAATGTAAAGTATTTTGGCATATTTATTCAAACAAGCCTGTTAAAGTTATCTGCTCAAGCTAAACTAAAAACTTGATTTTTCAAATTTGGACGATGGGGTGAGGTCAAGGGGGAAATTTTTGAATTCAGGAAAAGGGAAAAGTAATGCATGCTTAAAATGTGTGCCCATGTTCATATGAAGCATGGCTTGTTGTAACAGTGACACATCCTTGTAATTTCTACAGAAAAATTTGTCTACTTAAAGACCATACTTATGGTATGCACCCTCGTTAATAAACATGCCCCATTTATATGACTTGTTCATCAGTATAACAAGAATGCAATTCTCACATGGACTATATGATAACACAAGAATCTGTATTGATTTACTATAAAAATTACTTTGAATGTTCCAGGGTCACATCATTTATATAGTCTTGTCATTAATTCATAAATGCTATTTTATTTTGTTATGACTGTGTACCTAGAATACAATATAAAATTCTCCTGTATATACATTATGAGTCTCTAAGTATCTTAACTTAAAGATTAGTTTGAAATGACAAAGTATTTGCTTCACCCTACATTCAGAAACACAGATAGATTTGTTTGTTCCTTTTTAAATTTTGATGATGTAGGTGTTGCAGGGAAACATGCCAGTAAAATAGCTGTCAATTCTCCAGTATTTTGTTGGTGGGATGCATTATTGCATTGCAACCCCAAAGAATTATTTTTATTGGGTTAAAAAAAATCCATATCTTTTTAAAATTCCCTAAGTTTACTTTGCTACCTGGGGAATGTTGGGGAGATGGGCAGTTTGGAGCACAGCAATATGATTTGCAAGAAAATTGCTCTTCTGTAAAACAGATCTAGGGAGCTCCATTCAAAGAGGAAGGAAGCGCTTTGGTCTCAGTGATTTGTTGTCTCATCCTGAGTCCTAGAATGAAGCCTTTTAAAGGTGGATGGCTTATTTAGCAGAAAAAGCAGATAGCGGAGTGAGAGTAAATGGGCCACGTGAAGTGTGCCCGTTTAAGGGATAAAAAGGCTAATGTGCAATCCCGCAAATGGCTAATGCAAAGGGTTTAACATGCTTTGATGTTATTTATAAGAGGGATGCTCCAGCCTACGAGTCAGTTTAGAATAGATATTAATGAAGAGTTTAAATAGCCTAAATCAGCAATCTGCAGACCTGGGATTTATAAGCAGGAGCGATTTCAGCATTTAAGGCTGGTGCCTTAAGCAGTAACATATATGAATATTCACCATTTCCATCTTGAAAACTCACAGAAGGGCATTACTTCATTCATGACCATCATGAACAGGAAAATATCTTTTTATCGGTGTTCAGATAAAGAGTTAGGTCGAGCCATTCCTAAACATTAACATACCAGCCTCCTTTTCCTTCCATTAACAGACTGTGTTTCTTCATTTTTCTTTTAAATGTAGTATCAGGAAAAAGAGGAAACAATTTTCTTTTGTTTCTTACTTCTGTGATTTAGGATACTTGCCAAAGTTGTGGCTAGCCAAAAAGGCAGACATAAAAATTGCTGCTAAAAATACGAGCCTTCTGTTTAGCAGAGTTTTTAAGAAATATTATGAGATTGTAGGGCTTGTCCATGTTTACTTCAAATCAAGCTTATAGTGAGCTTTGAGGCTTTGTTTGTATTATTGTCCTGAAGTAGATCCTGATATTTAATTAAAATGACACTAAATCACATTGCATTGATAAGACTTGGCATCTGAAACAAAGGTAATGGCCCGTATTGGTTTTGTGCAAAAATAGCGCTACTTGGAAAACGAGCAGCAACACAGACTGTCAACTCCATTTATAGATCAATATGTGAAAACCATTGATCAGCTAGGCATGTGTAACAGTAACACTTTGCATTTATTTGTTGTTTTTAATACCATATTAAGGCTTACAGGATTATAGGCTTCCTAAATATTTTGACTTCTTCATAAATATATGATCTGTTGCATGTTAATTAAATGAGAGTCTGCAGCCATTTCTAAAATTGTTTTTAGTTTGATGATTTCCTTTTATTGCTGTGGATCGTATGATCTGAAAATGGATTCGTTTCCTTCTGCATAAAGATTATTAAAGCTTATTTTAATGTGTCCTATTTAGTGTGAGATGTGACTGCCTTTTTGCTTTGAAAAATATAGATACATACAATTATTTTTTCTTAGCGACTGGCTGATCTCTTTTTATTAACTGGGCATTCTCGGTGCTCACAGTAGAATTATTCCCTGACATATTTTGCACGCCCTGTAGATAATGGGTCTTCTTGATTTCCCTGATAGAATTTGTTTTCTTTCTTTTCTTTTTATCTTGTACTGTAGTACACACATCTGATCCAACAGTATGGAGCAAATAAACTGATCATCTCAATTAAATTCTAGACACACACAAATATAATTTGAATTCTATTTTTCTGATTTGAGAACAAGCATTTCATATTTTTCTCACACTGCATTCTGCAGTTAAATCTTTCTTATCTCATCCAAGTAGGGACAGTGTTTTGTTCCTAATCTTTATGAACTGTTGTAGATGACATCTGTAAGCCATATTGGTTTATAAGGAAAAGCTGCAGGACAGTGGAGTGAGCCTCTCCATAGATACAATCCTCTGATATGAGTAAGCAATAATGTGTCTTCCACTGCAATTTTCTTTACCATTGAGAGGCCAATTCCATTCAGAAATCTTTTTACATCCTCTCTGTATATTAGGGACTCTGCTTTCAAGAGGATATTTAGCATAATAAAAGAAATAAGTTTTTCAGAAAGAACAATACACAGTAACAAGCATGAAATTCACAAGTCAGCTAAGGTAACTAGTGCGGGGTAGTTTGCAAAAGTGCTAGAGAACAGATGAAAAAGTTTGTTACAGAGGATTTTGACTTTTATGCAATGTGCCTCAGGGGAGGAGAATATTCAAATCCCACCAGGCATTTCTTTCTCTGCCTTTCCACACCACACCATCTCATGCTGTGAAAATCCTTAACTGTATTCACCGAGTACAAACCGGACTTTCCAAAAGGTTGAGAAAGTTTAAAATGTCATTGTGTACACTTTAAGAATGAGTCAGGGATTGCAAATTCATGTAATGTCATGTGCTGTCTCCATTTTAACTTGAGCATAGCTAAATTTGTTTATAATCTCCTACTGATTGAACATGGAGCTGAATGTACATGAGATATATTTTTTTAAAAGTTAGTCCTCTGATTACTAATTTGAATCCAAAACTCTAACCTTGTTAGCATCTGGACTTATTTCCATAATAACAACCCCTTCAGACCCTACAAAGTAATGAATAATTGACAACAAATGAAATGTTTTGATAGTTGTCGGCACAAAGCATGTTTAATGTTTTGTGTTGCTTCCTAGCTAATTATGTAGATGACACATTTGTCAGACCTTGACTGCCATTAGAAACGTGTTTCCAGAGGGGAGAAAAACAGGCTATTCATAGAGTAATTAACTAGAATGCTCAATGACCTGTGAGAGATTCAAATCGCTGCCAGTTCAGACATTGTTTTGTTACAGAGCAGAGGGGTAATTAAAATTCCAAATTACAGTCCTATGATGGAGCATTTGTTTGTTGACAGTATACTCTTACTCTAGTTTGTTAATTCTTTTTTAAATTGCTTCTAATCCATTTTATAGCTTTAGGAGTTCCGTCTTTGAATTCACTGACAACTAATATTATGGTAAATTGTACTTCAATGGAGTACTGGTGCTTCAGCTTCAAGGGAGCACAAGGTGGGTGGGACAAAGAGCTCCTTCCACAAACTCACATATCAGGTCCTGTTGGTAGCCACGCCACTAATGCGGACCATCTTGTTAAGCACTCTGTTTCCAGCTCTGTCCAGGAGAAATGTGATAGTGGAAAGTACAGAGATAAAAGAAGAAAATAACTGCAAACAACTAAAAAAGGAGAAAAAAAACTAGTGTCCAGCAAGGCATGATTGATGAAGTGTTCTGGTTCCAAGAAGAAGGAGAGAGGACCTAGAGCTGAGGATGACTCCGAGAGCAAGGATGGGATGCTGGGATGCTGAGCTCATGGCAGGGGATGCAAGGGTCTAGGAAGCTCATGCTCATCATTCAGAGTGACAGGAGTTGCAGCGATACCTCAATCTCAGGTCAATAACAAACCATGGGATAATCAGGATCACCCCCGAGATCGTCCAACGAAGTAACAGCAGAGTTTCCAAAACTGGAGGGCTAAAACAGTCTTCTAAAAAATTTCAGCTCCAGCGTACCATTTATTTAGGTTGCTGAAAGTGAGAATATAGTTTTATTAAAACGATCTGACAGAAGTCACACGGTGTTTGATGCAGGCGAGCTGACAGAGGCATCCAGTGAGCACTGATTATCCCGAAGTCACTGTCAGCTAGGATTGATTTTCACTTTCTCCGTTTATGTAATGGTTCCTGTAATACAGCTGACCCCGAATCACGTTACCTTGTCATTTCTCTGCATGGATCAAGCAGAGATGAGCTGAAAATAGCTAGACACTGACCTTGAACTTGCCAGAAAAGTGAGAAGTGACAGTGGGGTTTTTCTGTAGTACTGGTACAAAGACGAAGTCACGCTGTTCTGTGTTGAGTTCACTGTTAGCAGCACAAGGGGGCAGAGCGGTACTGAAAATTACAGGTAAAAGCACCTCGGCACCAGCCCGTAAAGCCGGAGACACTGAGTGAAAGCCAGAAGTCTCGTTTTTACATCTCAGTGTAGACATAAAGGAGAATTCCTGATGAATCAAAACCCCAGGTCCCCCGATGTTCATAATCAGGGATCTAAAAGTGTCCATTCTAATTAAAGTAGGTTACCTCATATTCTGAGTGGCAGCAACTATGCTTTTCCTTACATTATTTGCATAACATTTAATTCACATAACGCACTTCACTCTAAAAATAACTTGGAAACCTTGTCAATATTATTAGGAGAGTTTCACACACAAATTTCCAAGGTGATGAGTGTCATTTTAGGTGCTCAAGGGATGTAAACATGCTTTCCACATTTACCAGATTTCACTGGACAAAATTAAAATTGGAGAGTAAGATGATGCTCACCCGCACATAAGTAAACTGTGAGGTAGAAAATGCTATTTGCCATTTGATTTAGGGCTGCCTCTACCTGTCCACTTTTTTATTTAGTATTTGTTTCAATTTTAAAAAGTCTATTAATAGATGGGCACTGTGAGCTTGGTTCATCAAAAACACAGTATGTCACACATTGTCCTTTGCTTGCTGGTACTTAGTTAAGCTAAATCATGATTGTTTTGATGGGAGATATTGCTCATGAATGACACTCCACGAACTTGCCAGTGAGGCAGAGACCTGACGCAGGTGGAGAAACAGAAGAACAAACACTGATGCAATTATCCTCCAGGAAGTCAGTGCCTCTTGCAAGGGCACAATAACATGTTTGCATGTATAAGGGTACGGTATATTTGCAAGCCTCTAAAGTAACTGGATCTTTTCTTTCATATAGTACATTCTGCATGTGTGCTTATTTAGTGTATATACATGTATATGTACTTTTATATCTGCCTAGACACATAGTATGTATACATATCTATACATGGATAATGTAGTATATAAGTAAACTTATTTACATGCTCCAGGAAAATAACTACCTATATAGATGAAATATCAAGATTGCCTTAATAATCTTTTGTAGATTTAATTCAAGATACAACTGACAAAACTAACATCTAAGAAATAGAATTCTAATATATTCAAGAATGGAATGAATAGGTAATTCTATGGTCCAAAATAAGGCAGAAATATTTAGAATAACTGCGTTGTCGCAGAAATCTTTAATACTTAGATTTTAACCTCTGTAGAAGAAAAGCATAATTCCTCTGACTTAGCAGATTTTGATATTAGAGTAAGGGTGGATGTCAGGGACACATGTGGATTTACAGGTATAAAATGTGAGTCTAAAATGCACATATGTGAAAGCAGCACCAAGGCGCACTTCCATGTCTGGAGTCCTACAGTGACTTTGCAGTCTTGCGAGCTGTGTGCTGAAGATCCCCAAGTGCCCTCTCCTAGGAGGAAGGAAACTTCCCCCGAAATGGCTGATTGGCCATGAAGCTGTTGGCTGTAGAAACACTTCACAGAGTTTGGGGGTTTTATTTTTTTTCTTTCACCTCCCTTCAGTGTATAAAGCTTTCAATAAGGGACTTCGGTCCCTGATGTGTTCAGATTCAATTTATTGTTACCATCTGTTTAATTACCCTCTCAGGTATGTGTTGGGAAGCAGGAAAGTATTCTATCCAGCTTTTGAATCCCTGTGTTCCTAAAGAGATGTGGGTAGAGTATGTGTCAGTTTTCAAAGAGCATATTAAAAGCTGATAAGCAGCACAATCTCGAAACATAACACGGAATGCACCGGCATTATTTTGCACGTTAATACACGTTGCAACTAATTAGCAGAGGTAGGACAATGTGGCACTCTCACAGAGCTGGTACCACCCTCCTTACACACAATTTCATACGCTTCTCCTTTGAGGTGATGTTTTTTACTATTTCTGTTCACTTGAATTGCAGTGACAATGCATTTTGGGAGGGGAAATAGGTATGGGATTTGAGGTTTAACAGCATGTGTGGTTGTCATATGACAAGCAGGTTTAATGATGTGGTAAATTTAAAGAGAGACCAGATAGTCAAAAAAACTGACAAAATCTTTAGAAATATAAAAGAAACTCAGGAAATTCAGAGCTACTTTGCTCCTTATCCACTTCCTCCTTTTCCTCCCCCCTTATCATCATCATCACCGCTATTATTACTAGTATATCACACCTTTTTTTCTCCTGGAGAACCATCAGGAATGCTTTTCCTGGGGGCCATTATTGTTACCATTCTGTCTAGTGCATTTCACATAGGCAAAGACCACTGGAGAAAAAATTGTACTGGCTGGCACAGACTTCCCATTAGTTTATGTCCAAATTATTGACATATCAGGATTTGGGTGGAATTAAGCAATAGCATGTAATGCAACAAATCAAATTTGAGTATATAAATATCAAAATATTTTTGAGGTTTTCAGGAACTCCAAACCTGAAAAAGAAATAAATCAGGTGCTTTTACTTCCTTAATCACAGAAGCTAAATGGATACGAATGCATCCTTCTTATTTATCCTTTAGGAGGGGATTTTAATAAGTGATCTTTTTTCTCCAAGATTCTAAGGTATGTTAGTTGAGATCCTGTTTGAAAGTGTTTTTAATGGCAGCTTTGTTTTTATGTAAGTGCCTTTCCCCAGTACCTTGAACACAAGTGCTCACACCACTGTTCTCCTTTTATCTCTATAAGAGGAAACCAGAGCTGCTTCTGCCTTCTGCTCATACATTATCTCTGTAGAGGGAAAGGAATAACGATGACACCAAACTTTCTGCCACTACTTTTGGACACCTGACCTGCTTTCTTTTCCACAGGGTAAAAGAAAGCTACAGCCTTCATATTTCCAATGAGAAGGGACATGTGTCTCCTTGCATTGAATTGTCTTAGATCATATCATGTAGCACAAAGTGACCCAGCGTAGTGAGACAGGAAAACAAAATGACAGTTTTGTTTGCTCTAATATAAACTCTAACATCAAAACAAGGGGGGAAAACCCAGAGGCCCATGGCCAGATCACACAAATTAAATAACAAGAGTGGATATTCTGCAGTCAAAGAAAATGTATTCAAGGCATATTCTTTAATTAGTAGTGAAAGGTTAATGAATAAATAAGCTTATCTCAGGTTAGACAAACTGAGTGTAACCACCAGTGTTTTTAAAATACATGAGAAAGTGAATCTGGCCGATACTTGACAATACATCACACGCTGTGGTCTTACCTATTGATCACAGCCTGACAATGGGTAACCTTTCATGGCAACTTCCTCTTTTACCATGAATTATTGACAGTGTTAATGCCAATAACACATGATCAAATAGACAAGAAAGAAATTTACATTCCTGGATGTGCTATCTTTTACTTCCATCCTCTTTAATATGAAAGAAAGAAAGGAAGGAGAAAAGAAAAAAAAAGGAAGAGAAAAATCTTTCTTATCTTGAAAAGACTAATGAATTAGCTTTTACTTTTACACAGAATATTAAAGTGACATCCTTATAATTTTTATCTAAAACTACAATGCATTTAGGGTAATAAAGTCCTAAATATAAGGGAATGTTGCAGTTCTTATTGACACCCTACTGTGCAACATTAGTTTACAGGTCCTGGGAAAGTTTACTCTAATGGAGTGTCCTATGCTTCCAGCATGACTAATTCCCTGCTGGTTACAAGGTCGCCATCTCAGTCTCACTACTGCAGGTGTCCAGCTAATTTCCATTCCTCAAATGGAAAGTAGATCAGGTTGACTGCTTCCTTACATACATTCATTTGTACATTCATCTACCCATTCAACAGACATGTGCTGGCACTTACTATATATAGTAAAGGCACTTACTATATATATATAAAGGAGTCTTTCAAAGGAAGACTCCTTTGAAAGCTGGGAATACAAAACACAAAGCTTCTCTCTCCTGTTGGATGGTGCTCCATGGAGGTAGAACCCTAATCTTAGTAGAACCCAGGCTCAGCCCATTCGTTTCTTAGGGTCATTGTCACTGTCACAAACACTTCCTCGGTCTCACTAGAATTAACATCGTGTTCTTGGATTTTGTCACACAAGTCATACACACGGCTTAATTGCAGCCTGTCAAATGAGAGACCTTCACTATCTTTTCACTTTCTGTAGGGTTGTAAATCTCAAACGACAAGCGTTTTTTGTTTTTTTTTTAAATTTTAAATTATGGGAATCCCAACTGATTTTTAGCCTCATTTAAACTCTCCTTTGCACAGTCTGACATATTTCTTACGTTTCATCTCCTTAGTATATGTATTTCACTGGAATACTTTCTTTTGTAATAACTCAGGATGCTAATGTTCTTATTTGGTCAAATTTATCTTTTATTTGTCATTCATGTCCTTCCTTAGTCTTTATTAATCTTAAATTTAATTGAAATAATATTTAATAAAAATCATTTGATTTCAAAATGAAAACAGAATGCGGATGTAATTTAGACAGCTACACAGCATTCAAAAGTTACATCAAGCTCTTCAATGTGAAAAATTTTTGAAATTTGCTTTAAAATTTGGCTTATCATTATATTGTAAGTAACTGTGATTTATGCAATTTTATGAGGTTTGGTCATGTTTTGTATGCAATATAAAATAAGCCTGCCAACGCAGCCCCTACTGTTAGTGTTATTCTTCTCTATCTCAGAATAGCACATCATAGTTCTTACAACACATTAAAGGTCATGATACTAACGTGTACCTACAGTAAGCAAGGTGATAACATTAACTACTAAGAGAGTTAGAGTACATAGGGTCAGTTAGTATTTTGATCTACCTTGAGGCTTACTCCACCAGGAAAAAAAGGGAAGAAAGACAACTTTTTGAACAGAAATTAATTCAAATTCCTTAGACATGCTAGGGCCAAAATATAGTAACAGTCAGGTATTTAAACTAACTAGCTGGTTACTAGCTCTGCTGATGCTAGCTTTTCCTGATTATTTGATAATTCACAAAATAAGTACTATTAATACTCCATAATCCTTGCTTCTTTCCTATGAGGTTTATAGAACTGTAGCCTTGTTATGACAAAGAACAAAGGAACTTGGATTAGATTTCAACGTAAAGAACTGCTTCTCATTTCTTTACTATAAATCTAAGCATCTCTTCACTTACACTGTCCATTCCAACTCCAAGTCCCTCATCTTCTGCCTGACCATTCAGGTGAATCCAGCCTTACATTACTCAGGCTTACAAGATCTCTAATGTGTACCTAGAACACTGAATACCTCCTTCAGCCAAGCTTCACGGACCTGTTTGAAATGTTTCCCTATGAATGTCAACAATGACTTCACATCTACTGCTCATACTCTATTTTGAGGCTAATGGGTTTAAGCCCATGTTTCAAACTAGGGGCTTCCCCACTGGTCCAATTTTGTCTGCAGTTATTGTTTATATACCTAGAATAATGTTTTTACACTTTAAATATTAAATACTATAGTCGGATTTCTGATGTCTTTGCCTTCCAAGTTTTGTTACTTGGTTGGCCCTGAGGACTTCTGAATTGATAAACTTCAAGCCCTTATGTTGATTGACTTTTCAGAGGTAAAGGGCACAGTGTGGCATGGCAGAACATGACAATTGCTAGTGACAAATCTAGAAACAGACGATGACAGTTGTTAGTCATAAATTTGGAAATGTAGTATCTACCACATTTCACTGATAGTGTAAAAACAGTCTTTCTTATATAGCAAGAGATGAATTTTCTTATTCAGATTTTCTCATTTGGGTTTAATTTCAATTTTAGAATCGTACATTATTATAAATTAACAAACATCTTGCTGCCTTTTAAACAATACTAAAAAAGTAACCGTGGTTATCTATGGAAATGGTGTTCTCTTGCCACCAAGTTATAAATATTCTGTTTATTTTAGCTTATGTATAATATGACTTTTGTGGATTTGGTTAAATAGTTCTGAAAATCTGATGAGAAGCTGCTTTGTATTTAACTGAAACAGTGCACTCTAAACTTTATCAGAAAGAGTCACATCAAGCCCTTAAAATGAGAACTGATGCTACCAATTCTCAAAATTATATAAAATTTAAAACAATTTAGCTTTGACTGGCCGTCTAATTGTTCATCATTTACTTTACATTTTTATTCATTAAACTTAATTTGAAGTCTTCTAAATTTTGTTAGAATTTTTTATTTCATTTCACAATGTCATGTAAGAATCCATAAGAAACAAAAATACCTTTTAAAGTGAACTCTGCAAAAATGAACTGTGCAAATAACTCAGCTCCTCCAGACTAAAATATCTTGTTCTGGAGCATCTGTTTTGCCAACTAGAAGCCTTTATGGAGACAGAATAGTTTCATGTAAAGAAAATACTTCTCAGGAACAAAGATCAAAGGCTTCTCATAATCTCTAGAGTTTAGCACACTGAATTCAACATAAAGATATATTTTGTTTACCTCAGATTGTGGTTTTGCTCCTTTCTTTTTAATTTAGCTGGCTTTTAACATCCTAAGCTTTCTCATGAAAATTTGTATTTGTGATAGCTCTAAAAAAATCAGTAATTCACAAAAATGGTTCCTCCCAAGAGCAGGCAATAACCTGCCAAAGCTAAGTAGCTACTGTCTTTTCTGGGTGGAATAAGAGTCCCTGAGTTCACGACAGTTAACCAGGCCTTCTTCACTGAAAACCATCTCTTTGTGGACATTTGAGCTGGCAGTGTTGGCTTTCACACATCTATTCCAGCTTTTGCATGCCCACTGAGGACCATAAGAGCCTGAGCTATCATTCAAATAAAGGCAAAAGCATATCTCCTTTGAGGATAACTTTTCCAAATTGCTGCTCCTGAGTAGGAATAGCTTTTGAAGTAGGAAAAAGGCATTTATGTCATATGTTGAGATGATAATTTACATAACTTTGGGAAACTTTATCCTCTGCTCATTCCCAGAGGCAGTAATTAGTGCCCCTGTGCTACACAAATCACCAATGACAAGTCAAAGGTAGAGTCCTGGTGAGATGTGGCAGGCAGCCATCCCCGAAGAAGCCCCTCTAGGTTCGATCAGAACTGTCAGTGGACAGTGTCATGAAGATGCTCTTGCCCTTGTTTGAGTATTGCACATGTTCAATATTTTGACTAGTAACATTTCACCCTAGTAAAGATTAGAAATATCTTCAGATAGTGTAAATCCAGGTGAAAATAATCCCTTCAACTAAATTCCCATAATGGATATCGTACAAGTACTTTGCCAGTACATAGCAATAAATGCAAGGCTAGGAATTATAAACTTGTTACTAATATAGGGCAGACCGTGAAGGCAAATCCGGCTCTGCCTTTTGCTTGCTTTGTTACTTTGAACATGCTCATTGATGACTGTGATGCTTCCTATCTACACTTGAAGTTGAGTTACCTGAGAGTGAGGAAGATGAAAGGAAATAATGTATGTAAAGCGCTAAGTGGGGGCATATATGTAAGTATTTAAAAGTTTAATAAAATTACTGTAATAATTATGCCACCCATTTTCACTGAGTCATTTTGCCAAGCCTCCCTCTGTTCCTCTGAGTTGTTCTGGGTGCTTCCCTGCCATTTGATTTTCTCCTTTAGCACGTGAGCTGCCAATGTTACCTCTGTGCTAAACCATTTTGATTCAAACCACTTCAAGCTTATATTCAATCTGCTCATGGTTGACTTTAGCATCTCATACTAGATAGATCTTTCTGCGACCTGTTGTTCTTCCAGCAACAGCCTGTGGTGTTCCATCCCCAGCTATGATTTTTGGTGAGCTTTTACACTAGAGTAACACAAATGTCTACTCTTTGGGGGTACCCACTGTGTAGATGGTTGTTATGGTTTGTGTCTGTGTGTCCCCCCAAAGCCTCATGTGGTCATGGGATAAGTTTTTAGAGTTTGATTGATTATGGTTGTGAGAGCTGCATCCGCCCTGGGGTGGATAGTTTGCATATGTAAGGGAGAACAAGAGGCTGCTTGCGGCCATTCCTGGCTTTTGTGCTTGTTGCTTTTGCTGTGTTCTGCCGCCATGAACTGTAACCCTCTGCCATGTGCCACTCTGCCTTGTAATCTGCCAAGTATGGACTAAAACCTCCACAAACTGTAAGCGAAATAAACCTTTCCTTCCTTAATTTTGGGCATTGGGTATTTTGTCTCAGCAACGAGAGAAAAGTAACCAAGACAATGGTACTGTGCTACATGTTATAACAGAAGATTCCAACAAAATCAAGATTATCAAACAAATAATGAAATGAGGAAACTCAGGCACACCCTCAAGAATATCTGATACCAAAGCCCGTGCTTCAGCATTCTAAACCACTCTGTACTGTAGTCTTTAAGTCCTGACACCCTACCCTTGGGGGAACATTCTATAGCATTCTGTGTGACTCAGAGAGTAAGTGGGAATTAGATGAATATTCTCCTTTATGCCTCCTAAAATTCTGCTAGCCTTTAAATGACCAATGAAAACTCAAATTCTTACTCAAAGTTTTCTCTCACTGACCTTTCCTCATCTAAACTGCTGTATCAAATACCTTCGTAATAATTTTATAATCGTTCTTTATGTACAGTTTTAGTGGATCACTTTCTCTTTTACTTTGATACCTTACTAAGTTTCATTACTGTTACTCACCTTTTTATATGTTCATAGTATAGATCAATAATTAAAGGGAAAACTCCTTAAAGTCAGACATCATAATATTAGCCTCAACATAATACCAAACACAATGCTAAAAATAGAATTTGATCTTATTTTAATTTAAAGCACTTTGAAGTCTTTTATATTACGTAGTTACTAACATGTAATTAATAATATGTCTACTGCCTTGATGATAACATGTAATTAATAATATTTCAAATTGCCTTGATGCTCCAGAAGGCACAAGTTAGAACCCAGGGATACAGCATAATCACATAGGTAAAGAAACTGAATTAAGAAGGAAAAATTGCACTACTTCATCTGTGCATTACTTCAGGAATAGCGAAGAGACCATTGTGCTAACTAAGACCAAGGTGGGCGGCTCATCTCTTCTACCGACTGTCTTACAGTTCAGTGTCTTCCGCGTGTGCCAGACAAACAGTGCTGCAACTTCCCCCTGCAGCACGGGTGTTGCGTTTCGGAACAGCCAGAATTCTGCTGCTCTTGCTCCTCCCATCACCTCTTTATGTGCAGTCAGGAACTGGAGCTCCCAGAAAACAGCGCGTTAAGTATAGGAAAAGACTGAGAGTGGAACAAGGCATCCTGGGAATGCTAGTAACCACAAATAGATCTCTGAAGATGAAGCTAGAGCACCAAGTGAGCACCAGGAGAAAGGAAGAGGGAGATTTAATTTGTTATATGTACCTAACTAGTCGATTACATCAAAGAACCAGTCACAGAAAGCCAGAGATGATCCAACTGTATGTAGCAAAACTACACTAGTTGACTTGTTGCCTAAAAGTTTGGTGAAGAAGTGTTCTTGTCAAACCACTGCGCACTGTAGTGACTCCAGTAAGAAAATTCATCTACACATCTGGATAGTGAATTCAGTGTAGAAATAGTAAAATTACCTTTTATAAGCATTAAAGTTTGCATTTGGTCCCATGTAATAGAAAAGTGACTTAGTCACTTAAATAAGTAATGAATTTCAGAGAGAGAGAGACAAAGAAAGACAGAGATACGGAGACAGAGAATAATAATCCAGAGGCTGACGTCTTCCCATCAGTTGTAGGGCTTGGCTAAGAAATTTTCAAAGACATAAGATGCTTCTCTTTGTGTTTGCATTTAGTTTATTTTCTATTGCTTCCCTTCTCATGGCCAGCAGATGGCTGCTTTACCTTTAGAATTTTTGCTAAATTGCAGGCAGAAAAGAAGGCAAGCAAAGCCCAAAAGGCATGTGGAAGCAGAACCTGACCTCCTTTAAATAACTTCCATGGATGACCCACTCAGGGAATCTTTACCTACATCTCATTGTTCAGAACTCTATCTCACATTCACATTTAGCTTCAAGGAAAATTAAGAAGTGTAATTGTTAATAAGGACACTTTACTGCTGCAAACAAAACAATATCAGATACAGACAAGGGCTAACAAAATACCAGAATTAAGTGATAGAATCAATTAAGAGTGAAGTAGACTCACATATTTCACAGATGACGCAGAGGTTTGTGTTCTACAGTGAGTTTAGATTTTATCATCAGATGTACAATCAAAATCAATTGAAGGATTTTTTTTTTTTTGGTTTTTTTCTCCGGTACCGGGAACCGAACTCACGACCTTGAGCTTGCCAGGCAGGGGCTTTTGCCGCTGAGCTAAATCCCCAGCCCCTTCAATTGAAGGACTTGAAGCAGATAAGTCTCTCACCTTTGTGAAGAACAGATTTGGTTAATTCAGAAAAATAGAAAACTGAAGGCAATGTGAAGGAATCTGTTTTATTCTCTATCCGATAGATAAATGTAGCTACATTGATTGAGTGGAGAGAGATGGAAGATGACAAAATAAAAAAATATATTGAACATAGAATTGAAAAAAGTTGTAGAAGGACATAAGTGGGAAGAAAGAAGCAGCAGAGCTTTTAGGTATTCAACATGGAGAAATTGCATAGATGACCGTGCCGGTCACTGTGGAGAGGACCGGCTTTCATAGAGATGAGACAAAGTAAGATATCAAGCAATTTGTTTTGAGATTTCAGTAATACGTAACAGTTAAGTTGCCAAAGGGACAACGATGTGAGTTTGGAGCTCAGAGGTTTGACACACCTTGGAGATATAATTGTATTGCCAAACACCAACATATGGCATTAAATGGCATGGAACTAGCCAAGGTCCCTTTGCAACAAAGTGTAGATGTAGAAGGAGGACCGATGCTGCCAGGTAGGGCTACAAAAAATGTTAAAGGACTCACAGGAAAGGTTAGCATGAGCAAGGAACATCAGTTGACGTCTATGAATTTTGAAAAAAAGGGAGGTGCTTGAGAGAATTAAAATGAAAAATATACATTTTACTTATATAGATTCAGTATTTTTGAAGATAAAAATACTTCACAGGAACTGGAAATGAGGCAAGACTGGTGGATCTAAAATTGGATATATATTGACCTAAGACTGTAATGAAAGCAAAGATGTCT
Source organism: Chinchilla lanigera (assembly GCF_000276665.1). NCBI lineage: Eukaryota > Metazoa > Chordata > Mammalia > Rodentia > Chinchillidae > Chinchilla > Chinchilla lanigera. The sequence continues at coordinate 9,638,344 of NW_004955440.1, forward strand.
CATATTTTATGTACAGGTATTTTAAATTTAATTTGTAGTCATCTATGAATATGCATAGATATATGTTACATTTGTGCACATGCTTTGATAAAACCTAAGCACTATTAGAGATTGTTCAGTGTTTTAAATGTTATTTTCCCCAGTTCTGGTAAAGGAAAACTCAAAATGTATTTGGTGCTCTTAACTTTGTCATAAAAAATGTCAATTCTGCTTCAAGAGGCAATCTCTCACCGCAACCCTGGAGGGGATAGCGAAAAGTTACAATGCCTAGAAAATGATAACTGGCTTCATTATGCAAAATAAATGTTCAAAGACAGAATCAAAGGGCAAACATCCAGGTAAAGACAAAGAAACTATGCAAAGATAATGAAGATAATCCACAAAACAAAAAACACCCTCTGATTTTTTTCTTCAGTAACTGGAGTGGATGTTTTGAAACTTTATTTTTCATTTCCAGTTTGCTCCAGGGTAAAATGATAAGCTCTGTTAATCAGAAGAGGTTAATGGCATATTATTTCTTTAGCAGATTGATAATAGTCTCTGCACCAAGTTGTAACTTCTGTCCAAGAACACTATTGTACCTTAGCATCAATTGTTTGAAAATGTCAACTGTATGTTTGATTTAATCCACTTAAAGAAAAAAAACCCACAAGGAACATTAGAAGATAATGGAATGTGTAAAATTAATCACTTTTCAAGAGGTCTTTTCCAGTTTTATTCTCTTTGGTTGAATCTTTCCCCCATTTGGCCCTGTGATAGCATTCTCTTTTGGAAGACATGTGTGCGGCTACAGTACCAGTGCCCATTGTGAGCCAACACTGAATTTATCAAACAATTCCCTCTCACCCAAATATTCCCAATATAGTCACTGCTAGCAATTCTCTTTTATTTGTATTTTCTATTTATACCTGGTGGATTCCATATTTTATTAATTCATAAAACCAGCTTTGCCAAGCTCCCTATGGTTATAATTATTAAGGCTATAACTGAAATGATATCTTTCATATTGATCTTCAAACAGAAGTTCTTGTCCTGAAGCTTTGTTTCACATTAAGGCGCTAATGATCACCTCACCAACTGAACAGCTTAATAGTCACAAAAAGCTGAATGAACAGACTTTGATCACCACCTCTGAGAGAGCTCTGGTCCACATCTCACCCATCTGTAATTGGCGAATACTAACTGAACATTTAACTTAAAAAAGAAAAGAAGTATATAATACTTCTAAGAAACTTTATTTCTCTTTGACAATTTTCTAATTTCTAGTTTGCTTTTGCAGGGGATACTTCTCATCTTACTTATTCTGTTTGTTTCCCAAGTCAAGCAATAACTCTGCCTGAATGTTATTTTTAATATTCTGAGAGGATTTTTTTAAGTTTCATTGTCTATGCTTAAGAATGGAGATGAATTACAAACCCAGTTGAAATGATTGACATGAGGTAGCACATTTAGTGCCTATTTACTTGTTAAGATAATCAGTACAGATTCATCAATGTGGCCTCTCTCATTTCTGCAGGGACAGTAGAACTACTTGATGGCTCTTTCATTTTCACATACCCTGCTGGAAAAAGTAGAATAATCACTCCACAAAGAAATCTTCTACAAACACAATATAAAATTCTGAAAAAATATTAGCAATATTTTTTAATTGATCAAGTGGGAAACAAATCTTTTTAGGCATTCATTAGACATTGTAAAGTTATTTACTCCCAGGCTGAAAAACTAACAACACTATGGAGACTTTGCATATCTGAAGTTTAAATCAACTTCAGTTGTAGGGCAAGAATTTTCCCTAGGTTCCAGCAGATGTGAAAGTGGACATTAGATAGTGGTGGACTATAAATCCAGAGGAGAAAAAAAATCCACAGAGGGTTTAAAAATATCTAGCTTGTGTTTTTGTGAGTCATTAGCTCCTTAATGTAACTCAAGGGCTCCCAAGCTAATCAACCAAGAGTCTTAGGAAGCCTCTAGTTTGACATGAGTGAAAGAAATGAAAAAGAGAACAAGTATTAGCAGCGGTCAATGCTATTAAGATGCTCACGGAAGAGTAATTTGAAAATGTATTACCCACAGAGTAAGTGAAGGCCCATCACAGATCAAATGTTAAGTTTGGGGACAGGAAACAATTGGTGGAAGTAATTGGCCAGTGTTCAGAAAGGAGAGACTGGAGGACAGCAGGGCAGGATGGAAGTGACCTGATAGACTTTTAAGGCCTTGTGGTTGGCAGAGAGTCCTGTGATGATGTTCTGCTTCCCTCCATGCTTCTTCCAGAGGAGGCCAGTACACAAACAGTGGAAATTCCTGTGTCTCCATGATATGGAACAGGTGTCTGCACAGCTGACTAAATAAAAGTAGTGGGGATACCAGCAGCCAGTTTTATTCACAGCCACAGAACTCCAGGTGAACAATGATCTCTAAAGTAATCTTCAGAAGCCACAATAGCTGTTTTACTCTCAAAACTTCTTCCTTGAATTAAGATATCCATGACATATTTTCAGAGGGCTTTCTGATGATTCCAAACTGCTAGTATCTCTGAGGTGACATACAATGACCACCTTGAAAACCCAACCTACCAGCAGATGTAATTTCAGTAGAATAAGAATCAAATCTACATCATAGAATAAAATATAATAGAAGTTATCTATATACATATTTTATATATGAATAAAATAGTAACAATTGAATAAAATGGATATTATATGTAATACTTAAATGAAATTAATATTTTATAATAAATTCAAAATACAACACATAATTTTATAGAACAACTTTATTTTAATATTGACATATTTCAAGGGTAACATTTTATAATCAGGTTGAACACAGTGTGTTCTTCTATTTTGAAAGATTCTTCTGTATCATCAACTAAATATATGACAATGATTACCTCATTTCCCTAAGCAAAGCACTTCAGGATGCATTGTCACAGTTATGAGGATTCACAAAGATTACTTTATATGAGTGATAAATGTTAAATGAGCAATTATATTGGAAACTTTTCTATTATTCACCTATATAAGGAACACATTTTTCCTCAATGTTTCACTAACAATTTTCAGACAAGTAAAAAAATTACCCAATGCAAATATAAATTTAATTACCTTGTTACTTTAGGTTGTATGATTCACATTATTAAAAATTAATTGACATTTATGTGCAAAAGACAAGCTATTGAAAAATTAATCATTATCTATGCTAAACAAGCCTGGATTTTGGGCAGCTAGTTAAAATCATTACATAATAGCAGAGGAAATATCTCCTTTCTTTTGTCTTCTCTTCATTTAATACTAAATTTTTTAAGAATACCAAATAAAAAGCATATAGAAACCTCATTTTTCATTGGCCAGGCCTCCTGATTACAAATGTAAACTCCTAATTCCAACTAGGTTAGACAGAAAAGAAAAAAATGTCTTTCATAGCATGTATTTTGCTACCTCAAAGTACAAAATACCCAGAGGTTGACTTACACATCTGCAATTTGGGCAGCAGCTGTAAGGAAAGCCTACAGCTTTGACTGGATCAGGCCAATTTATACCTGAAAGCTTTCTTTCCAAGATGGTTCATGCATTCACAAGGTAGAACAGCTGATGCCGCTCTCTCCAGAAGACTCATCTGGGGCTGAGGGCTGGAGATCTGCGTGTTTCTGTCTCCCTCTCTGGCCTGCTTTGGGGTCCTTATGGCTTAGGCACTGGCTTCTAAAACTCATCCATTCTCATCTGCACATTTTCTTCCTATTTCCCAATATCCTTTATGTGCTTTGGTCTTTATTTACCCTTCCAGCTTCTCACATCACAGAAACCATGCAATGTTTGAACACGCATGTCTGATTTATTTTACTTAAGCATATGTATGTTCTCAAGGTGCATCTGTGGAGTGGGGAGGGGAAAAGGAAAGAAGAAACAAACAAAAAGAATAGAAGAAAAAATGGAAACAAAGCTTTTGTAATTAAAGAGGGGAAGAAGGACGGTAGGAAAGAGAGGAGAATGGGGAGAAAGAAGACTCAAGCTGTATCATGTACAGGTACAAATTCCCTGTGATGAATGTTGTCATCATGTCTATCTGAAATTTACCAATAAACTAAGAAGTTTAAAAACTAAAATAAAAGTTCATCTCATGAGAACCACATGCAAGTTTTTTTTTTTTTTTTTTGGTTTTCTCCGGTACTGGGAACTAAACTCACGACCCTGCACTTGCCAGGCAGGCGCTTTGCTGCTGAGCTAAATCCCCAGCCCCTACATGCAAGTTTTATCAGTTTCATGTACTGGTTTTGAAACTCTGTTTGCATAATCCCTTTCATGGTAGTTACTGGCTTGACTGATTCAAGGGAAAAGAAAAGCAATTCTTAATGAGAAGGATGTGGTGGACATCTCAGAAATAAGTTCTGTCACAGAACTGAAACTTAGAAATGCCCTAGCCTTTATGTCTATCTATCTGGCCATCTCCCTACACTGGCTTCTTTCTCCTCTGCTGAGACAGTCTTTCTCTACAAAGTGAGTGATGTGAGACCTGCAGCTCACATGCCTGTGTCATCTCTTTCAGCAGAAAGAGTATCTTCTCCATCAGCTGAGCTGGGAGAATTCCAGGCAAAAACAAACTAAAAAATGAGACAGAGTCCCTACATTGACTAGCCTCCATTTTAAAAACTTAACCCATGAAACCAGTAGCAAAACAGCATATAAAGTCAGTTTGCATTAAGAAACAACAAGTGCCTACTTTCTATTCCACCTATGCCTTTTCAAATCCATGGCATAAAAAAATGCAGACATGGTTCACCTATGTCTAAGAAAGTGTATGCTTCTGTTTTTCTCCTTAGATATTTCTGAAGGGGAGGAGAGAGAGACAAGGGAAAGGGAGGGGAGGGAAGGAAGGGGTAGGGGAGGGAGGAGAGGGGAGGGAGGAGAGGAGAGAGTACAGAAGACAGAAGAAGAAGGAAAGGAGGAGAAAGGGTATTGAGTTATTGCAGAATCATCTAGACATCCATGTGCCTTCATGAGTTTTGTAGGGGACTCTCCTCTCTCTTGTTGTCAGTCACCAAAATACTTAATTTGTATCGGTTTGAGGGTCTGATTCTTAAAATGCGAATGTTTACGGCTGAAGGGAAGTCAGACCCATCTGAGGCATTCCAGTGCACCACCTGGGCCAAGAACCTGGGAAGAACAAAGCCACTAAGATTTAAGTGAGATGATGCTGTATAACAAAAGATCTGTCATATAGTGGTGCCCCTACTCAATAAAAGGGGTACTAAGCATACAGTTTACACCTCTGAAAGAGAATGAATAGAATATTAGGTGAGACAGTCTTTCAAGAAATCATGCTTTAGAGAAAGGAGAGAACCAGGATATCAAAGTTATCTGTCAAATATAGGAGTTCAACTTTGAGAAATTAAGTCAGTAGAGAGGAACAGGTTAAAAAAATAGTGAAGGGCCACAAAAATTCTCAAATTTTGACCTAGCGCCACCTTCAGTAGAGAATCTAAGTCATGTCCACTGCTTCTAAGTCCTAAGAAGTTCCATGAATCTTTCTTCTTCCATGGTAGTGGGATACAATGACCTGATATGATGCTTTCTCCCCTTGAGAGGCTCTGGAGCTGTTAAATCCATCAGGAGAAGTGGTGTCTTAGTTAATTTCTCATTGCGCAGACAAAACATCTGACAATCAAAGTTAAAAAGGGAAATGTTTACTGTAGCTCATTTGGTAGAGGTGTCAATTCACAGTTGGCTGGCTCCAAGGCAGGGTGGCATGGCAGAGGGGCATTGCAGAGGAGAATGCAGAAAAGCAGGGAGGTAGTGAAGCAGTAAGCAGCAAGCAGCAATGGCAGCCCTCTTTCTGTCCCTTATATTCTTCTATACAGGCCGCACGTCCTTAGGGCAAGTAGCACCCACATTCAGGGCGGGCCTTCCCATTGTCCATACTCAGAACTATGCCAAACCAATCAGTGAACTATTTTAGCAGTCACACACCTTTAATCCCAGCACCACACATTCTAGATCCAGTCATCTCTGAAAAGCCCCACCTGGACTACAGCAGGCTTGGGGGGACATCTAGGTGTAAGCCATAAAAAGTGGTCTTGTCTAAGATCACAAAAGATGGAGGAAAGCCAGCAGAACTATTAGGTATTGTAAGGTACTTTCATATATTCATTAAAATTTCATTCTCAGAATCACTGATTGAGTAATATCCATCAAAAGTGGCCCATGGTATTAGAAATATAGACATATAAATTTGCCTTTCAGATGTTAGGCATATTTCTTCTATGCAAAGAGAACAATGATGAATGTAGAAAATGGAAATACTTCAGTGGGCACCATCAAAGACTATTTTTTTTGTACTCATAACTATATCTTACAAAAAATAACCTAGTACATTGAAGTTTAAGAAGTACTGTATAAGCAGGAAGAGTGCAAAGTAAATAAAAGTATACAGCTACTGGCATAATCACATGGTTCAAGTCTGAGTGTTGGAATGGGGTCCTCAGCTTAAAATTCTAAACATCTCTGGGTGTCCGGATTTCTCTTTTTTTGGATTATCTTTATCCGATTCTGCTTCTTCTCCCCTTCCCATCCTTCCACTCTTCTCCCCGCCTCCCTCTTACCCAGCCTCCTTCTCCTTGTCCTCCTCCTCCTCCTTCTTCTTATTCTTCTTCTTCCTCTTCAAGTTCTTATTTTTTAAAGCTGAATATAAAATACAGTCATGTCACAAATTTGTTTCCTGGAAACAAAATTAAATGAAGGAAAATAGACATTGGCCCTAATTTGAAGTTTAGAATTGGTTCCACATACACGAAAAAGTTAACAAATCGTGAAAGAGAAATGTAAAATTAGGAAACTAGAAGTTCCTCTGCTGTGATTGCCCTTGCTCTCCACAGCTGTTCCCTTTCTTTGACTAGTAGCCCAGGGCAGTTGACTCAACTGTGGAGGTCAGCATCCCAGCAGCCCAAGTCTTAGGAAGAAAGAACAGAAACACATAACCTGAAATGACACGGCTGCTGATGTAGCTTGCTGCTCTGCGCGCCTATGTTTTGAAGTGTATCGTGTGAGCTGAGTTGCAGAGAATAGCATTCGACAGGGTGAAGGGTTGCATACACTAAAGAGAAGGGAAGATTCTTGGTGAGGCAAAAGTCTGAAGGACAAGTGCCTTTAGCATCAACTGAAAGTCTTAGTGTATAAAAATGATCTCAAAAAAATTGGACAGCATTGCACAGCCAATAGTGGGCTAGCAAACTAGATAAACAGATTTAGTTCCATTCCTATCTAACTAGCTTACTTAGGATTTATCACTGATGACATTGATTTGAATAAGGCCAGACTATTTTCTTTATCTACACTTACTTCGCTACAGTAGCTAGATATTTTGAGTGGAAACAGCCCAGTAAAAACAGTGGCAAGTCCTACTGTGTGATTTCAAGGGAACACTATGTATGAATATGGAATAGGATAAGTGCATATGTAATATGTAGTTACTTAACACCTTTGAACGACTGTTTTGAATTCAGTGATACTTTTGTAAGAGGTTGATTCTGTGAGTAAAATAACATTTGGACATAGCTAAGAAAGAAATATTAGTCATTATAATAGCAATTTTGCCTGGCCTATTCAATATTTATCACAGTGTTTTCCAGATAGAAATCAGTCAAGGATAGTCATTTAAATTATAGCCTAGTTTCTGGATCTTCCAAACAGTTCTAATAATTTCTTCTAGATCATACAATGTTTCTGCTTTTCTGGAATGGATAATATATATGAAATCAAATTAAAGAAAAAATCCTATCACTGATATTTTCATACTCAATATGTATTCTGTAAACTGTTATACACCAAGTAACCTGCTCCTGCTTCTACTCTTAGTAGGGAATTAATGTGGTCTCTAACATAAAAGAAAAATAAATATTTTCTTTTGTTATTTATCTTGACCCTATTGAAGGTTCCATTGCTCTGTCATTTTTAACTACTAACACAGATCAAAGTTTATGTACGTTGAACTTTTGTTTGCCTCAAATGTTTGTATCTCGCTTTGGTTTTTGGTCCAGGGCTGGGATAGGAGCTGGTTATAATCGTTTGAGAGTCTTTTTAAAGTGCAGTCACCTCTAAGATTCTGCATATCCCTGGAAGTGCTACCTAATCCTTATAATCATTGCAATATTAGCAGCTGTCTTCAAGGACGACTTCTTTCAGATGTGTTTGTGGTCCCAAAAAAGTTGAAGTGATCTCTTTAGAAATATCCTTGTTTAAATGAACAACAGCAAAGTTGAAATGAATTTCCCCTCCTTCACCGTGCATTGTACCCTTACATTATGAATTGCTGCTGCACGAAATCTATTTATTCTTTGTCTGTATCATCAGAAGGGCTTCATAAATCATGTGAATGCAGTTTCTCCAAAGCTGAAATTTTAAATGATGTTCCAAAGTATGAAAGAAAAAACATTCTATGTTAAGTTTACAAGAAATTAGGAAATATATATTTAAAACTCTTTCCAACCGTGAATTCATTAACTTCCCCAAGTCCTGCCAGCATTGTCTTTTTCCTTTTTTTCATCAGTCTCATACCCCAAATTATCTTCTCCATTGCTGCCTGCAACATATCTTATTTCCTGAGAGTAAAAATACAAACACTCATACAGGACACTTTATAAGTACTCCTTACATCCCTACAAGAACTATACCATAAAGCTTCTGCTGAGCTTGCGGCAAACATTTCAAAGATAATTTTCAACTTTTTCTTTTCTATTGCTGTTGATCTGGCTGTGTCTTTCACTGTGGCTGGATGAGGAAATTCAAATCAGTGGCACAGCCACAAATTGCGAGAGAGAAGTGAAAATTTGAAATAGGAACAAAATCATATTTTCTTTGTTTATGATTTCAGTATAGGAACCTTTCTTTACTTAAACCACCTCTATTTACAAGAAGCAAAATGTGTTTCCCCTTGTGCTATGAAAACTTCAATTCTGAAAGTTTATTATTTTTAAGTTTTATGTTGTAAGGTTTAAGTATATCATTTTCATTCTGAGTGTGTTATAAAATTTGGTTTTATTATAAAATTATCTTTTAACATAGGTCCCAAATCATTGGTTCCTGGGTTCATTTTATATTTTTTCATATACTATGATCCTTCTTTTTGAATAGGACTAATTTCAAATCCCTGTCCCCAAACCAACATAATGACCGTGCTATTTTACTTGATTTCCAAAATATTCCCACTTGGTCCTATATTTTATCAGCCTTCACATTTCCCTTAAAAATATCTCCTAAATGAACCACAGAGGATTCTCCCCTAAATGCCAAGATCACAGTTTGGGAATCGTTACTCTGTGTGACTGATTTCTCCCCAAACAAACACTTTGATCATTTAAAAATGATGGCTGATGCCTCAATGCTAATGAGCGGACGCGAGCACCGCGGTGTGTGCGTCGAGAAGAGCAGAATCAGATCTTTATCCATCTAGGGGAGAGCCCCCAGAGAGTTAGTTTTACAAATTTAATACTATTTTGGCAGCTTCTCCTGATTTGAAAACGAAAGAGTTTTAAGTAAGTGACCAGTGAAAGAACATTCTCTATTATTTTGTGAATTCTGTGAAAAACAGAAACATGAAAATATTTTTGTGGACTTCACCGGGTCCGGGACTCAAAGCAGTTTACCCACTAATAGTAACTGAAAGTGTTTCCCTTCTCCTTCCACTTATTGTCCAGAATGATGAACACGTGGCTAAATATCAGCACAATTTTTTTTCAGATATGGTCATAAACATAAACATTTGCATGCCATTCCTTGGCTATGTCAATTTGCAGTCATACTTCAAATGCATTTTGTATTCGATTTGTATTGAAGGATCTGATGGGGAAGTGAATCTTTTCATGATGTAGACTGATCGTTGAGATTTCTGGCTGGGCATTGATCTCGTTAGGTATGAAAATGGCCTGGTTCCTTTTCATTTCCTTCAAGACTATTTGAAGAACATTTTCTTTATTCTACACTGTTATGCAATTTGTAACAGCTATTGCTTTTTATCAAAGTTAATGTGAAGTTAAGATAGTTTAGAAATATATTGGTTAAACAAAACATTCTTTTGCTTCCCTGTCTCCTCATCCATCAATTCCTCTTTTTGAATGGGACTAATTTCAAATCCCTGTCCCCAAGCTAACATAATGACCATGATATTTTACTTGCTTTCCAAAATATTCCCACTTGGTCCTATATTTTATCAGCCTTCACATTTCTCTTAAAAATATCTCCTAAATGAACAGAGGATTCTCTCCTAAATGCCAAGATCACAGTTTGGGAATCGTTACTCTGAAGGGCAAACACCTTCAAAAGATTTAGTTTTTTGTTTTTTTTTTTTTCTTATTGTGGTTGTATTAGCCCTCACTGTTGTAATAGTATGCTTAGATGTTTTCCTTATTTATCTTTTTTAGGTATTATGTATCAACTTTCTGTGAAGAAAGTTAACATTATCTCCTTTACACTCCACACTTTCTTCCTCTCTATTCCTTCACAATTGTCATATGATGGGTTTTACTTCAATTACAAGTTGACATTTCTATAGCAACTCTAACTATTAACAGTTAATCCAAGAATTATTATATAACTTTGATTCTTTTTGTATTCAGTTTTGTCTCATGGAGTCAGTGCTTTTTTAGTGGTTTCTTTTTCTTAGCCATATTCTTCATTTTGTTGAAATACTTGTGAATTTATGTCCAAATAAGAATGCATTGGAAGTAAATGCAATCTTGCCCCTTTTACATCCAGGAAAATCTTCAGTTAATGCAGTATCATCATTTGATTGATAGTTTAATGGATAATTTAATTCTAGTTTGAAAATATATTCTTCTTAAATTTTAAAATGTTGTTCTGGCCTTTAATCCATTTTAGAAAAATCCAACACCACCCTGATTATCATGCTTTGCTGATGTGATCTTTCTCTCTCAAATTTTTTTCTCCTTTTTTCTTTCTCCCTTTCTTTTCACCCAACATTTTTTTTCTTTTCAGATGACTTCAGATTTTTTTTTTATTCCTAATATTCTACAGCTTTATGGGTCACTTATTCACTCACTTTACTGAACACTTAGTAACCTCTGAAAGAAGAGTCATATTATAGAATTATTGGATGTTTTTAATTTCTTAATACCAGTGTTCTTTATTATTTCTAGTTTTAGAAAATCTTATTCATGTTCTTATCTTTTGAAAATATTGTTAATTGTTTTGTTTTTATCTTTCTAATTATGTGTGCCTATGTTGATATTCTTATTGCACTTCACAAAGTTTTTAAAGATTATCTTTAAAAAAGGCCAGGGATATAGCTCACTGGTACAGCTCCTGCCTGGGAAGCTCAAGGTCTTGAGTTTGATTCCTGAGACAAACATTAAAAAGATTATAAGCTTCATGAAAGCAAACATTATTTTATAAACACTTTGAACAATCCATTGGCCATATCACTGTTAAATCAACATTTTATTGTTAGATAAGTCAATAATTATTGAATTTCTAATAGCACATGACAATTTATTTATTTTTTTTAAATCCATTTTATTGGCACACTTCTGATATACATAATAATTGCATTTGTGGCAGGGAATTTGTACCTGTACTTAATACATCTTGATTCTTCATTTTTCCACATTCCCCTCTCCTCTAACCCCTCTTCTCCTCCTTATTTACAAAAACTTTGTCTCCCTTTTCTCCTTCTATTTTCTTTTTATCCTTTCTCTTTCCTTGATTTCCCCTCTCCCCTCCCTTGTGCCTGTTTCCATTATTTCCATTTTTAATATGCATGATTTTGTAAAGTAACAGACTTCCCTGTATGACAATTGCATCATGAGAACACCTTTTCACTGAGGGTATCAAAGTTCGATATGTGCAGGATTTTGAGCCCATGCATCAGGCCAGAGAAGATTCTCACGGTCTTCTGGTTGGCAGGATACATTATTGGCTGTGGCATTACTTGAAGAAGAGTCGAGAATGGGGACTGAGGGTCCTATTGCTTTTTAGGAAGATTTCATTTTCCTGGTTTGCAGCCCCACATTCATCTGTTCCTTCTGAAGGGTGAGGAGATCTGGAGCCTAGACTCCAAGTGCATCCTGATTTACTGTTGTCTCCTGAGTGTCTTGAGCTGTTACCTGAGCATATGCAATGGGTGAGTAAGACTAGGAGCCCAGGCTCTAAATGACGGCTGTGTGTGCAGCCCTGCCTATGTCTCTCATGGCTCCAGGGGCTATGCAATGACGACCATCTTGGAGGTTCTTTAGGAAAGGAAAGGCTTGTTGTTTTGTCATTAGTGCTCCCTCCCCAGCAACTTTAAATACAGATTATGACTTCTTTTATTTTATAAAGCAGTTCTAAATTTATTGCACACTTTTTACTTTCTAAATTTTTTTCAATCATACCACTTTTGATCACATTTTTGAAGATAACATATTTGGATCCTTTTATTGTAATTGCAATAGGATATTATTAGATGAGGAACTTAAAGTATGAATTCAGCTGACAACTTCTGACTAAAAAATCTATTCTGGTAGCATTGCTTCAGCTAGTAGAGTATCTAGAATGAAGAGATGATTGGCAATCATTTCTCAATACCAATATTCAGCAAGTAAAAATCTCTAGTACTATTTTTGAGTGAATATAGTGGTAAATATATGTATGTATTATATGTATTATATAATATGTATTAAAGTGAATACATATGCACCTTCCTGATTTCCAAAGTATTTTTATCATTGTTTCAATTTAGCTAATGTTCTAGACACTTACAAAGATAACAGATCTGAAATATCATAAAGATAGAATATGGCCACTTGATTAGTTGAAAAACAAGAGATGATCAAAATATGTAAATGTCTAAGTTGACAATGTCTATTACAGTAACAGGCATGCAACAGCAAGCAGAAACACTGAAATGACATCCAGGATTTGGAGAGGCATTTATTCAACATCAGATGGGCATTGATCAGGATCATTCCCAAAATATCAGGCCTCAAAGGCCCAGGAGGGAGGTTTATATGAGGTTGCATGTTGGGGAGTACAGATGTAGGGTGTTTGGCAGTCTTTGATTGGTTCTTACAGTATGCATCACAGTGACAAGCCATTTCTAGCAAACAGAAGTAATGGGAACTATAGCCAGATCTACTTCCTGGGCAACTGAAAAACTGAAGTATACTGTCTGGGGGAGGCATTCCTCTGCTACAGACACATTGCTGTTGGTTCCCCTCAAAGAACACCCCCTTGATTCAAGCATAATTATTCTGTCATTTTAGTTTCTTTGGGTAGTTCTGGAAGTCTTCCTCCATGTCTCGAATGCCTTTCAACAGAAAGATGTGTCCATAAAAACATCACAGCATATCCGCATCTACTTAATCTAGCTCATCCACAAAGTCATAATGACTGCAAAAGGTAAACATTGTGAATGGATTCAGAACATTATGGTGGCCATGACAGTGTAACTAAAGACACTCACAAAAGAGCTCTTCCAGAATTGCTTGAAAAAGTGGCAAGAATGATGAGATAACTGTGTTTAAAGGGAGGGAGAGGGAATATTTTGAGGGAGGAACAGCCATGTGTCTTTTACTCTGATAACTGTTAAAGTTATATATTCACCATATATTTATATCATAATTCACTATAGAGCAAAAGTGTCATAAATTCTATTCCATAGGTCGATTTACAAACCAGTCAACTTAATCAGTAAATCAAAAAGTATTTATTGAATATTTACTTTCAGAGGCAGTAGGTTCAGCATACACAGTTGGTACCTCTGTTAATGAACTTAATTCTTTCCCTGATTCTGGTAGGAAATTAATTGTATGAGAACTGAATCAAATTTCCCTATAAGGGTAACATTGAACTTAACCACTGGATTTGGTTCTTGTCCTATTTGGGTTTGTGACCAGAACCATGGAAAGAATTAAATTCTTGAATCGAGGCACCTCTGAAAAAGCTTTGAAATCAGAATATATGAGGTTTCGAATGAGATGAGTTTAGGTTAACCACTAGCCTCTGAGAATTATTTACTTTGTGATTTTTTTCACTTGCTTGTATTTATCGTCTATGTAACAGAGGTAATAATCATAACTACCCCATGTCAGTGTGAGTACATGGTACTTGGCAAAGCCACTGGCTCTGAAATAAATGATAAGTTTTAATCTTGCCTCTGCCACTGACTGTCTGATATCAAAAGCTCACAGTTTTTCAGAACTGAGGTTAGGTGATCTAAGTAATGAGACTTTGGTCTTTGATCTCATGATAGAACAAAATTCAGATTTAGAAGATTGATGTGACAGTGTATACCTGTAATCCCACCACCCAAGAGGCTAAGGTCATAAAATCACTTTGAGTTTGAGGCCAGCCCAGACTACATAGTAAATTTAAGACCAACTTTAACTACATAGCAAGACCTATTTTGTACAACATATTTTCCCATTTTCTAGAAGAATTATACAATTGATATATAACAATTTGGGTATACATGTGTTCTAAGTTGTGTTTATAGTAACTTTTTTATAATAAAATAGTGTGTATAGTAATTTTTATTATAATACAATTATATGAAATGGTAAGTACTATACTATGCCATATTTTACAGTTGAAGTAGTGGTACCAAAAGTTTAAGAAATTTGCTAAAAGATTGTGATAACAGAACATAGAATGGTCTAAAATAATATACAGAGTCAAGTTGTATATTTAAAGGCAAAATTCTATCTATATCTGAATTCATTTCTATATCTATAGCTATAGTTAAATATCTTTTCAGTTTTCACTTATAGAGAGGAACTGAAGCTATACATATATATGTATAATGTATATATTATTTATATTACAAAGTTAATGGAAATATTATCTACCTTATATCAGATATCTCAAATATAGACTTATGGGGGAAGTAATTTTGAAAATTTGACCTCATTTTAGTAAAACTGATGTCAAATCTCTTATGAGAAACTATAGAAGACCTTATAGAATATCCTAGAAACTCACCTGGCTTATACTTTGGAAACAATGATGAATACCTTTCTAACAAAATATTTTAGAAAAAATACTGAAAATCAAGGTGCATTCATGAAACAATAATTTATATGTATAAAGAGATAGAATATAAAGTTATATAGTTTGATGGGTCATTATGCTAAGTATAGTGGATTTAAAGATGAATAAACCAGAGTCTCTATCCTCAAGAGTTTCATCATTGGACATTTGCTTTCATCATCATTAATAAATTAGTTATATGTGACTCTTCCTATTGTATCCTAGAGATATGACATATTATGAGGAAATGACTTAAGGGATTCAGATAGTTAATTCATAGCATAATCAGATTAAGTATGGGAAAAGAGAAGGGAAAGAAGGAAAAATTTTGTATGTATGTATATACAGGATACTTAACATAATTGTTCTACTGTCTTCTATTTCTTTGCTGAAAGAAACTGTCAATAAGTCCTTGATTGATCAGTATTGCATGTCTCTATCTGTTTTCATGAGAAACCACTTTGAAGATATCAATATATAATACAACAAGCATTGTTAATTTCCTACCACTTTGTTTGTAACTCTGTACTGTCTGTACTGTTCTTTTGCTATTTTGTAAAAGGTTGTCTGTCCCTTAATGTTTTCCTCCTTTTATTTTTAAAACAAAAAAAATCAGATTAAGGAGTTCTGTATGATTCCACACATTTTTTTCTGTTTCAGCAGAAATTCCTAAAATAATTCCAAATAAAAAAGCAAATAAAATAATATTCACATAGTATTTTTTCAAACTATACTTAAAGCTTATTTGAGTAGTCGTTTCTTTTAAAAATATATCTAAGCTATTGGTGCAAACCTGAAGGTCAATCTGGAAGACAGGATGAGGGACCCATTTTTTTATGAAAATGTGCTGCTTTTAAGAATTTTTTGGACCAAAAAAATGGCAGACTTTGTCTTATAAACCGTATGTTCTTACATTTCTCATATCTGGGATCAGCAACTTGCCAGAGACATCCCCAGTCATCGCCAGACTATCCCCATGGAGGTATCCAAAGAAGTCTGTTCTGATTACTGAAGATGTTGAACTACTCTTGACATCAAACGGTAGATATTTCCACACTTTAGTGATATATGACAGCTCTATTCATTCCACAATGTCAAATTCTTTGGTTTTGGCCATTGGGTATTTATACATTTCTGGCTAGAGAAGCAGAGAAACCTAATTTGATTCCGGAGCCAAAAGTTTTTAGGCCCTGTTCCTTTGGAAGTTGGACTAGAGGATTTTGGCACTCTGTAAAGACTAGGACAGATCAAGTGGTCACACATAACTAACTGACTCAACCGAGCATATTCAGAGAGAAAGATCATGCCTACACACTGGTAACCATTCTCCAAGGCAGAATGACAACGCCCTGAACTCGATCACCCTTAAATAAACACACAAGGAAAGCACAGCTTTAATGTAGCTCCCGGCACTGCTTTCCAATGCTGCCTGATTGGTTTTACTGCCATAGGCCAGGCTGCAGATGCAGCTATTACTGTTGTTCTTACTTATGTCTGTCTGCTGTCTGCTAACAAGCATTCATATGCTTTGGATCATTAAAGTCACAACCTCCTATGCCAATCTATTCCTCTCCACGGGTTTGCTGTAGATTGGAAAGAGAGATGCTATTTCTATTTCTTTCTCTTTCTATTAGGACCTCTGGTCAGGGTTATTTCTGAGGTCTGATATCACAGCTTGCACCCTTGCCCCAATCGAACATATAAATTGTGCTCCTGTTAAGCTTGTTCTTTTTGCCTGATTTACTTTATCTGCCGTTGCATGTGCCTTTTCAATGCAAGGCGAATGATTCGTGCTGGAACTGCTACAGACAAAGGTGTTATGACTTCAGTTATTTCCTAGTGCCACTGCCATCCACTAGTCTGCTGTACTTACACTCATGGTAAATGTCTTCTGACAGACTCCAGGTGGTTGGGGTTTTCACCATCCAACCCATTTCAGTGTTAGAATGTGTCATTTGGAGCTCTGTGATTTCTTCCCTTTCATCTTCCTGTTGTAGCAGTTGAATATGCTTGTACATCTACCTGTATGAGGCCGTATGTGTCCACAGTTATAAGCAAAGGTGGAGAAACACGAGTTTTTCTCTCTCAAGGAAAGCACAGAGGACAGACATTGTACAAAGAGAGAAAGAAAAAAAATGTGACTTTTATAGTATTATGCAGACTGCCCGTCTAAACCCCTCATTGCCTGGCGCCTACACACTAAGGGCAAGGATCCAGCCAACTTGTGAGTGGGCAACATGCCATTTGAGCAGATGGGCATGGAAGTCGGCAGCCAGTAGACCATGTATGTGCATCCACGGTGGGTGTTGAGGGCACGATTCCCAGAGGGGAATGTCCTAACAGCTGTCTGGCCTGAGCCAACGTACTTACAACCAAGGAAAAGTGCCACCCTTCAATCCTGCTGAGTCGGATTAACCTTCAGAACTAAATCTGCTTTTTTGGCAGCATAAGGTGAGTTTGGGGTCTCTAAAACCTCAAAGAATAAGTGAAGAAAGGAAACTGGAAAGATACAATTATCAGATATCGCCTAAAGATTCTGAGTGTATTCGGGGTGCTTATTTTAAATATTTGACAGAAAGTCTGTTAATTCTTGAAAGAGTGTCATAGTTATTAATAGCTTTGCCTCCCACAATGATTTTTGAAGTGACCTTTCAACAATTTTCACCTGCAAGCAAGTACGTTTTCACTTTTGAGTTCAGAAATAAAGATGCATATGAAAGGTATCAGTAGATTGTAGGAAGTAGACTGTGAGTAGATAGCTTTGTCAAACGATATATTGTGGATTAAATGCAATATATAATTGATCACAGCTTTCAAAACAAAGAATGTCTTATTTAGTGATTGACTATACAATGGAAGTGGAAGAAGAAAGAAGAAAACTTGATGTTCAATCTTCCTCCCTTGGACAGTAATTTTTGTTTTACTTGAAACCTACAGTCTGATCCTAATTTGAGTTTCATGTATTTAAATATCATAAAATCAGATATAGATTGTTAACACAGCCAAATGATTATGTGACAGTGATGGATTTCCTTTCATTTAAAATAGAACATCTTAATAATTCAGACCCTCAATAATTGTTTGCTTTCTATTTCATATTGGTATGAGGTATTTATGAGATTGTTTTCTTGGTGTTATTTTCTGTTGGCCTAAGTCTTTTTTATTTCAAATACAACACTGGAGACACAGTTGTGAAAAAAAATTGCTACTTTGGCTCAAATGTTCCAGATAACCCCTGTACAATTTCCAAGCTCTGAACTTTTGGTTATATGAACAGGATAAATCCCTTCATTATATGTAATGGAAAAAAGGGCTAAATTGTTTCATTTGCTAATATTTAGAACATAGCTGTGGTTTTAACAGATTATTTAATTTCTTAGATCTGATACTATTAATAGTATTATGAGGAGGGTAAAATATTCATGGCCCTTTTGGTTTTTGGTTTCTCACTAAATTGATTTAAAATTTCATGGCTGATATGGAGTCAACCTAGGTTGACTAACCTTCCATTAATGGGAGAATAGATCAATGAAATTTTATATATATATATATATATATATATATATATCCTAAAGAAGAAGAAAATTCTGTCATTTTTGCCAATCTGGGTGGAAATGGAAATGGAAGACATTATGTCAAGTGAACTGAGTTAGGAATAGAAATCAAAGACTGCATGTTCTCACTTTTATGTTGCTGTTTTAGTTGTTTTCCTCATTGCTGAGACAAAATAATCAACATCCATAGTTTAAAGAGGAAAAGTTTATTTTAGCTTACAGTTTGTAGAAGTTTCACTCCACAACTGGCTGCCTCCAAGGCAGAGTAGCAAGGCAGAAGGACATCACAGAGGAGAACCATTTCATGGTAGGCAGAAGGTAGCAAAAATGGAGAGCAGCAAGGGACAAGTGACCCATTTTCTGTCCCTCATACCCTATCCAGGTATAAGGTAGGTAAGGTAACACTCACACTCAGGCCAGGTGATCTGATTATCGACACCCAGAGCTATGCCAAACCAATCAGTGGACTAGCATTCCAACATCACACACTGATGTAGATCCAGCCACTTCTGAAAAGCGCCCCCTTTGGCAGCATGAGATTTTGGCAGGCATCTAGACATAAGCCATAACAGTTGAATATATATAGTCTCACGAAGTCTACATACTTAAGGCTTCATCTGGGTGGCATAATTGGGAGGTATTCTAGGCCTTTACTATGTGGGGCTTCAGGGGTGGTCACTGGAGCTCAAAGGGGCCTGAAATGGGACTGCGGGACCCTGGTCTGCTCTCTTCCTCTTCTTTGCTTCCTGATTGAGCAGGTGAACAGTTTTCCTCTGTCACCTACGCTTGCCATAATGTACTTCCTCACCACAGGCGCAAGCAGTTAAGTCAATTGGTCATCAACCAGAAGCTGCAAAAGTGTGACCAAGATAAATCTTTTACACAAAGATATGAAGAATACGAAGATCATGAGAATTATACCAATTGCTCTCACTAAAGCACTATATGTTACACACCTGTACTGACATTTCACACTGTACCCTATGAACAAGTACTACTGCTATGTATCAGTGTAAAAGTCATAAAAATCAGCTAGAAAAGAATGAAGTTAAAAATAAATATATAAAAGGAAATTCTCACCTAAACTTAAGTGATCCTACAGGGAATGTACATATTGAAACAATTCATAAAAGCACTTCACATGCAAGAAATGATGAAAATCACATCATTTGGGTGTCTGTATTTCTTGTTTCTGGAGATTCCTAAGAGCCTATGGAAGATTAAAATTGTGGTATGTCCAGGTTCCATATGAATAGCAACTCTCAACCTAAGTCTTGAAGAGAGAGTTTATACTGATAGCACTGAATTAAAAAAAGAACCAAAGAAAGTGATTTACATAAAAAAACAAACAAAAACATCATGAAAATTGTGTGTATTGTACACAGTTGATTTTTATTTGAATAGGAAGATCACGAGGTACTCTGATTTTCTTCTTAGAGGAATACATGTGTTTGAAACTAAATAAAGCAAGGAAAGAATATTAAGGAGCAGGGACTATCCCAGCAATTCCTTCCCTCTGGCTCTCTGGAAGAGAGTAAAATGTGTGGAGGCTGAGTGTAACTCAACCAGACTCACCCCAGGACTGCGCGCCCAGTGAGTGCTACAGATCACATAGATGCTAACCAAGAATATTTGACAAATTTTAAAAATGCTAAGAAAATTTCCTATGCCCTCAAGAGCTTTTTGAGTTGTTCCCTTTCATTTTCTGCAGGGGATAAAAGACATAATAAGAAGTGTCAGATTTCTGACTGACAATTTTCAACAAAAAAAAGTCATAGAGAATAGCAGAAAAAATGTGACATCTGCTTCTGGATTTCAATTATGGTAATTGAATAGTTTTGTGGGTAGAATAAGGAAGGAAAGTACAAATGTTACACAATTCACTTATCACAAATTAATATCGTACAAAGCAATAATTTGATCTTTGTTTTATACCGTCACCTCCTATTAGGATTCTGCAAACATACATTCAAGCATTTTTAAATAATTGTGAGACTTGAGTGCAATTTCTATGCCCACATATAGTTAAAATTAGAAGACTTAATGTACAACATGGTAAAGCCCTCTAATCTTAACTTTCTTTCTGAAAAGCTGTTATCTACTACATACATATGATTTGAAAAAATAGGTACCATTTAGATTGTTGATTATTATTTCTAAACAAGGCATTGTGAATACAGGAAATAGTGGCTATACCTCCATTTTGCAAATAAATAAAGATTCATTAACTTTTCTTAATTTCTAATTTTGATTACTTTAAGAAATACAATTTGGAAAAACAAATGAAAATATGGATTTAAAAGTTGGGATACAACAACAACCAAAAAAACCTTTAAGAAACTGTGAATAAAAATTAAACTTAACCACAGATTTATTTCTGTTTTTCATCCAAGTATCCAGGGAGGTTGCTAATGGGAGGTATGCCTCAGAAAATGCACACGTCTGTGAAAATGTTGGAACAAACGGAGTTTTCAAATGATTTTATTTCAATGCTAAGCCACAAGATATAAACTTTCATCAAAAATGGTAATCTATTTAAAATCAGAGCTATGTGGAATGTTTCATGTTTATGTATAACTTTCATAGTAGACCCTCCTACACGAGGAAAATAATATGCCCAAATTCTGTTATTTTTATAGCATGTAATATATCATGTATAAATCCAACCCATCAATTTCACATCTTTAAATAGATAAAGATGAAAAGGGATGGAAGAGAAAATGAAGACAATTTGAAAAACAATGGTTTTTTGAATTCCTTTCATTGGAGGAAAATATACCTGACATATGTAATTGTGATGCATATTCTTCTAAGAACGAAGTGGAAATTAAAGGAAAATACGCATTAAACATTCTGATTACTTGACTTTTGCCGCTTACTCTGCGCAGTTAGAAAGCTCAAAAACCTGGGAAGTGATAGGGCAGGAGTGAAAAGAAGAGTGTGGTCAATGGGGATAAAGGAGGAAAAGCATGGTTTGATATAAAATAGTTTTAGTAATAAAATTAATCTAATATCAAGTTCAAGAGACCGCAGGTCAGAAGATACTTACATTTTAAACACTTTTCTATGGTAGCTACAAATCATTCTCATTTACTGGACATGATAATTCAATAGGAAGATGACATCTTTGCAAAAAGATTGTTCACATCCACAAAAAGTTAAGGTCTCACATGACATTTTTTAAATCCCTAAAATAAGGGTTACCATCAATATAAGTATTTACTATCAAAATTTAGGAGCTTAAAATGCAGAATACTATGGCAGAAAACAGCTTAACACACTTCAAAAGAAATCTTAAGTGACGCTCTTAATATATACACCTGAGAAGCTTTGAACAATAAAGGACTTTTTTTTGCTAGCATACTACAAATAAATTGAGAGGTAGAAATTCGTGACATTTTAAAAGGGAAACTGTAAGATGATATTGAAGTCAACATTGCACAATTTATTATCATAAAAACTAGCAAAAGGATGAGGCTATGAACATTTATTATATTTGGTAGATATACAGATCCACTTATATTCATGATGAAGGTCTACAAACTATTTAAGAGTATTTGAAACAAAAAAGGAAGATATGCCTAAAATAATACTTTAAATCTTCCAGAGAGAAATGCTTCTATTAATAACAAAGACAATAATTTTTAAAGATAAAGTTTTATCAGGATACTACTAAGATTATTGTTCATATTCAAGTGTTTAAATGTCAATAATCATTTAACAATTCCATCCTACGTTAAAAGGAATTAATCAACTATTGCCAGACTGTGAAACCTACCTTCTAGCAATTGGCAGAACCAAATATAGTGTTTGTCATTAGATGCATTTAAAAGTTCTAAAGAATAAGACTGTGTAAAATGAAATACTCTTTGTAAAACTAATAGTAGTGATGTTTTATAATATAAAGAAGAATATTTTGAGTATCTGCTATTATAAATTGCTGACATATGAGTGTACCAATTGTGAGATAATTTCTAGCTAAAAATGAATAAAACAAAAAATATCTAATGTTTCAAGCCTGGTTTTTGTCTGGGGTCTTTCATAATAGTAAAGTTATCAGTTAAAAACAATAATGTGTTGATTCCTACATGAATACTTTCAATTTTTCTGTCATTTTGCATATGCCTTGAGAGTCTTTATCCCTTCAAGCTTTCTTAATGAAATTTTAGTTGACCCGAAGTTTTCTTTCTAATCATTATTTCAGTTAAGCATATTTTTAAAGACAGATCGATATATCCTAATTTTTTTCTGATATCCATATGAGGCAATTAAGCCATTTTGATTTCAGAATTTCCTAAATCATTAGTCTCAGTCACCATAATCTAATTTAGAGTGATACCATATTTCTTTTTTTTTTTTTTTGAGTGGTAACATATTTCTTTGCCTAATGTTTTACTGAGAAGAACATTAGAGCAAAAGACAAGTGATAAAAGTTCTCTTTTCTCAACATCTTCATAATTTGGTTGAACATGATGTATTGGTTTGCTTATTGATTTAGGAATGATCAGCAATATTACTTTCCCCAAAGGAATATTAAGATGATTCATAATGGATTTGAAATCTGATTTCTGTCTTCCCATATAAATGTGCACAAGTTTGTAAGTTTGATTCCCTATAAATTTCCAACTTAGAAATATTCTTCCTGCTCACAGAGGCATCCCAGCTTTGTAGTTTCTGGTGAACTTTACTACATATGTAAAGCAGACTTGTTGAGGACTTAGATGAAGGTTGAAGTTTTACCTGGTCTTGTCTTAGCTATGGATTTTTAAAGTTATTTAAACTGTCTTAATTTGTAATTCAATATTTATAAAACAGGTTAATATTACTGAGCTCTTAAGATTTGGGTGAGAATTAAATATGCTAGCCTATGCAAAACACGTAGAACAGTACCTGGCAACCAATAACTGTTTAATAAATATTAGCACATAGCAGTGTCTTTGCATCATTTCTCGGTTTGAATTCTTACTTAGATTATGGAACAAATGGACTTTTTCAGGAAATAAATATGTGTTCAGTCAATGGTCTTTTCTGTTCTAATTTCTTCTCATTACAATTTACATTCCAATATTCAGCTATTCAAATACTATGTGAGTTTTTCCATATTTTTGCAGCATATTACTCTTTAATTTCTTTTATTTAAACTGAAATAACTTCATTTTAAAGAGAATATGCATTCATATCACTAGTAGATGGTTTTGATGTGGCATATTTTTCTACTAAAACTTAAGAATTTATAAGTAACAATTCAAGTTTAAAACCTTAGCAGGTAAAATAATTTCTTGTGCTCTTGACCAATATGTACATAACCTAATTTGAAACATTGCCTTAGTGGAAAGATTCTACAGATAAAAGAATGGTCATACTGTATGCAGAGGACAGGAAAGAACTCTGCCCATCAAAATCTAATAATGGTGGACAAAATAGGCCACAGACTTGGCAATAAAAAAATGGAGGATCTGACTTTGCTGAATGGCTACATAGCCGCTCATCCATACTGTAGCGATATTTACCTGGCACCATTTTCTCTAAATGTGAAGCTTGAGGTATTTCACATGCCAGGAAAATGACTTTTACTCCACAACTAGAAATCTAGTTATGTTTCTTGAAAATAAAATAAGAAAATTCCTCTCATCCTAGAATGTTACAACTCTTGTAAAAGTTCAATATTAAACATATATATTAAATTCTTAGTATTGATTACAAATCTTAGTATACTGAATATTTACGAGTAGTGATTTTCAAATATATAGCAGTGTAAAGCAAATTCTTGGCTTTTAAGAGGATTAAATAACAAATAGATAATTCTATCATTTCTTTTTTTTAATTTTTTTTTCTTTTTTTTTTTTTTTTTTTTTGGTTTTTCTCTGGTACCGGGAACCGAACTCACGGCCTGGCACATGCCAGGCAGGCGCTTTTGCCGCTGAGCTAAATTCCCAGCCCCTTCTATCATTTCTAAGAAGGTGATATAACTGGAATACAAATGTTTTAGGTTTCTAGAATCTTTTCTATTATTTATTTTTCCTCTCAATTTTCTTATGTGTAAAACTTTTCATTTTAATATTAACTGAGCATTAACTATAGTTACCTTTTTATTTTTTTTGGTAATATTAGTGTTATATTTTGTGTCTAGGTGTTCCACCAAAGCCTCATGTGGCCAAACGTGGAACTTTTCCAGAAGTGACTGGATCTAGACGTTGTGATGCTGGGATTGATTCATGGTGCAATGCTAGGATTAAGTGCACTAGGACTAAGGGTGTGTGATTGCTAAATTAGCCCACTGACTGGTTTGGTACCTACCCTCAACCAGGTAGCCTAGAAAGAATATAAAAGGCACAGAAAGAAGCTGCCATTGTTGCTTGCTGCCATGCTGCCTTCTGCCTGCCATGAACTATTTCTCCCTGTAATGCCCCTCTGCCACGTTACCCTGCCTTGAAACATCCAACTATGGACTGAAACCTCTACAAACAGTGAGCCAAATAAATCTCTTTTCCTTTAACTTTGAGTATTGGTTATTTTGTCTTACCAGTGAGAAAACTAAGACAGCTAGCAGCTGTAAAATTGTCTAAAATATGGATGGTTCAAAAAAATAGAAATGTATTTTCCACTTACATCATGGATGAAAGTTTTCCACAGGAACTCTCTACAGCTTACTCTAACTATAAACTGTAAAGCTTAGTAACAAAAACAAAGTGAACCTTCCACTTGTGAGTCTGACTTTCCCCACATGATTCATCAGGACCCCAAGGTCTTCCTTCTGCAGGAAGGAGTGCTTCAGTGTACCAAGAAATGGAAGTCTTGGACAATACAGTGGTTTTAGTAGGTTTGGTTTCTATAGCTTTATTAGTTTTGCTCACACACCTGTTGATTTGAACTAGTCATATGACCACTCCAAACAACAAAGTAAACTAAGGGAAGGTGGTCTAAGTATATGCCCAGGAAAGAGTATCAAGTCTTCCCTCTGCTTCACCTTCTATCATTTTGTACCTGACGTCCAACACTTAGAACTACATCTATTCACCTCTCTAGAAGAGTGTTATGGTTTGTGTCTACATGTCCCCCAAATCCTCATGCAGTCATGGGGAAGACTTATAGACTGTTGATTGATCCATAGTCTAATACTGCAATTATGGGTGTGTTACACCTGCCCCGGGGGTGGATAGTTTGCATATGTAAGGGAGAAAAAGAGGCCACTTGCCACTGCTCCTGCCCTTTTGTTCTTGTTGCTTTGCTATCTTCCATGAGCTGTTGCCTTCTACCATGTGCCACTCTGCCTTGGAGCCAGCCAAGTATGGACTAAAACCTTCACAAACTGTAAGCTAAATAAACTTTCCTTTCTTAATTTTGGGTGTCAGGTATTTTGTTCCAGCAATGAGAAAAAAGTAACCAAGACAAGGAGACATTCAGACTTTCTGTCCAGTTACTACATAAAGCTCTGTTTCTAGACTGTCTAGTGAAAAATGGTTGTTTCAACAAGACTCAGGTCTCTCTCAATGGTTAATGATTTAGTACTTGAAATACAACTTCCCGGTCCCACTTTGCCAATGTTGCTCTGTCCATCTTATAATAGAAAATGATGGAACAAGAACTCAGTAATGGGAAAAAAGATAGAAACATAAATCCCAGTCATTAGTAAAAGAGGAAAATGTTAAACAGCCTACAATCTCTGGAACAAAACAATACTTAAATCCTTTTGGCCAGGCCTTGTGAAACTCCTGCCCTGGCAGCAGAGAAGCCTTTGTCTCTTCTTTTCAAAAAAATTCTCCTTAACCTTTATTCTCTAGGGCTTCTGGCTGTGCTCTCTGGAGGGTCTTACTGTGGATTTTCTTCCCTGGGCCAGATGTGAAGTACATAGTACAAAAAAATCATATCCTCAGACTTGTGTTTTCCTCATAACTGGGTTTGTGGAGCAGATATGCATTTCTGAGGTCATACAGCGTAATGGATTTGCTTAGGCTGAGATTGTGGTCTCTGGTGATGCAGTTCCCTTCAATTCTTCATGAACATTGATCTAATTCCTTCAGATAGTTACTTTTAGGGCTGGGGATTTAGCTCAGTGGCACAGCACCTGCCTCTCAAGTGCAAGGTCGTGAGTTTGATTCCTTGTACCAGAAGGAAAACAGATAGTTACTTTTGCCAGTAACCAGGACCAAAAACAACACTGTCCTTGTCTACATACAGTACTCAGGGCTGCTGTGTTTCTTCAATTCACTGTCTCTGTTTCTCTGTTTCATTGCCTCTCTGTTTTTTAGTCATTCTCTTGTCTCTCCTCCATCCTCCCCTCTCACCCCATCCTCTTCCCTTCCTTTCCTTCCTCCTTTTCTGTCATGTCAAAATATGAAATAGTACTATTAGTATTACTAATAGAAGCCTTTAAATTAGCAGGTTTAATACTAAGTTCTTTGTCTTCTTGTTTTATGATAGGATTTGTCCATGATGCTACTTTAAGAGAAAGAACATTAAGCTCTCTTTTTACGTGTTACAATGATATGTTTTTGTGTATTTTATTACATCAGCATAACAGGGGAAGATATAAAAAGTAGTAGAGCATCAACTCTCAAAAATCTGTTCCAATAGAAAATATTTGAGTCCAGTCCAATTCTACTAATGAATTTTAAATTGCCATGAAACATAAAAGGTGTAAAGCTATAGTTTTATTATCCTTAGAGTTTGGTAAAAGAAAGTCAGATACAGTACTGTAGTAATAGCTTGTTTACACTCCATGATGCTTGAGGAATCTCCTGAGAAGACTGAAAACGAGATGACCCCTGGCTGAATGAAAGAATCCTCAGGAAGTCTTCGTATTTACAACAGTGTTGGTGGATGGTGGCTGCTAGAATCTGAGCTAGTCCATCAGCCAGAACACTGATGAGACCTATTCTTATACTCACCCTGTGCATAGTGTCTGAGTTTCCTCACAGCATGGTGGCTATTTTCCAAGATGGAATTCCAAGGGGAAACTGCATGAAGATTTTTATGATCTAATCTTTGAGTCACAAGTTAGTACTTCTATAGCATATGTTGGTTGAAATTGACATGAGGATGTGGCCAGATCCAAAATGAGAACACACGGATGTCACCACTTAATGAGAACCATGTCAAGGTCACACAGTCAGAAAAGCATATCGACTACTGGAGTTATAGCCAGTCCCCTTAACCAGTTTTATTCAAATAATCAT
This sequence comes from Chinchilla lanigera, assembly GCF_000276665.1. Classification (NCBI taxonomy): domain Eukaryota; kingdom Metazoa; phylum Chordata; class Mammalia; order Rodentia; family Chinchillidae; genus Chinchilla; species Chinchilla lanigera. The sequence goes on from NW_004955440.1 coordinate 9,666,082, forward strand.
CTAATATCTGCAGTTTTTATCTCCTTCATTCATCTTCTTGAATGAATTAATATTAATTTTCATGTACGTGCCCATTTAATTATACCTCTTTAAAATACAATTTTTTGGAGAAAAAGAATGTAACAGTGTCATTTCTTTATATATTTGCAGATATCTCGACACAGAAGGAATCATTCACAGCATGTTTTGAAAGACATTATTCCTCCATTGGAACAACTGGTGAGTGATGAATTCACTCTAGCACTATATGTTCTGATCCATTGCTATGAAGGAAACAACCCCAACGGTCAGCAAGTTGAAATGGCAAACACTTACAATAGCTCATGTTACTTGCACCAGGAATCTGGGCACAGTTGAGCAGTGTCCTATAGCTCAAGGATACTCGAATGTTGCAGTTAAAATGTCAACCAGGACTAGAGTCTCACTGGAAGGTGTGATTGGGAAGGCATTTGTTGTTCAAGTTCACTGTTGTCCAGAGACTGTTTTGTCCATTCAGGCTGCTGTGACCAAGTACCCTGGACTGGTTGGTGTATAAACAGAAAACATGTATTTCTCATAGTTTAGAGTCTGGAAGCCCTAGATCAGGGTACCAACGTGTTCAAGTTCAAGTGAAGCTCTTTTCCTTGATGCAGATTGCCAAATTCTCTTTGTGTCTTCACATAACATGAAAAGAGGAAGAGAGCTTTGTGAGGTCGCCCTATAAAGATTCCAATCCCATTCATAAGGCTCCACACGAGGACCTAATTATTCCCCAATGTGCCGTCTCCACTCATCCCCCATGGTGGTTAAGATTCCAGCACATGAAGCTTGAAGGGGACACAGACTTTGTGCCCCTTGGCACTAAATGCTTCCTGACTTCTATTCTGTCTTGCAGGTTTTAGCAACACCTTTGACTTCATCTCTTCCTTTTCACTCCTCGCTCATTCTGCTCTAAATAAACAGACATCTCACCTCCTCTGCAGGGACAGTTCCATTCGCCTCACTCCTCTTTCTGTTGCAGTGTAATTCACCTGGTTTCCAGTAATTTGTAAACTTCCATATACACTTAACCACCATGCACCATGTGGCATACATAAAATTTCCCTTTATTTGTTTGTCATCCAAATAGAATGTTGGTTTGGTGAGGATGGAGACGTTGTCTTCTATGTTCCTTATTCATTCTTCTGATTTTAATGATTGCTAAAATACAGTAAAAACCCCATAAACATGTGGGAAATGGGCATGTCAATGGAAGATTAATGGCTTTCCATGTTAATTGTAAGCTTATATAATACGCAGAACTATACTTGATTATTTTCTCTCTTGTTTTATCTTCTATCTTCAAGCACTAATTAGTTGTTTCTCCCAAGGCTTCTTTTTCAGGGCCACCACAAAAGGAAAATTTCTCACACTGAACCCATAAGTAGCTCACTGTCAAACTATTTTTTTTTAATTGAGTCCATCTCTATTACTAGCAAACATTCTTACTAGCCTTAGAGCACATTTTCTCTGGATCCATTTTTTTGGGGTGACCCTTCACATACATCCCTGTTTTCTGAAGCAGTTTTCCTTAATGAATATGGTGTCCACATACTCTCCTTATGCAGGTAACCTCCTCCATATGGGCCTCAAATGCTTCTGATCTCACCCTCATACTCTACTATATCCATCTCAAGACTGGGCAATGATTCCAGACCAACCTCCTTTAAGCAGTACTTCATTATTTCATTTCTCTTGTCAAAACCTTCAACAGCTTTCCGGCTTACTATAGCATCCAATCTACAGACCTCTCTTATAGCCCCTGATTTATGTTATTTGTATCTACCCTCAGATACATACCCACCAGCCTTAATAACATGATTAAGATGTGGCTCTCCCCTTCAAGGAGCTTGAATTTTCTGTAACAATACAGTTCTTTCATCCTGGCACATGCTCATACACTGATTTGTGTTGTTCAGTCTGATTTCATGGGTAACCAACTTGTTCTGTGGCTGGACTGTAAATGCCTCAAGTCAGAGGATGTGACTTGTATTTTCTTTATTATATCATATTTCTACTCATACGACTTTTGTAGCTATAGTTTTTTTTTTTCAGGAAACACATGTCTGTCAAATGATGTAATAATAAGATATTAAATGTTTATAAAGTAATACTGTGGCTACTATTCATAACAAAGGCCAATTTTTACTATTGTAATTAATATTGAAAATTAATTATGCAAGTATTAGCATTTTCTATAAGAAACATGTCTCTGAGCCTCAAATTTGAATGAGGTAGCCATTCTTTGATCAGCTCCCAATAGCAGTTTGATTTGCTTCCTTCTCAACTACATCACACTAAAATTTCCATTTTCTTTTTCTTTTACTGAACTATAAGCTATATGAAGGAATTGTTATGTCTTATTCACTGCTTTATTACTAGGAGGTACTATAAAATCTGATAAACTGCAGTTGCCCAATGACTAAAATAAATTTTATTAAATATATATAAAGTTTGAATTAAAAAGTAAATAAGGTGCATAAAATAATTATGAAGAGCTGTAAAGGTAGAACATGCTAATATTTGCTCTGAAACATTTCATGAAACATGAACTTAGATTGAAAATGGATTTAGGCAAATATATTCACACATGCTTATATTCATATTTATATATACACACAAGTATATGCAATTATATTGAATAGTACCTTCAGATGTCCCAGGTTTTAACATAAACTATATGTATTAGTTATAATTTTAAAAATTCCAAATTATGGATCTTATTTAAATTTAATCAATAATTATGATGCAATCACAATGTAATAGCTATGCCTATTGCCAGACATAATTTTAGTGAAACTGTTAAGATATTCAAAAATAGTTTTTTAAGTTTACTTACTGGCATTGCTGTTTTTGCTCACTAGTATGTCGTAACTCTACCGTCAATTAAAAAATACAGTCAAATTTTAAAAAATGACTTTAGTATCCAGAATATAGACAACACATGAGTACATAGTAGATCCACAAGTTCCATACTTTAGCCCAGATACCCTTGGAAGGGCGACGTTAGGACACATTACTAAATAGCTGCAAAACCGATAGTTTTAAGCCCTTCATTTAGTAATGTCTCTAAATCTCTATATATTCACGTGTCTATGTATTACTTTTTTCTCTTTCTGCCTCTCTTTTTCCAATACACACACACACACACACATGCAGCCGTTAGTTCCATAACTTTTGAAACTGCCAATCAACTTACATGTTAGTCTTGACTTAGGTTTACCTAGATTCTCTTTCTGGGCACTCAGTTATTTTGCTGTGACTTATAAACACTTGTAGCACTCAACTTTTACTTATAAACCTCTCTTTGAATTAATTTTCTCATGTAATGTTATTTAAAGAGAGAAATGTCACTTCTGTGCTAAATTCTTATTGATGAATTATCTGTAATAATGACCAATGCCAAAATAACCACAAATCCCCGCAAAACAGAACAGATTAATTGAAACTATACATTTCCATTCACAAACACCTGAGTTATTTTCCGGAATGCATAAAGTCTTCTTTACATCTGACTCACCTTCTTCAGACTCACATGCTCCTCCCCCGGATTCTGGCGTGTGGGTCACGCCCACCTTTCCAGCTCTCCTACTGCCGCTGGGCCTCTGTGTTTCCTCTCACCCACCAGTCCTTGTAGCAGTTTCCCACCACTATGCCTAGCACCGGCTATCGCGCACGGCATGGTATGCATCAAAATTCTCTTCTAAAAATTGAAAAACTCCTTTAATTTCAGACTGTTATTTAATTATTATTATTCATTCTACTTACCAAACATCCTCAGCCTTATTTCTGAAACATTGTACTGTATATAAATTCCACTTTGTACGTCTGCTATATTCAGAGAACTTTCCTGAACCTTTTCAAGGAATCATCAGGTACCTGACCTTTAAGTTTCATAGATTCAGATCCCCTTTGTCGGACATACTTCCCCTCTTGGTTGGATCAATATTGTAATCAAAAGTACGTTTTTTGAATATTAACCCCAAAATTTGTAATTTGACATTTGGAATCTCTTAGAGGAAACTACCCAGTACCCTGACAGTGTTGAAATTTATGCTATGGGGTCTGTAACTCCACAGACATTCAATGAATCCCTCTCTAAGAATTATGATGACTGCTGATCAAGTGTTATGATGGAGCAACGATTTTAAATACAAAATAACAAGTGAACTAATCTGCATCTGTTCCCTGCTCTTATATATTCCCCATTACAGCTACTCTATATTTGAGACCCATTTATTTTCAGGACATTTTTTGTATTTCCCCATAAAGAAATTTTCAAAGAAAAGAGTGCTGCTTGTAGCATGGTGAATCTTTATCTTCTTTATTTTTGTCAAAGAGGTATAAAACATGTCTACAGATAACCCTGCAGGAGTCAGAAGCCTGTGGCAGGTTTCACAGAATCAGCTGCTTCCTCCCGAGCTGGAAAGATTTCGAGGACAGAGCTCGGGAAGTCATTATGGCTTGGGGGCAAAGCAGGCTTTTGCAGATAAACCTTAAGTCACAGATTCTACCTTTTGGAGCCAGATATCATTTTTGTAGATTAATTAATACTAGTGATGGCTTTCAGGCTGAAAGGCATTATGCTCACACAGTGTTTTCTTATTTTAAAACAAAGGACAGCCACTTTGGGGGGATAATTCTATCGACAAGGCTGTGCTTTCCCTAAATTGCCAGAAAAAATATCCAAAAGCTCTTCAGCCTTTCAAAGTTGTATTCTCTAAATTAAATTTAGACGTTCTGAAATAATATGCTGTCACCTGTTCAAGTCTTTAATACGTCATATAATGAAATAAGTATTCTAGGTTTGCATGTTTTCACATTGCCTCCCTTTCCTCAAGCAGGAGTATGCTGTTTCAATACTTATTCACACCACCATCTTCCAAGGCAATGTGTTACGCTGGGATATGCAATGATAGGCTACATAGTGTCTAATTATGTCTCCATGTGTAAAATTATGGAAGGTCTATGATTGGAGAAAACCAAGCACCTATGAGAAATAAAGAGCATATCTAGAATTAAGTAGTCATAAGAGTCACTCTTGGACAAGAGCATTTAAATTGGATCATGTAGAATGAGTTTGCTGAGCATAGAAGTATAAGAAAGAAAAATGTTGCCAGCAGAAGTGACAACAAGTCCAAGGGCCTGGAGGGAGGAAAGAAGTTATTTCATTTGTAACACCGCCAGTGTCCATATTGGCTTCTTTCATACTGAATAAAGGAAATGAGCCCGGGGTGTGGGGAGAGGGCAGTGTTCACAGGATGAAGGCCCTGGAAGTGGTGGTAAGATGCTTACAAGCCACAGAAGCATAGAGTCAAGATAAAATACTTCTACACAGTTCTGCCATTGCAATTAATTTAACTCTAGAGTAGAGAAAAAGTTCATGCACAAGAAAGAACATGAACATTCAGCAATCCTTTCTTCCCTGTTGCCCAACTGAAATTAGGTTATGACACAACACTTGAACTGCACTAGTCAGTTCTAGTGGAAGGGGAAGGCCATTCTCACTGAAGTACAGTGAGAGGCAAAGAAGGAATAGGATATTTCAGTCAAAGACACAAAGAAACAGAATTTGCAAAATCAGAAGAGAGACACTGATGGGGAAGAAGCCAGGATGAAATGCAAGGAAACCCTCCAGAAGGCTGAAGAAAGTTCTTCAGACAAGGGATGCTCCACTCAGCCGGTTTCAGAAAGAGTCTGGGTTTCATGGTGATGAGCTAATGAAATTCACAGTTGTAAGATGAAAGTGTCAGGCAGAAAAGCTGATGGACGTTCTTCAAAATCGATTAGTAGCATTGTCCAGACGATATTCTGATGGTATAAGGGAAACTATCAGCGACCTGAAGACAAAAACTCCGTGTAGATGCACAGGAGTTCCACATGATGGGGCACCACTGAGTTAAACATAGTATGTGTTTGCCAAACCCAACATTTTGAAAGCAGTTGAAGATTTTCAGTAGATTCCCAAAGGCAGACATTTTTTTCTTGAGTGAGACCAATTAAGAAAGAGAGAATAGCCATGAAAGCATTGCTCAACAAATGTACTAAGAATACAAATAAGCTGCAATTAGCAAACTGTGCCTAACTCCCAGACTGGAAATCCAGAACAGCTTACCAAGAAATTTTTGAGAATTTTCAGTTGCCCTTTTCTGGGCTTAGCTCATGGATGGCACAGAATCATTTTTCCTTGCATTTCTTCTTCCCTCTTTTTTTTTTCATTTTTGAAAGAGACATAGAGGGATTTATTAGACGGTGTTTTACACCTGAAGAAATAGAGCGGGGGCCGTCAAAGGAAAGGCACATTACAGTGTGGAGCTGGGAATATTTATGTATTTTGGAAATAGAATTCTGTGAAAGTTGTGAATTTATAAAAAGTTTGAGCTTGGTTTACATGAAAAAGCAAATGCCCACACACAGTTAGAAAGAGAATGGCTACAGGAGAAAGGCAAAGCCCATTCTATTGTTTTAGTTTTTATTTCTTGGTTTTTTTTTTTTTTTTTTAAATGGATGATCTACTGTTTTGCTTACAAACACTGTTGAAAACTTTGAGTCTATTTCTCTATCTTAAGTCAGATTGCTGAAATTGCTGACCTTTATTTTGACAACTAAGCTATTTTGTTTTTTGTTTTTTTTTGTCTTCTTGAGCCAGGGTTTCTCTATGCACTTGAGCTCACTTTGTAGCCCAGGCTGGTCTTACACCCCCAACAATCCTCCTGCCTCAGCCTCTTGAGCAGTGGGATTACAGGCCTGTGAAACCACACCCAGCAAAGTAAGGTTTATAATATTTTTAAGGGATTTTGAGTCTGATGGGCCTGGAAGAAAAGAAGCATAAAAGTCTAGGGAGTGCATATATGGACAACCACGTCTAACTCTGTGTCCTGAAATTCCAGTCTTTGTAAAAGTCCTTTTTTATAAATTATGATATTTCTTGTCTTCCTCCTACTTTCTTTATGTGTCCTATCCTACCTTCCTCCTCACCTCTAGACTTTGAGCCCTTTCTTAAGGGATGCAGAAGACATCAAGGTCTGTCTTCTTATGGCCGCTCTCTTCATGTAATCATTGTATTCAAATTGAGAATTTTGGATACCACTTTCTAAAATTATGTTCAGGCAGTAAATTGTGCATTTTAATTGGGCAAAAATATCAAAATTTCATGTCTCAAAATGTATTGCATTTGCTGAGCTATATGTAATGCAGAGCTAATATCAAGCATTTATTTAGGGAAGAAAACCTACTTGTACTTCATATGGTGTACAGGTGAGCTAGATATTTGTAACTGTTTTCTTCCTGCTTTTGATTCTGTTCTTAACAGCCTATGTCCACTGAAAATACACACACGGTCAAAAGACCAAACAGGAAGACAGGCAGAAACAATATAAGAATAATTGCATACCTGGAAGAAAACACAAGCAACGAGTCCCCCCAAAAATAAAAGAATGAATTAAAAATAAAGAACGGAGAAAAGAACTATAAAATGTCTCCTTCTGAGGGCAGCAGAAACATAAAACAGAAGTTAAGAAGGAAAGAAAAGCATCTTCTGGGGATAAAATGGCATAACACACTGTGTCCTTGCTCTATGCTTTTTAATAGATGTGATCAGAGTAAACAAGATTATCAGCAAAGTACTATGATCTACTAAAAGATTAGAAGCAGCCTCATTGTTCAATAGGAAAGTAATTAAATACTAGCTTTTTGAAATTGATAGTGACCATCACATAGAGAGATCATATAATTTTCTTCTAGAGGAAAATCAATCTGGCATACAGAAATTTTCACAGAGTGAAATCCCTCTTCCAAAGGCACATACTGGTCTGGAGCTAGATTTGTCTTAGCTTTGTGGATCCAGAAAAATCATTTACATCAATATTGTCAATCTTTACACAGATGGTGGTTTCTTAGGTCTATCTATACCACAGAACATGATGGAGGGTGTTCTGACACTATTTAAATCACATATTTTCTACACCAAATGACCTAAGAAGCTTAATGTATATCTAAATGGCTGTAGATGAATCCAAAATCAAAACAGAATGGAAGAGAAGAAGAACTTAAATATATCAGCAGAGCAAATATTACAAGTCACAGAGCCTGTGTTGTGCTGGTACTGAAAACCAAACCCTTCTCAGTAAAATCTGGTCAGCATGTAATTTAGGTCATTTCTATTTATAAACATGTATTTTTAACAAAATTTCTTTGGTAGACTGGTGTAAATGAAAACTTATTATCTGAAATTATATTTGAGGACCACAGGGAGCTTTCACATAAAATACAAAAAACACACAGTGTGTGCATGCGAAGTTGGATTTCTTCTGCCAGATTTGTTACCATTGATCAAAGCTTGTCTCCTGCTCTCCTGCCTTCTCTCTTGCTTCCAACATAAGTTGATAAACAGGTGCGACCTGGGTGCCCCACTGCCATTCATTCTTCCCACCTGTATCTCAGTGTCTGCTGAGCACTTCCTCAATACTGGCAGACTGGCTGGCATCCCATCTGGACAAATTGCTGATCTTTCCTGCCATGTAATGCTAAATACTTCTTGCTTCCAAGGGACATTGGGCAAGTAGCTCCAGAAACTAGATTTAACAACTAGTTGTTATTTCTTAAAAGCACGTGCTTTATTACTTAAAACAGTTTAATTTGTACTAGAATTTAGAATATAGAATCTAAAACTTAGATCTAAAGCTATAATAATTTTGTAAAACCAACAAAGATAAAACCACCTGAGCTCTAAAATGATTAATATACTCAACTGCAATTTGCATATCATTTTCTCTTCAGATCATGCGATTAAAATAATCAGAATAATTACTAAGGTACCATATATAAACCCACATGTAAAACACATAGCAGTTATCTAGTTGCTTAATATTTCTTTTACCTCAGTATAAGCTTCCTAGTATAGCTGCTTTCTGGTGCCTGGAACACGATGAGGTATTTCCATGTATGAAGATAAGGAATAATAAAGTCATTAACTCTGCCTCTTAGAAGTTTTTCATGCCAGCAAGGGACCTAGAACAATGCAGTGCTTTCAGTATAAGAAGCCTATTTAGAGTCTGTCGTTCCATGTAAAATGATCACCCAAATCTCTGAGATGACTTGGAGGGAGCACAGTATCAGACCCCAAAAGGAAGACCTGGAATATCTTCATGTGAGAAGGCAGGAACTGAAGCCTCAATAAGATTAAGATTGTCCCATCAGTCTTTCCATGCCCACTGTGAACACATAGCTGGTATTTGAAAGAGGTATGACTAATTAAAACTCTATTGAAAGAATGGATGTGTACCAGGTATAAAGAGACAATAGAAAGAAATGAACCACTGATCCCAGAAGTGTGAATGTGTGCATGATTGCAGAATATGGATACACCATGTGGAAATGTGCATTAGGCATATGTAGGTGTGTAACATTTTGCATGTCAACAAGAAATGTACTAGAAAAGATAACGGAATGCTTATTACCTTACTAGTTATTTCTTATAACCTAGAAGCAGGTTGAAATTTGGAGGACAGTGTAGGAGATGACTAACCTGCTGCTCAGCTCTTGCTCCATCGTTTTCACAAGACCTTTGGGTGCTCGTTCCAGGAAACTTAGGACAGGACCCAAAAGCATGGACACCAACTGAGGCATTGCTGTGGGCTATATTTAGATACTACCAAAGCCTTATGCACACATAGGCAGGGCTTTGGGAGGTGACTGGACTGTGGGTGTGTGATGCTCATCATTGAATTAGTCCACTGATGGATTTACAGCTGGGTATGATATTGGGAGGTGAGGTCTTCCCTGGTGGGAAGAGGTGGATCACTGGGGGCGTGGCCTGAAAGGTATATATCCTTCCCCCCTTGATCATTCTATGCTTCCGGCCTGCCGTGCCATGAGTTCATCCTCTGCCGTGACCCTCTGCCATGCTGCCCAGCCCTGAAACCAGCCAACTATGGATTTAACCCTCCACAAACTGTGAGGCAAAATAACATCTTCTTCCTTAGAGTGAGGGTGTTGAGTACTCTGTCCCAATGATAACACAGTAACTAAAGCAGCCATGAATAGCAATGATGTTGCATTTATTACATACTAATGTGAGAAAGAAAGCCCTTGGTACCTCAATATTAGGTTCTCTGAGAAAGGTCTAGCAATATCTGATGGAAAATCAGTTATGCATTCAAGGGATAGGCTTTGTATATCTCAAGTTGGTCAGCATTAATACTTCTCTGAGGTATCAAATCCCACCAGGGGTACTTTAGTCACTATTTTTGAAATTAAAGGCAATAATTTAGTTAAGAATGCATGCATTCCTTTTTTGTAATGCAGTGACATATTATGTAGCTTTTGGTATATAAATCCAGGTTTTGAGTAACTTTTATTGTCATAAGAAGGAAGTTTAAATGAAACAATAAATTTTGTCAATGGTTATATCATAAAAATTTCTAATATACTTTCCTAAAGAAAGAGATCTCCTCTATGATGCTAATTGCTATGAAAACATCCTTCTTTTCAAACATTTGTGGATATCAGTGATGTGCAGAGTTAAACACTGAACAAATAATGTGAGCTTTAGGAGGTGGACAAAATTCCATGCCACATACACAAAAAATGGGACAGTGTATGTGGAATTAGAGGTGGACAAAAAAATGAATAGATCAAAAATCAGTAACAAAAAAGGCAACAGTCCCTCAGACAAAGGACTTCTATCTACAACATATAAAGAATTGAAAAAAATCAGACACCTCAATTTCAAAAACCCAATCCAAAAATAGGCATCTGAGATTAATACACACTTCTCAGATGAAGAAATAAAATTGGCAAATAAATATATGAAAAAAAATGTCAAGCATTACTGGTCATTCAAGAAATGCAAATTAAAACATTACTGAGGTTCCATCTCAACCCAAAAAGAATGGCTACCATCAAGGAATCAACCAATAACAAATGCTGGAAGGGCCGTGGGAAAAACAGAACACTTCTCTATTGTTGATAGAAGTGTAGACTTGTACAACCACTGTGGAAATCATTGTGGAGATTCCTCAAAAAACCAGGATTAGAGGTCCTATTCAACCCAGCTGTTCTCCTTCTGAGTATTTTTCCAGAAGAATTGAAAACAAAATACCACAGAGATATATGTTCACCCATATTTATAGTAGTGCAATCTTTATAGCTAAATCTTGGGAAAATCCAAATGCCCATCACCTGAGGGGTGGATAAAAAAAGATGAGGTATTTTTATACAGTGGAGTATTACTCACCTATAAAGAAAGATTAAAGTGAAAGCTTTTATAGATAAATGGGTACAACTAAAGATCAAACTCATAAGTGAAATAAATCAGACCCTCATGTGTAAACATTATATTGTCTTCCTAGAGGAAGAAACTGAAAGAGTAAATAAAATCCAAAATATACAATATGTATTGTGAAAGGGAAGAAAATTTCTCAAAAGAAAATAATACCTGGGGTGGGGGAAAGGAGAAAAGAGAGAAAGAAGGGGAAAAAATATATATACAAGATAGCTAAGATAATTGTACTAATTTCTATTGGTTTATTGAAAGGAATTGTTAATGCTTAACTGTTTGACCAATTTTGCATTCCCATATCTGGTAATCTGAACAACTACTGAGAAGATAATAGTATACAATGTAACTATCATTGTTAATGTCCTATCATCTTGTTTTGAAATTCTGTATCATTTTTATTATTTTTTAAATTTTCTGTTCTCTTTAGAAGACAAAAACACCCCATTGAGCACCATAGTTCTAAAAATTACCAGAAAGCTTCCTTAGACTCAGTTAGACCTGTGGCAAACATACTGAAGCAAAAGAACATGTAGATGTGTGAAAAATACTTTTGTATAATTATCACAAGTCATTGTCATTATAATTTTTATCACTATTCATTCACAAGTATATTTATCAAATAAATTTTGAAAGCTAAGTGCTGTGCTTTATACAATAGTAGGAGTATAATAGTGAACATCTCAGGAAAGAGCTCATCTATACCTGAGTGAATCTTACAAAAAACCAATTCATTCACTGTGATCTTAAGGCTTTGGGAAAACTCTTTTACCTACAAATATCTGTTCTTCTCATTTATCATGTTGCAGATTTTTTTCCAAGTTTCAAGAATTTACTCAGTATTTACTAGTGTGACTATTGGTTTCTGCAAGTATTTAGGAGGTCCTAATTTAGATGAGAGAATTAGATTTCTCTGACTTCAATAGAACCAGCATAGGCGGGGGCACAGGGAAGTAAGCAGACTATTATAATACAATTTGATAAAAACTATCATAGTGATAAAGAAAGTGTGAACATGGATATCTGGGATGCAGTATCTAAAGAAACTTCACATCAATCGAGGAAAGAGCCTCTAACAAATACCACACATGTTAAATTTGAAAGTAGATTTATTATGTTTAGGAGAATGAAGATGACATGGTAGAGTTAGTTCTAGAGTCAAGGTTTGGAAGCATATTAGGGTGGCACTGATGCATGTGACCCTTCGCTACTAAGCAGATGTCTTTTTAGAGCTTTTGGTTTACAGTGTGAGAGAAAGCACAGGAGCAACTTCCCATAAGTAAAAAGTTAGAATACAGACTAAGGATTTGAGATATGCGAGGTGGGAGAGAGGGAAGGGTAGAAATACGGCCTTAAGAAACTGAATCAGTTCTTAAAACTTCACAAACTCTTCTGTAGAGTTCAACTGCAAGATTTCCTTTAAGAAACACTGAAAGCCAATACACATAAGTAGTAAAAGAAAGAGAGTCATACATCATGGAAGACAATGCGATAGCCTTACTGCAGCCTCTCCTGCTGACCGCAATGAGTTAAAATGTTTCATTTTAACCATCCATCCCTGCTTCAACTGGTTCAGTTACCTGACTCTACTGAATTCTTCTTTTTGCCTAGGATCAGCAGGTACATGGAGAACTCTTTCAAGCATGGTCAGAAAACTTTAGAAAAGCATTAAATTTGTCTTTGTTTTCCCAGTGTTGAATCCATTTTTTAAGTAAGTGACATCATTGCAGAGGAAAACATGAGTAAAAGTGTATCCCTGCTTAAAAAATCATTTACATTTCTCTTCATAAGCTCTCTTTTTGGTACTTAATAGTTTGTAAACACTGTGATCTTGCCAGCACTTCTCATAAGCTATATGTGTGTTATTAATAAACTTCTCTGACTAGAAACTTCTATCACTGCAATGACTGTTGGAAAGCACAGGTTCACAAAAACTAAAAATGCATAGGAGGCTGTCACAGCTTTAACATATGCATTCTTCTTGCAGATGGTTGAAAAAGAAGGTTATCTTCAAAAAGCTAAAATTGCAGATGGAGGAAAGAAACTAAGGTAAGAAAAGTTCTTTGACTCACCACTATGCAGCTCTACTAGTTTCCCACATCCTCAAATTATGTCACTGCCATTGCTTGGGAAGGAAGATGCTGAGGTGCCAGGCTAGAAATAGCCACCTCTGTTATGACTATGTTAAATATTATTTTAATATAATTATAATTGTCAAAGAAAGGTACAACATTGTCTGTTGTACCACAGGGTATGTAAATGAAGTGCTTCCTGTCTTCCTGGGACTTGAAATCTTTTAAAAATAATGTTAGGGATTGGGCAAAAGATCTTGATTTCTGAAATTAACAGATCAGGTGACAAATGGACTCATTTACAAAATAAAATATCTCAGTACAATATATCGAGAGAAAAATTTTTGCTTTGTAGATGATTTGCACTGTACTTGTAGCTCCAAATGAAAATTATTTGACATAAGTAAAAGAAAATGAAAACCACAACGACAGAGTAGATGAGAGAAATTTAAAAAGTGAGTAAGGACCCCTCGAGTAACATAAAAACAGCAGAAACCACTGAGGGAAAGATAAAGATTGATAAGAGAGGCAGGATATTAGTTACATGCATTAAATATTATTTAAAAAGTCACCTCCATTTGAGAAGCTTTGCTATTTCTCCTTTCTGTCCTACTCGGTATTTAGCACTGTGGAAGGTGAAGCCAAAATAGAAAGGGGTGTAAAAAGTGCTGACACTGGGAGATAGTGCTTTTGCTCATGCGTGTGTTACTAACAGTTAAAACTACATAGAATAAATGCACTCACTAACTACACAACTGGACGTCTGTTGATTGCATAATACAGTTAATCATAAGAATGTCACTCTGGCCAGGGATATAACTCAGCGGCACAAGCACCTGCTTAGCAAGCACAAGGTCGTGAGTTCAATTCTTGGTACAAAAAAAACTCACACACACACACACACACACACACACACTCATTCCAAGAAAAAAAAAAAAAAAAAAAAAAAAAAAAAAAAAAAAAAAAAAGACACTCGGGCCAACACTACAGAATAAACTGCTTTTATTTGATAGCTATAGTAGATTATGTACGTATTTATTTAAAAGAAGTAAAATCGGGGAAGTGTTCAATAATTCTACTACCTAAAATAGCAGTGTGAATATTAAAACAACAAGCTTCATTTTTCTGCCGGTGTTGTGTCTTGTCCTGAGATATCAGACAAGGCCTTGAATCCTCTCCCAGGCTATACTTTGTCAATGACCCCACAGGCACCCTTCCCAGAAGGCGAGGCGAGAGATGCACAGGAAACGCAAGGCCCCATGGGAGACTGAGCTAGGCGCTGTCACCATGGAGAACTGACTTAGTGAATCAGGCTCTTAAAGGGCAAAGCAGGGAGTCGCTGGCTTGGACTAACCCAGCTGGAGTGCCCTCCTTTCCTCATGCTTCATTCCAGCCTATCACACTCAGGAAGAAACGTGGAGGGTGGGGCAATACCTCTCCTGAGGTGAATAAGTCAAGACCTCTTTTTACCTTCACCACCATGTGTGTCGGTCCCCAAGGACTCCTACTCTAACCCTTTCTCTGCAGCTTGGTAGGAGGGAGAAGGCAAAGCACTGACCAGTCCTAACTCCATCCTCCTCATGCAAGGAAGGGAAGCAAGTCTGAGAACACAAGATGAAGCCCTGCTGTGGTAGCTCTCTACAACATTCTTTCTGTAATCCATTTGTAAGTCAGCCTTGCAAAACTTTCTCCTAGAAGTTTGTGTTGCTGGGGATGTAGCTCAGGATCACAGCGCCTGTGTGGCAAGGGTGAGGCCCTCAGGTTTTTCCTGGCACCAAAAAAATAAATAAATAAAAATAAAAAATAGTTGTGTCAAGAGGAATCAGAGGTGCAGAATAAGTCCCCTCCAGTCTGTACCTCTCATGAGTACATTTGTAGGCAGTCTTCAGTGTATTTCCCTCTCTGCATTCCTTGAAGTTACGCAGCAAAGTAATCAGTTTATATACAATTTCTGCATTGCAGTTTAATCATGTAAACATTAATCTGTACTGTTTGACTGTTATTTCAATCACTTTGCATACCCTAATGCATTCTTTTAGCTCTTTTTCACGTTGATGTCAATTTTAGTTTTTTTGTTTTAAAAATCTCAGGTACATGGAGTTGAGTTGATTATACACTTCAGTTTACACCCTGTGTTTTCATCATTTGGGGCAAGGTGCCCAGTTGGTTTATTTCATTCTCAGTCTCCAATCCTCACTACAACCCCATGTACACTTACGTGCTGGCTGTTCAGCAAATCCACCTTCCATATAAGTATCTGGCTAGGTGCATGAGGAAAAGAAGCAGTGTGTAATCCTGGGTAACTGGATCTATTCTATGTGGAAAAATTACTTCTTTATTGTAAACTTCAATATGTTTTTATTACTGTCATCACTATTAGAGCTTGGGCACCTATAGTGCTATATTTGAAACTAATTCATTTCTCTTGATTGGTGCCTGCTTGCCATTGCGTGTGAGTTTCAAATGTTACTTAACCTTTCTTCCAGGCATGACCACTTGAATTGTTTCCAATTCCTTCTATACAAACAACAATGTAATAAGCGCACTTGGTGTGCTTTGAACCTGTTAGTAAATCTCTCAAGAATATGCATCCAGGAGTGCAGGGTGCTGGACATTTATACACCCATGGAGTGCTATTGCCAGACTCCGTGAATGAGGGCACTAGTGTACAGCTGTTTGCTCTGTGAAGCAGAAGACCCTTCTTCCCATTATCTATCAAAGCACACTATCATACCCTGTCAGTTTTGGCAGGTTCATGATCACTGACTGTTACTGAAATTCAGCTTTCAGTTGTATTTCATTGACGGGTATTGTAGTTGAGAGTACCTTTGTTTGAAGTCATCAAGAGTGTGTAATCTGAGAGCTGTCTGCTTGTCACAAGCTTTGAATACTTTTATTGAGTTTCTTGACATTATCTACCTATCTATCTATCTATTTACCTATCTATCTACATGGGGAGAGAGAAAACTTGTAGTATGCTCTAAATAGAGATAATTTGTCAGTTTTAGATATTGCAAATATTTTCTCTATATTTGTGGTAGGTTTGTGTTTGTGGTTTTATATAGACTGTACAAATTAAACATTGTATATATCAGCACACTATTTAATATCATACAGCATTCCACATGTTTAAATGCTAAGTCTGGATTATGTGGTCAAGTTATATGAACATTTTATGATGAATCTTATTATATATCAGCATTTTGGTTACCTACGTTGTCTTTATGGCTTTTTCACTAGCAACAAAATGGTTAGTTGAGTCATAGCCCAGAAAATCATGTAGTTTCATTCCACTGATAATTTGCTGATTATTACATAATCTGCCACAGTTACTATTCTTTGTATTTTTTGTATGAAATTTCTGTTGGTAGGATGTTCCCCATTTATTAAGAATATTTTTATCATTCTAATAAATTCTCATGAGCTAAGAAGCTGTATTGTGCTTAGCCTGTTTAGCAATGGTCTAATCCTTCCCTGATAGTATTTAAATAATACTAGAATTAGATTTAATTACTATTTCTTGCTATACAAATGGGGAAACTCAGTTACATGTGTTAACTTCTCCTTTTCCCCATACTATTGTGGGGATAATTGATAACATGAAATTTAGCTTTGTGCTATTTAAAACATGTTTGTTTTATGTATCTTGCTTTGTGAAGTAAAGAAGCAAAACCTGACCATTTGTCTCAAACCAAAAGTAGTTCCAACAGCTTCAATTGTTATTTAATAAATATTCTTTTTTAAATTTATATCAAATTTTCTAACAAATCCATTCTAGGTAATTTACATCTTGTATTATTTTGATATTTTCTTCTTCCCTCTCTCTATTTTCTTTATTTGTCCTTATCTCTCTTTCATATAGTTTCGCTTGTTTTTTCAAAAAATTGACTTATTCCAATATGAAAAGGAGAAGGTGACAGGAAATAGAACTTGTTGGCTACATCTTATATTCATAAAAGGCCCTAAATTTAGCTTTATTTCAAAATGAGGTTATACACATTTCCCCTGTGATACACTGACAGGCCTGAAAGCAGACTACATTCAGTGTTCAACTTTAATTTTTAATTATGAACATTGAAATTATGCCTCTGCTCTTCTGATGAAGCTAGGAATTTCTTCATTTGGGGAATTCTATCCGCACATCTGTAAGTAGCCATTGCCGCTCTGAAACTCTATGAAGCCTGAGTAAAAACTTACTTTCAATGCTTAAATTTACAAAAGGCATCTGAAGGCAAGGTTGTGCTATTTCAATGCCTTATGCCTGTCTCCCGGCGCCCACACTATTTCCTGAGCTGATATTCCTTTGTGGTTGTCTGCCTCTCAACATACTCGCTTCTCACTCTTCTATCCTGTCCAGAGGCCACAGAAATATTTGGAGATGAAAATATGGACAGACGGTGGGTCTGAAGGAAGTATAGTCAATGCTTCAATGGCTGTGTCTCCTGGTACCTGTGCTCCTAGGCACCTCTTTTATGTTAGGGAGAGAGTGTTCAAAACAATTGTTGCTCAGAATGGACGTCCTTTGGATTGTAGTACTACAGTGCTTTCCTCATGGAAACTTTTTTTTTTTTTTACTACTTTCTGCTCAGAATGTCAGTGAGTTCTGCCAGATTGAATCTGTCTTTCTTTATTTTCTTCCAACCCTGACAGAGATGTATGTTTTTACAGTGTCTTTTAAATTTTAGCAGAGTAAATTGTAAGAAGCTTAGAATAGGGAAGAGAAGAAATTAGATCCTAGACTTACCAGTCTGAGAACAAGTAAGAACTTGTAGTGTCTGAGGGATTTTTTCAGGAAGTCCAGTGTGGACGCTATAGTAAATAATCTCCACTCCCATAACCGCTGCAGAATCAGGTCAAATTCAGTGGCAGGTAAGAGCATCAGGTGGTCCAAAGAAGAGATTCTGACATGTACGAAGTCATTTGACTTATACTTTCCTCTGATGTTTTGTTTTATTGCTGTGAAGCATAGATTAGTATAAGATATAAAACTTTGATATTTTGGATAAGTAAATTTGTTAAAGCCAGAGCTCAAATTTACAGACTGTTATAATGGTGATGACTAATTTAAGGCGGTCTCCGTCATGCATTCCCCACATAAGCAGTTACAAAGTTGCTGTTACCTGCTGCCATCCGGTGTCCATTTTGTGGAATGTCAAGCCGGTGCTTGTGTGGAGGTTTTTGGTTTTGTTTTGGGAGTATTTTGTTTATTTGGAGTTTTGTTTATTTTTCTTCCCTTTCCAGCTTCACAACTCAGAATTTTCTTTAAGAAAGTTCTGTAAAGTATTCCACGTGGATACGATGCCCTAGCATTTGCATAGATTTTACATCGTTGCCCCTACATGAACTTTGATCTCTTTCTTTCACTGAAATTAGCATCATCACTCCCATAGAAGTGACATGTGTTGTGCCCAAAAATGAAATAGATCCCTGCATTTCCTGTCCCAGGATCTGTTTTCTGCACTGAATCACTAGCATCAGTCCTGCACCTGATTGACTGTATCTGTAAGTGGTGCCCTGGAACTGCCTCACTTATTCCTTGGACCTCTGACTTACTAAACTGGAGTATTTTCTGAGCCATGCATCTTGCTTAAGCCTTAAATCTACTCAATATTTCAATCTTATGGTCCTTGGAAGAAAAACAGAAGTCAGACACTGAATGCTATGGTGAAATGTGGAGGCATTAACTGATTCCCTCTGCTGGGTGGATTTACCTGCTGGCCGTCAGGTAGGGTGGAAGCCAGGACATGGGAGCTGTCAGTTCAACACTGCAGAACAGCCCGGGTCAAGCTGAGATGAGAATTCCTTGATGACGGTTCTCCCTCTCTGAACTTCTATTATGGTGTTTCATATAGACAAGATCAAAAAGACTGTGCTCCCTGCCCACCTGCTCAGGACAGCCAGGACCTTGGGATGAGCCTGGGTTTCAAGGCCCAGGAAACTTGGCCTGACTCTGTCTTTATGACCTGTGCAATTTGTATAGGATGGATCTCATTAGGCTTCTGTTTTCTCATTGGTAGCGTGGAGAAGTTACCCATCACTCTGAGTGTCTTACTGTCTTCTCTTATTTTCATTTATATTGTCAGCCCTCAGAGTGTTGTTTGGCAATCGTAAATGTTCAATAGGCTCTTATGAGCAGCTTAGTGGTTTAGTTACATGATCCACATAGCATACCAAGTGGTACGCCAGTTGCAGAGCGGGGCCCAGTCACCATGACAGTGCATAGTACCAGGCAATGTCTCAGAAGTCAGAAGACCTCTGCAGGAAGCTCTAGTATTAAGGTTAAGATAGGTGAAACTTTGTCAATCTAGTTAAAAGGAGTCTGAGAAAATAGTTAATGAGAGAGCCCAGATGTTGACTTCTTATCACAGGGTACATGCAAAACTTCTTAATTTGAGGATTTCAACCAAAACTATATTTAAAAGCTGACAGGGATGATACCTTTTGCTAAGATAGCACTACCTAATCTTTTGAAAAGACAGTATCAAGTAATAAATACATAATAGGCTTTGTTGTCGAAGAAACTGGTTTTAGCTTTAGATGTAAATTTTTGCTTTAAGTTTCCCTAAAATCTCTGAGCCTCATTTTTCATACTTTTAGTAAGTGGATATATTCTGACTGTTAACATTTTGTGTGAGTGTGTGAAGCAAAACCTTAGCTATATAATCAAATTTATATTCTTCAAAATAGTTTATTATTTTTACAAGAAAGTATTTTAGAAAAAGTATTATTTTGAGAGAATTTAAGGGAAAAGTTGAAAGAGAAGCATCTAAATTTTGTCAGCAGCATTTTCATTTTGATGTGAATAAAAGCACCCAAACTTGAGAGAAGCTTTTGCTCCCATTCGAATATGATAAAGACAATCTTAGTTGTTTATAAATTCAAGATGAAATAAGACTCTATTTAAAGTGGTCAAGAGGGTCAGATGACTAAGCTTCCGCGATCTGCAGTTCCACCCTCTTCAGCTGGCTCATCTGGTTTACCTAACAGGGACACAGTTCGCTGCAGTTGAAAGTCTTAAGACAGAACAATGAGATAATTGAATTTCATGCAGCTTCGGTTCTAACTAGTTCCAGTTCCAAGTTTAAGGAAGGGGAGAGTTTTGCCAGCAAGTTCTATAAAGGATCAACATCTGAAATAGATTCAAATCAGAACCATTTATCCAGGATTTTCTATAGATAGGAAGCAAATAAGGTATAGTGTCTCCTTGCCAGAAGATGAAAAATATCGTGGGAAATATGGCAAGCAGGTTAAATATGGATCTGGTATATGTGAGTGTGTTCCACCCTCCCTGACCACATGTGCTCAAAAGGAGGGTAGTGATAAAAGATACGCCGGGTAGACCAGCAGTCCTAATTACATCTAGTATTGTGACTTCACACTCACAAAAGCTATGCCTGTTTCTTTTCTTTCTTTTTTATCTTTTTATGGTTTTTTTTGCAAGTGTTGGGGTGGGTTGTTGAGAAGGTTTTGCATGTAATTCAGGCCAGACTTGAACCCACTGTGTGGCCAGGCTGGCCTCAAACTTGGAGCATTCCTCCTCCCTCAGCCTTCCCTGGGCTGGACTCCAGGTCTGCACCACCAGGCCAGACCAGCTGTACCTCTTTCAACGTTCAATGATTCCACTGGTTGCTACAAGGAAAAATGAGCACTAAGGCAGAGGAGAAATGTTTAAGTGATTCTCTTTCTTTTCTTTATCATTTGAATAATTTATTCTCCATTTGAAAACAAGGGGGTTGACTAACACAACATTTGTATTTGTATTTGACATTGTGTTTCCTATGTGTTTCTTTGTCCTCTTCTTTGTTTAACAAAATGTTGTATCAGTAAGAATGTGCAGGCTTGTAAGAGCAACCTAATTCTTTTTATAAATATTAACCCTACCAAATCAAAGCTTTCTTTTCACTTAAGATCCTCCTTTCTCAAAGGCAGGGGAAAAGAAATCACTTCAAGTTTGTGAGTTTTGACATTTTTGTTCGGTTTTCTGTTGACCTGAATAAAGTCTTTCGGTAAACTTTCCTTTTTTTTTTACCACTTTACTAAACTGCATTCAATTATTGTGAAAGGAATGTTAAATCGTAGCAAAATGCAACAATATGATATAATGGGTAGAAACCTAAGTATATTAACGCCGAGTGTAAAGAGTGGTCTTCAGGACTCTACAACACACACATTCTAAAAAGTAATCCATTGTCTCTGCAGGAAATTTGGTCAGTAGTTAGAAATACAAAAGGAAATCATTTAACTACCAGGTTTATCATTATTATTATAACCTGGCCTCTTTCTTCCAGTCCAAATTACTGATCCAGTAAATACATATCAAGTACCTCTACTTCTCAAAGCACTGTGCTAAGGTACTAAGGAAACCTCTGTAAGGATGAAATGATCCTATCATTTTGGGCATTATTTTTTTTAATGGGGCATCTGAAGGTGAAATTTTAAAATATTTAAAAATTTAGGGGTTGAGGATTTAGCTCAGTTGCAAAGGTGCCTGCCTGGTAAGCGCAAGGTCATGAGTTCGATTCCTAGTACTGGAAGAAAAACAAAAACAAAACAAATAAACAAAAAAAATTACAATACATCATATGCAAGGAAGTCACACAAGGCACATTTGAGGAAGCAATATTTGGACTTCTGATGAATGGAGTTAATCGGGAAGGAGGGATGGATGAAGGTAAGTAAGTAGCACAGGATGGTGGTATAAATTACATATTGCATCATGGTCTGCACTAAAGTCTTCTCACATCAGTATTCTCTCTCTTGTGCCATAGTGTTCATTAGTGCATCATATGGATCGATTGTATGCAAACTACTCAAGCAGCTTCCTTCTCCATAATATAGGAGCAGAATAAACAAATAGTGATGAATTCCGTTTCTTACACCCTCATTAACCCTAGATATCATCATCCCTTTTAATCTTTGTCAATTTGATGGGCAAAGAGGGAAAAAGCATGTGACTGTTTTTATTTCCTTTTCTTTGACTTTTAGTGAGATTCAACACTGCAGAAATATTTTGAATTAAGCAATGATAGATGTGCTAGTTGTGTTTTCAGACTGAAATTCCTAAACTAATTCAAAGCGGAACAGAGGAAAAGGGCTCTGATTTCTACAAATTTTACTTTTCTACATGCAGCTCACTACAGTCTTTTTGTGGCAGGGAGGTACCCAGATACATAAAAATTGGATATTTAGGTATTGAAGAGAGTTTAGGAGGATCAAAAAAACATTAAGAAACTTTTATATAAATGTTACATTGTTAAAGATTCTGACCATCTTTATTATTATTTAAATTGCATACCACTTTTAGATTCTAATAAAGATGAGCTATTTAGGGTAACTCATTTGAAAAGATCTGTATTTATTTGAAATATCACTCAGACTGTATTTATAAATGTGGCCAAACTGTATTTATACATGATTTCTTCTAACAAAGATGTACGTTTTTTCTTTTCCTCTTCCTAAGGAAAAACTGGTCTACTTCCTGGATTGTTCTTTCTAACAAAAAAATTGAATTTTACAAAGAATCCAAACAACAGGCTCTGTCCAGTATGGTAAGTAGATCTCCATTTCTAATGTTACTTTTTTTCCCCAAAATATTGTTGAATTAGAACTTTAGTTTCATCAGAAATCTCACGAAAGCCTCCATGCTACAAACATCAGAAAGCAGATGGAGGCAACGACTCAATAAACTTTTAATCAGATGAAGGGAAAATAGAACTTAGTGTCTGTTTTATTAAGTGGTGCATTTGGAGGATAATCACAGAATGAGATGAATGGTGAGTAGCTATCTAGTAATGCGGAGGTAACACTTTAAATTAAGGTGCTATTTGTAAATGCTTTATTCTTATTTATGAAATAATCACTATATGCAGCTACTTGCTCAAATAATGTCTTATAAAGTATGTTATAAAATGCATTAGTAATAAATGCTTAACAGATGAGACCATAGGAAGCTGTTTTAAAGAATATTATAAGACGTAAATCGTGTTAAACCATGTCTGTGCATCTTTAATACATGAATTTAAGTTATCTAGCATGCTATAGCGCTTCACACATTAATAAATAACAATAAAGTGTTTATAAATGGCACCTTAACATAGAGGTTACCAATGAAGACACACTCTAAGTTAACAAAGTGATTTTTTATCTTAGTCTAACTGAGACATTCATGAAATCCAGCTAACCCTTTTGGAATATTTCTATGACTCTTTATTGCAACTAATGCAATTTGTGTATCCTGTCGTTATTGCAAAGTGAAATTTGTAGGGCCTCTTCACTGTACCTGGAAGAGGGCCTCACATTTGAGATTTGAGCATGAGAGTTCAGGGGAGCAGCTCAGAGCTGGGACTAGAGCAATTCAGGCTTACAAGCGGCGCCTGAAAAGAACTTCCCCAGGACTAGGAGACTATGGGCAAGTGCTGAATCTGACAGCATCCTGATAAGGAAGGACTGTGGGGAGGAACCAACCTGCCAGAGCCCCTTGGCCTGACAGCTGAGAGGAAAGGGGTCATCTCACAGGAGTTAACCACAATGAACTAATTTATACTTGCAAGTAATACAGTGATGAGGAGTTCTTTGCTTTCTAGCTACTAGTTATGTGTGCTACGTAATCCTCTTTAAATAGAAAACACAAAATGATTTGCTAAGAGATGTTTCTAAAGAAGATTTTAGTGAGAACAAAAGGTAGCATTTGGCTTGGGACTGATAATTGCAGTAGCATTTATCCCCAAGTGGCTTGCTGATTTTGGAGGCTCGGTGTGGTCCAATCTGTAAACTAATTACGAATAAATTAAAACTATATTTCAATCTTTTGTACTTTCAAACTGCCTTAGACATTTGTTTTAGGGTTTTCTTTTGTTTTCAATTTTTGGCTACAGTAAAGTTGAGATAATCTTTTTAAGAAAACGAAAATACCCCTAAGGGCCAGGCACAAAACAACTCCCATCCACTTGCGGAGCCTTTGTTTTCACTTTGAATGAGTTCTGAGGGGAAGTCAGGAAGGGAGGGAAGTCACTCGCCTTGCTGGGTTGGGCTGCTGCGAAGATGATCTCCATCCTGCTGAGTGAGAAGAATTCCACTGGTGCAGGGTTGACGTGAATGCGCTGGGATAATGGGAGAGATTAGATCCCACATTAAAGCATTTGGTTGACTTTTATTTTATTATTTTAATCTCTTCATGCCTGGAGATATAATTCTCAGCTGTTTAATTACAGACAGGTGAAAAGGAAACTTGCTTTTGGACTGTAGGCAAACCTTGCAACTCCGCTCCTAATTGTACGCCTTGAGTTCAACCTTCAGAATTGTTATAAGTTGACAATAGATTTGACTTGTAAAAGAAATTCATTATGATATTTTGGCAGTGCCTGTTTATTACTTCTGGCCCAATTTTCAATGCTCTTATGTTTTCTCCCAGGCACTCATTGTCTTCAAAGTGAATTCAGGGCAGGAACTAACTGTTTTGTGGTTACGGGGAGGAGAATTATAGATTCATGTTTGTACCGCATGAATTGTCTTGCTAGTCAATGTCTTGGATTCATTTCTGACTAAGTATTAAAAGCCTAGTGGGATAGCCTACATTTACCAATTCGAGTCTCAAAGAAATGATATGATGATTGCCAGGCCTTGATTAAAGATGCTGTGGTTTTATTTTAAAAGGGATTTATGTTCACATTTCTGAATTTCCCTGTACCCCCTTAGATGTGTCCTAGAGCTCCTTGTGTTTCTGGGAAGAAGCCTGTCCTTTCCTCCGAGGGGTCAGGGGAAGCTGCCTGAGTGATTGCAAAATGTACTTTAAAGAGCAAATAGTATTTTAACCCGTATAGAATCATCTTTGAATGTTAATGCACTGGTGAGACAAAGTAGGAAAGTAGCTGAGAGCTGGCTTTGAAGTTGGACCACAGGGGTTTAGTTCTATTTTGCCACTTAGTAGCTGGCAAAGTCACTCAGTTTCTTTGAGCTTCCCTTCCTCACCTGAAAGATGGAGGAAGTGATATCCGCCAACAGAATTAATGAGGAATGGAAATAGTCTAGCAAAATCAGAAAATGCTATAAAACAATTAATGATTATTATAAGTTTCAAAAATACATAAACCTATAATCCACATTGTAGAATGTAGTATAATTAAAAGACTATTCTATTACTTTGCCCTTGGGGTAATTAAGGCATTTACAGTAGTGAGATTTATTAATTATAGGAATATTGTCATTCACAGGGTTCATAAAGCAAAATATGAATCCATATTTCACCAGGACTCCATGGGCAGCATAAGATCCTATGTCCAGCACTGAGTAACCCTGCAGATGTAGCAATGCATCCATTTGGGTCTCTAGATGTAACCTTCCGCATGTTTGAACACATTTTCCAAGAGTTTGCGTCTGCTTCTGCTGGTTATTATTCTCACCACCTTATCTTTAATACAGCATGTCACAGAACATTGTACCTGATTCCACGTTCCATGTTTGGCCACCTTGCTTTCTCACTACCGTTCTTTGAGTACATATCTGTCTTCTTTACCTGAGGCTGTCACAACAGCCCTGGGGTCCTAAAAGCAGACATTTACTTTTGTCAGTTCTGGAGGGTAGCAAGTCAGAGGCACTGAGAAACCTGGTGTCTGGTGAAAATAAACTTTGTGGTGTGCATCTCGCTATTTCTTGTAACCTCACGCGGTAGACAGAAAAGAGCGCAAGCCCTCTGTCTCCCCATGTGAAGGCACTGTTCCCATGAATAAGGAATCCCCCTCATGATTCAACCACCTCCCCAAAACCTCACCTCCTATCATGACCTCAAGGCTGAAGATTCAACTTGTGAATTCTGAATTCAATGTGTGAATTCTGAACATGCAGTCCATAACAATATCCAAGCTACATGCATGCTACAGGCAAGGACCCTGCCCCTGAAGATAGGAGCGCAAATCAGCGCCCTGGTTTGTGTAGGTTAGTGACTCACAGGCTCTGGGTCCTCTGTGACCTATTAAAGGAAAAGGATGACAGGCTATTCTGTTGGTTTGTTTGTTTATTCTTCAGTGAGGACTTTAAAGAGTAACAAACCACCTACTATCGTTATCATTTTATAACAGAGAAGACATGATAAAACACCACAATCTGATCATCTAGAGAGAATCAAACCTCAAGAAAAGACACTTTGCCAAAAAAAAAAAAAAAACCCAACTATCCCCCTCTTAAATCTACACACATGCTCCCTAATTTGTTCAAATTACCTCAGACCAAAACAAGCTTGGTCCATGGTCTTGCAGATAGAAACTTGCTAGATGGAAGAAAAGGATATAGGTTGCATTCTCATAATTTCAAAAACTATATTCTGGTTTATAACTCCCTATAAATTTTAAAAGTCATTTTAAAATAATGCAGAATCAGTTTTTGGTCAATACAGAATACATTCTTTTTTTTCAGACAGCATTGTTCTTATGCTGCCCAGGCTGGTCTTGGACTCTTTCTTGGGTTTAAGAAATCTTTCTGTCTCAGCCAGTTGAAGAACTGGAAGCTCCAGCATGTGTCACCACATGGGGCTCCTTCTATGTCCATTTTAGTAATTGTTATCAATCACCTGTGTATGCACCAATGAAGGCAGGAGATAATCCTCAAACCATCCAGAAGCCCCAGCATTGTCACTTGTGTCCTATTGTCACCAGTCTTTTCCTTTGCTCTGTAGTTAGCCATTAACCTGATTGGGGGTCATGATTTTATTCCTTTTCACTATGATTTTTCCACCTCTGTCTAGATACCTTAAAATGTCATTGAGTTTGCCTATGAATTTCTTTAAATGGAAGCAGAGTATCTGTCTTTTCTTTCTTGCTACTTGCACTAAGTATGCTTTGCCCTTTCTCTACTTTAAATGCTTGCATTCCATTTCATCCCCTACTATTTTTGAGTGAGATATCTGGTTGTAGTTTTGTTAGTAGTTAGCCTACAACTACAACCCTGATGCCTATCAAGGACTAAAGCCAGCCAAATTGTTTACCTTTTCTTGAAATATTACCTTAGAATATTTTAAACCATTTACATATATATTATATACAAAATAGCTGTCTTTCATAATTCTTGTTCTTAACACCATAAGACACGAGGTAATCCTTATAGAATCAATGTTGGTTTATATTTGCCAAATATTTGCAGTATTCTCTGCTGTTTATGCCTCCAGGAATCTTAGGCTTTCCTTCTAGGGTCACTTTTCCTTTGGCCTAAAATGAATTCTGAGAAATTCCTACAGTAAGAGTCTTATGGTAAGATCTTTTCTCATTGCCTGCTTATTCAAAGCTTCTATTTCTCCTCATTCTGGAAACACACATTCTCTCTAAAGCTAGATAGCAGAGTTGATATTTTCTTCCAGTACATCAAAGGTATCACTCTATTGCTTTCTGTCATCTATTATCACAGTCAAGAAATCATCTTTAGCATAAGTGCTATTCCTTGGTTGTTCTCAACATTTTTCTCATTACCTTTGCTTTTCTGTACTTTCATTATGATACACACGGGTAAAATTTAGTTTTCTTTTTCTTCCCTGGGTTGTAGTACATCTTGAAATGGATTTTATTGTCATGAATACATTGTAGAAATTTTTCCACTACTATCTTTTCAAATGTGTCTCCTTTTCCTTCTCTGTTGTTCCCTTCTAAGCCTCCAGTGAAACTTATGCTAAATTTGCTGACTATGTCTGCAAATGTTCTGCACTCTTGTTTGTTCTATATTTTTGTCTTTCTGAGCTGCGTTGCAAGTAATTATTCTTTATTTCTATTTCAGTTCTTTAATTAAATCTCCTTATGTTGCAAACATTTTTAATTATAATTATTTGAATTTTATTTCTAAAAATTTGTTTCTTTTGAAAAAATTAATTGTTACTTGTATAATTAATTGTTTTCTGCAAGTATTTTCAAGACTTTCTTTTCCCTTGTTAAAATGAGGGTGCATTCTTAGCTGGTTCATAATCTGTCGTGTGATTCTAAGACTTGAATTTTGTGTCAGTGTGTTTCTGCTGGTTCTTGTCCTCATGGCCTTGTTTTCTTGTGTATCTGGTGATCTGTGACTCTAGGCTAATCACTGTGATTGAGATATTATTATGGGAGATTCCATGAAGCCTGTCTTACTCCAGAGATTTTTACATTTTTCTCAAGGGCACTGACACACTCCCAGTGACTGGTTTTCCCAGTTTATGGTACAAATTTCTCAGGTTATAGCTACATAACTGTGGAACTGTAGCTTTGCTACAACTTCTTGGGAACAGTATTCTTTACTCCTCTTTGCTTTCAAAGTTCATGTGACACATCCACAAAACCTAACTTTTCTATATTCTCTGGGGGTGGAAGAAAGGTAAAAAGTTTCACATTGGCTCTCATTTACCATAACATAAGACCTTGTGAAGCTGACTGACCAAAGCTTAACTGTGAGTATAAACAAATGACAGGGGCTGGGGATTTAGCTCAGCGGCAAAAGCGCCTGCCTGGCAAGCGCAAGGTCGTGAGTTCGGTTCCCGGTACCGGAGAAAAAAAACCAAAAAAACCAAACAAATGACATTAGAAAAAATGCAGTTATGTTCCTTTGATAGTTTGCTTCCCTTTCTAGTTTCAGATTTCCGCTTCACAAAAATATTTATCCTGGCAGTCTTTTCGGGCTTTCAATGCTTTTAAGGTAATTTCTAAAAGAAAACTTTTATCCAGCATTTTCTATTGTTTTCAGTGGGAAAGCTGATCCAAATAACATAGCTTCTCATTACAGTCTACCTTACTTTAATTTAAGTATGCGTTTGGTTAATCAAGTTTGTGCTATTTATATAAGCCTTCGTGGGAAAATACTTCATGAGAATATGTATTGAAATCCTACAATGAACAGCTTGCTTGTTAGGGCTACATGTGAAGGATGAAGATATAATCGAGATAAAGTCTTTGCCTTATAAAATCGGTGCCAAAAAGTAGGATGAGATGAAACAAGAAACATAATAGAGTTTTTGTTTTTAGGACTTAGGGAAAGTAGTGTTCACATCTGTGAAAGATTTGAATTGAACCTTGAGGATGGTTACACTTTCATTTGTGGGCAAGGAATTCAGAGGAATGAGGAAACGGTAACAGTGACTGACAACAGCCAGACACTGTGTGCTAAAAAGAGAAATGAATTTTTTGTTCAGTTGGAAGATAGGATGAAAGCAAAGTCTCAAGAAGGGTACCATGGATGGAGATTTTTTACCAGAGGCAAATCTTTCAAAAGTCCTGCTGGTATTCTCCAAGCACATTCATTCTAGAATAACCTATGTGGTTTTCCTTTGAACAAGTATACACTGAACAGCAATCTGACCCAATATAATGAGTCACAATAGTAACAAGCTTACCTCGGGCTAAACCGTAAGGGAAAGCTAATTCTTCCTGGACTGTGGCTGCATCTTATTCAGTGAAGAAGTAAAGCTTGTGCCTCAAAAGCACCCACATTATTGCTTCATCTGGTGCTAGACAAGTCCTAGAGAATTACTTTTCAGCTTAATTTGTCTTGTGAGGTCTAGGCCCTACACTTATATTTTTCATGTATACCTACTTATGTTAGTATCAGTGATGTATTTTGATCAACTCTGGCATTTCAATTACCACTTATCTCCCAGTGCTTGCTGTGTTTTGTGATTTTTGCTCTGATTAGAATTGCTGCTTCTAGGGGCTGGGAATTTAGCTCAGTGGCAAAGCACCTGCCTGGAAAGCGCAAGGTCATGAGTTTGATTCCTGGTAACGGAAGAAAAACAAAAACAAACAAACAAACAAACAAAAAAAGAATTTCTGCTTCTAACTCTATGCATGGGACATTGGAAATTTGCATAACTGGTTAAACAAAATGCATTGATGGATTGCTGCAAGGGGATGAATTGCTTTAATTGAGAGCATATATTCACTTGTTCATTCAATGCATAATTAACAACTCCTACCAGGTGTCATGTAACCCCAGACATACCTAGACAAATAATACATGATCCCTGCTCTCAAAGTGCTTATACTATGGTAAGAAAGACAGAAGCATAAATGAGTTTACTATAAGAAACCATGACTAAAGTGACAGAGGCATAAGAAGATATTCTGTAGAGTAATAGATTTGGGAAGAGATGGTTGCTTCTTACAAAAACTTGTGTTGCAAGTAATGTTCAACCTACATACCAGAGCCATTTGTTCACCCTGCATATATATTACTTAGCTATCTCTAGTACTGTGGCCCTGCAAGCTACTACACTAGGTTTCCTAAAAGATGGTTTAGTGCAGACCTTTCCCAGAAGGATCTAGAAACAAATAGAGAGCGTGTCCTTGAACTGAGTAGTAATCATGATGAACAACTGGACATTGGTATTTACTCTAAAATGAGCAGAGGCCTGGATTAGGCATATGGTAACTTAGAAATGGAAGAAATTTCTTCCAGTTAGAAAACCTAACTATATTCATGGAGCACACAATGTCTGAGCATCTTTAAAAGATGCTTGGGAGTTTGATGGTGTAATGCTGAAAAAATACATTTTCTATAGAAATGAGTGTAAGCGATGATAAAATATAAAGAATTAATTCCTCAGTTTGTTATAGATATATTTATATATTTTTATTTATATATTTGTAAATAGATAAAAATTAATATTATATGATATATATTTACATATTATATTTATATATATTTAGAGTTTATTATTTTAAAGATAGAAAACAGTAAGCAGGGTGTTTTATTAGTGCATGCTTGCCGTACACATTGATTACTTTCCTCATGGTGAGTCGGTATGTGTACATGAAACATCTTAATCCTTTTTTATCCCTTTTCCTAGTCTTTTCTGTCTCCATCCTTCATCTCTTGTCTCTTTCCTTTTTGCAAAAAATCTCTGTATTTTTCCTATTATCTACTTTATATTTTCCTCTGTATTTTTTAGCTTCCCAAAGCACTGTGTGTATGCTACTCCTGGTCTTGAAAACATTTTAATGGAGGTTCCCTGAGGCCTAGAGTGGATAGGCCCCATTCCAGACTATTTTGTGATTTTTCTAGAAGATGGCTTCTAGGAATGCTTAGAGTAGGAAGTGCTTCACAACCATTTGAAGAACAGCCTTACGGAAGAGCAAGCAATCTAACTGGATAAAAAGTTAGCATGGAACTGACTCACGATGACCTCAATAGGACTGTCAAAAGAAAAACTTTTATTCTGCAGGTGATGTGGGACCCTTTTTAACAGATATTCACCCCATCCTAATTAAGCTAGACTCAATTTTCAGAAACATGTTCTAAAAATCTGTGCAAATAGATAACAATAAGGTCTGGGCTTTTACTGGTAGAAAAAATTCCTAAGGGACTAAATTTGTCAGTGTATTTAGTAAATGACAGGATATCTTTTCACCCCCCAAAATTATATTCTTATATATTTTGACCTTTAAACATATGGTCATTTCTAAAGAAGTTCTGATGCAAAGAGAACAAGCAGGGCAAATTAGCTAAAGAATGTAAAAATATATCATTTCAAGAATGTTAGTGTATGAACACTTCACAGGGTATCAGCTACAAATCTGAAAGGTTATTCATGTGATTCCCAAAGATCTGTTCAGTGTTATGCTACTAAAAAGAAAAAAAAAAAAAAAAAGAGCACTGGATATTCTCAATTTCTCAATCTTTCCACATTGAGAATTTCTTTTGTCTCCATACCTACCAATGAGCAGACCAAGTAACTCTCTTTCTCATCAGTCATATGGGTCAGATCCACTGATTTTATTATATTTATGACATACTGTCCAGATAACTCAGAATCACTCTTAACATGCATTTGAAAGCAAGATAAACATTTTAGGGACTATGTCTCCCCTAAAGTGTCTCTTTTGGAAGTCATTATACTCCATGTGAAACCTAAATGTTCACTTTATACCAGGATCTTATTTTTATGGCTTTCAAATTTTACATTATCATAATTCTTTCCATCAGAGGCCAACAACTGGCAAATTCTAATTTTAAATTATTTATTTATGGGGTATATCATGATGTTTGATACATGTATAGATTGTGGAATGATTAAATTGCCCTAACATATCTGTCACCCATGCTTAGAACCTTTAAAATCTGCTGTTAGCAGTACTCCAGTATATAAGAGTAGTTGTATAATATACGATAGTCACAAAAATGTTTTTCTCTTTTCTAACTGAAATTTACTACTCTGTTTCCAGCATCTCCTTGCTACTTGCCCCCAGCTGCTAGCAATCATCATTCAATCTATTTCTGTGAATTCCAAAACATTAAGCTTTTAAAAACAGAAAACTTTTCTACTTTACCAAAGTCCTCATTTAGTCATACCCTTGACAGCAAAAGAGGAATAGTGTAAAGGTCCTCATTAAGATAATTTGTCTACTCTTTTTAATGTTGTTTACTTTCAATGTGAATAATGAGCACAAGTATTAATTCCCTAATGTAATACACCTAATGCCCATTCACTGTAGTATGACTGTAACAACAAAATGAACTTATTTGTAAGAGCACAATGATGTCATTCAGCAAAAAGTTGAGAATAGTTGCAGTTAGAAAGCTATCCATGAACTACTGAGCATTCTTACAAAGTGAATATGTAATAATTTTATCCTTGTAGAATAAGGATTGAACCCCTATACTTGTGGTAGTGAACCTTTCAGAGACCAAGTGCCCAAACTGCAAATGAAAACCTACCTACTGCAGTGCCAACACTGAAATTAAACCCCAATACTTGCCTGCTGGGGTGACCCTGGGGGTGACTTGGCTCCCATGCCAACAGAGAGGA
The DNA here is from genome assembly GCF_000276665.1 of Chinchilla lanigera. Classification (NCBI taxonomy): domain Eukaryota; kingdom Metazoa; phylum Chordata; class Mammalia; order Rodentia; family Chinchillidae; genus Chinchilla; species Chinchilla lanigera. The sequence continues at coordinate 9,699,194 of NW_004955440.1, forward strand.
TGCCTGCTGTGGCAAGCTTGACATAAGTTCACCACCACAGCCCTGCACAAACCCCTGTCCCAGAAGATCATGAAAAACAGAAGAACATCAACAATGTACCACCTCTAGTGTGATGAAGCCATGAAAAGTCTTTTTCTTTTACTATTTTAATTCTCACTATTATAGTGTGCTTGCAAAATCAACATTAATGTATGGGTGCAGTTCATTACTAGAGATATAGATTGTATCATCATACGTCCTCATCATACCTACATTTGATAATTAGAAAAAAGTTTTAGTTTGAAATCTGTAGGATGACTGGTAGAAATAGAAATAAAGGAGGGAAAGGGGAAAATGAAGTCCAGTGCACGATTAACACAAACTTTGTAAGGAAAAAAATAAAATCCAGTAATCGATATTATTGTAAATGAATCCATGTTCTCCGGTTATAATTTTCTCTAGATTTGGCCATTAACCACAATAAATTTTGTCCCTTACCTAATTTTTAATAACCACAAAAATCTATGAAATTGATAGGATGCCTAATAAATGGATAATAGCTTACCGTCTCTCGATAAACCTCACCTTAGGCTCTCTCAGAAAGCTACTTTAATTATGAAGCTTGACTCTCTGTGGTTTATCATTTTGGTCAATGTAATGAATCCATTTTAAAGCTTGCATTTCTCTAAGATAAAAATGGACTTTTCCTCTACAGTGCATTTTTAAAATTTACAGAATATACATATTTAGTCTTTCTTAAAAATCCACCACTGAATTAAAAAGCACTTGGAAGCAGTATAACAAATTAGGTAGATACAGGAATTTTCAGGTTGGTTCATCCAGGCTAGAAATATCACACTCACATTTTATTTGTTACTGGGTTCCTTGGTTACCTCAAGTGCACTGTGGGAGAATCAAGTACCTAGCTCATACAGCTGTCATTGGCAACGTTGATTTAATGTTCCTGGCATATAGAAAGCACAATGAACCTCAGTTGTATTTCCTCTTGTTTTTGCTACTACTAAATGCAGCAACAGATACAGAGGTTAGGAGTAGAGGGAGATGAAGGATAAGGAAGTTCTACATGTGCTTTCAAAGTCTCTAGCCTAGAAATGTCTTGCATCATTTTGCTCATGTTTCAGTGGTAAGAATAAATCCTTGACCATATTTTGGTGCAAAGAATATTGGGAGAAAATATCTTTAGAACCACTGTTGGCAAACTGGTTCCCACTGGCAATCTAGATACTCAAAGATGGAGCATAGCACACATTTTGGTGGAGAAATTCTTCCCTGTCACTGAGAGAGACATATAAGTTCTTTCATTCATACTGTTCTGGAAAAGAAAGCCTTGTTTAAGTGTCATGTTTTGCTTGGGAGGTAAAAATTTAGGGCAGGGTGAATGAAGTAAAAAAAAAGAAATGAAGCAGAAAATGTGAGAAAGTGGTACAGGGGATATGCTACCATGCTGGTTACCAGTGTACAGAGATATTCAGGGAGATAGGATCATCAGGCACATATGCTGGTCAGCTTGGAAAGGAGCTACGGATACCCTGTCTGAAGAAAGCTTGAAGTGTTCTGTGTTATGGAGGGAAGGAAATAACTTATCTGCCATGCTCCTTCCCTTCTGTTGCTTCTCTGTGGCTTACGCTCATCACCCTGACCGTTCCCTTGCTTACCTAACATAGCCCTTAACTGCTTTCTCAGGTAGCTAGCCAGAAACTCAGCTCCAACACCCTGCAAGATAGTTTCAGCCAAATCTGAAAGTGGTGGAAGGAGCAAGACGCTGGAGGCTTGGAGGGAAGGTCTGACGTTCCAAAGTGATGGGCAGGACCAAGTGACTGAAGCAGGGGTGGTCACCAGTGGTGGCAGCTGATGAGTTGTACAACAGTCCAGAGATGTGCAAAACATGCCCAAGCTGTTCAGTTTGCAGAACTAAATTAGCTCTCCATGTAATGGAAAACAGTAGTAGCATACAACAGAAGTAGGTTAAGTAGAAGCTATCTTATTCATTCTAGCAAGATCTTGATTCAGAAATAAAGGCAATAAGTATTTCTTTAAAAGGAAAGAATACTACCTCTTTAAAGAAACAAACAGCAAAAAAGCACACAACATTCTTGCACTCCAAATCACTAACAAATGTTTACTTTTCTGAAAATCTGGCTTGATTCAGTTGTGCAACATACTGAGAAATTTCACTGTAGGAACAATTTCAGTTATTATTAACATCATTTATATTCATATACATAAAACCCACATCTTATAATCAAAGTATCCTCTTCTAGGTTGACAGGAGCCATACTTTAGACATTAATAAGATCAGGTATCCATTCAGCACTCTTTCTTAAATGAGTTTGCACAAATGAGAATTTATAAGTGAGTTTCATCCTCCCCCGTAAACGATTTTCCAGAATCAAAACGAGTTATGTGATAAAACTTAATTCCTCTAAACAGATTTTGTGTTTCACGTTTCAAAATGATAAGGACAATCTAAGTCTATATTCTGGAATAGCAATTAATCCTAAATAAAAAAAATGGTGCTTAATAACCTACTTCATAAAATCAGAGCTTTATCTTCCTCAGAAACACATCTGGTAAGAAGGAAATAGGAATAAGTGGCCCAGTGATTTGTTGCTTCCACATACACCAAGTCTTCATCATGACAATTGCTATCAGACAAAATAGCATCTGGTCTTCAATATTTTCTTAAAACACATTAAAAAGCTATAGACCCTAAATAACTCATATAAATAGAAAACTAAACCCAAAGGTTTCATCTAAACTAGGGAAAAATATTATATAGAAAATAATCAGATAACTATTACTGAAAAATGATAAAGATGAACTAAGAGAATAGTAAAAATTAGCAGTAGGTAAGACCTCTGATCAGTTTTTAATAACTTCACATTCCTCCATCAAAGAAGCTTTTATGTTTTCTTTTCCAAAAGCGGTAACTCTTAAATAATTCTCTTTAAATGCTTAAAAATCCAGTCATTTCTATTTTAAGTTTCTCCTAGAAAAGATATGATACATACGTTCTTAGATTTAAATCTATATTTAGTCAAATTTTTAAAAGTTTAGTTTTATAGTGATGTAAAATATGATCTCTTGGCATCATGCAGTTCATCAGCAGACTTTTTTCCTTGTGTTTTACAGCTATAGGTTCAGAAATATGTTTGCTATTAAAGGGTTCTTTAACTTCCGGCTCCTTGAATAAAATCTTGATTGTCTTCCAAGTAAATTCTATAACTTTTTTGAATTATGTATTTGAGTGTTTAACACTAAAATACTGAAAAACTTTCCCTTTGAATAATCTATATTCCCTAAAGGTGTTCCTCTATGTCTTCTATTGTGTTGTGAAAATGTATCTTCTACCACATTTACATTAGTTTTCTCTTCTTGAAGCTAATAAATCTGCTTGCTTTAATTTTATGCTAACAACTTTAGTATTTCTATAATATTTCTCAACTCACCTCAAATCTTGATTATTTGCTTCAGTTATGCCGTAAGATCAGTTCCCAAAATCAGGGTAAGTGGATATTGTATCCTATGTTTCTATGTATTTGTCTTTTCCTAAATTATTATTCTGGAATGAATTATTTATATTTACTTATTAATTTGTTGGCATTTATCTGAATATTTTTCTTATAATTATCCATCCTGTTTATATGTTTTTTAATAGTTCACAAGTATTGTGAACACATGTGACATTTTGGACACTGCCAAAGATGTAGCATAATAGGATGAGGAAGAACGGGAGGTTAGATGAACTAAGAGGATGGGTGTAGTTACAAAGCCAATCTTTTATGCCTTTCTGGGGATTTGGATATAATCCTGTAGATAGTAGCTTTTCTGGAATAAATAATGTGAGGTTTGATTCTTAGGGGGACTAAAGTCAAAATGATAAATTGAAAGATTTTGATAGGCCAGAGACAGAGCTAGAAAAACTCAGGTGAGAGAAAATAGGAGCTCAGATAAAGTTAGCGAACAGAATGGAGAAGGTGGAGCTAGTTATGGCATTTGGGTTTTTGTGCATTTTGATTATCAGTAGTGAGGGAAGAGGGTTCGCACTAAGAAATTTTCAGATGAGCTGCATAAAGAGATGACTAAACAAGGTTAGCCATCAGGAAAAGTGGGCAAGTCTGGGAAGAAGAGGCTGTGCTACATTCTAGTAGCACTGTAGTTAGAAAATACGAGTTTCGGCTCACAGGAGCTACTAGGAGCCAGGGAACCCACTCAGCAGTTCGTATATTACAGAGCTGATGGTACAAGATCAGAAGCAAGACCCAAACCCAGAAGACTTGTGTACACTCTGAGAATTATTGTGAGCCTAGAACACTCAGCTGGGATTCCCAACACTGAAGAGTGAGGAAAAGAAGAGAAGTGAGTGAAAGAAACAGGGAAGAAAGAGGATAAGGGACAAATGAAGATAAGGGACAAAGGAAGAATTTAGAGAGAATATGTCTCCCCAGGTGAGGCCTGAGGATTAGCATAATAGCACACGTCAATTCTAATAATTCAGCTATGACAACAAGACATCAGATGGTTTTTGTTGACCTCTGGTTAAGCCAGTTTAGGTTAGGTAAGGAACAGAGAAAAAGCCAGGCTGCTGTGAGTTGAGAGGAGAAAGGAGCATAACCAAACAGAAAGTGTTAGGAAAGAAAAGCGAAAAACCTGGCAATAACAGTGAGGACAGTGGTGAGACTGAGAAAGCGGGGAGTGGTAAAGTTGATGCGTGGCTTCCTTCTATTCTTTTTAACAGGAACAACTTGCCTATGGCAACAGACTATGGATATAATCTGTTTAGGAATGGGAGAGTAGGAAAAAAAGTGTAACTCAGGATGTGTACAGGAGTGGATGAAGTTAGAAACAGAAAATGCTGAGCCTTGACCTGGAAGAGTTTCTCTTCCTCTGAGATAAAGAAAGACTCGCCTTGCAAATCATTTGTGCACCGTACGACACTGGCTGGCCAGGTTATTTCAATGCTCATAGAAGTCACTCATTTATGCTGAGGAACGAGACAATGAACAGGTGGACAAGAGTCACAGAGCTAGGCATAGATTTCTGGGACGAGAAGAAAAAGCAGGAAATGGTGACATTTACAGAGAAGCAAAAGGAAACATGACAGCTGATTCATGAACCCAAAAGAGGCCTTGCTCTGTATGTGAACTAGTGGGAAGAAAAGATGAATACAAAGAGGTGTGCAGTTTGTGGTAGAGGGGATTGCGGTCAGTTAAGATTAATTCATACCCAAGCTTAAGTACGTACTGAATGTGTGGCCATTTCTTGTTTCAGTTTCTTCTTTCCTAAGTTGAAGGGAATGGTAATAACGCCACCAAAGTGTTGTAAAAAACAAACAGGAATGCAGTCCAAAGCTTTCAGAGGGCACGGCATATGGAAAGCACTCATTAAAGGTTATGTTTGTTATTCATTTTGATTAGATAAACTGTGAAAATAGGAAGCCCGAAGAATTTCTGGCTAGCTCCTGATCTCTGTGCTGTGGGTACAAACTCTTTGATGGAAGGGGTGGGCTTTGGGCAACAGCTGTCATGAGGACACCAGAGGAAGTGACTGGGAACGGCAAACTTTACTAAGCAGAGTGAAGAAGGTAACTGTTGGTTGTAACGTTACCTCCTCGGAAAGTAATAGTTCTTTCTGCAGAACTGGAAAGAATGAGGAGGACTACTGGAAGGACAAACAGATGAGAGAAGTGTCACTGGGGGACAGGGAGATGGACAGAGAGACTGACGTGACTGTTGAATCGGTGACTTAGGCTTATTCATAAAGGAGAGTGAAGCCAGAAGGAGTTGGGAGACGGGAAGACTACATAGAGGTTTTTAAAATTATCGGAAGCAACCAAAAGAACAGAATGCGCGTAAGGAGAACTCAGAAAGTGGAATTCATTGGACAAGAAGCTTAGGGGAATTGCTGAGCTGGAGCAGAGGTGAAGGTGAGCTGTTACACAGAGCGTAGCAGAGAGGACGTGGTCCCGGGGATGCGGTCACAGGAGCGAGCATGTGAAGGCAGAAGTTGGATTGAAGTAAGCTGGAGCTCAGTGCCGTGACCATGGGACTGGGCTTGTGATGCTGACGAAAGCACTTAGAAATTGCTACAGCCAGATGAGGAGAAAACTCTGAAAGCTTACATTATGGTTTACCTGTAAGTTTCCTCTCGCTTCACATCACGTGACATCTGTGCACAATTATATCGAATCTAAGGCTCATTTTTTTTTTTTTTTTTTTTTTTTTTTTTGTTTTTCTCCGGTACCGGGAACTGAACTCACGACCTTGCACTTGCCAGGCAGGCGCTTTTGCAGCTGAGCTAAATCCCCAGCCCTGGCTCATTTTTTTAATAAGTCTGGGATGATTTACTTTCCAGACTGATACTAGTAAGCATGTTCTTCTGTTCTTTTGATTTGTTTGTTTTTCTTTCTGCACACAATGTTTGAAGCCAGAGCCTTTTGCACTGAACTACATCCTCATCATTTTGTTTTATTTTTTCAATAAGTTCCTCAGATTGCCTTGGCTGGATAGCGCTCATGATGCTCTTGTCTCAGCATCCCAAAAGTTGGAATTACATTCATGCACCATCATGCCTGGGAATTCTTAAAAGAAGAGTCAGTGTTTCCTGTACCTGGAATCCCAGTGCCCAGGCAAAAAAGAGGCTAGACTATGGATGCACAGTTAGTATGCCACAAGTTTCTGTCAAATGATACTGTGAAATCCCACATTCAACCTGTACATGAATCTATTAAACCATGTAGCGTATTTCCAAATCACAAACAAAAGACTGCTTAACTCTTTAAAAAAACACAAATCTCAATTGCTGTAAAACTGGGAATTTTAAGACAACCAAGCATTCCTTCCAAGGCACAAAGCTCAATGCATTTTGAAATTTTTTTCTTCGTTTATGAACTCAGGAAATATTCATTGAATGAGTAAAGTACCAGGCACTGCTCAGCACGCTAGGAGAAATAGTGGAAGAACAGGCCAACAAGGCCCAAGCTCAGGGAGCTTAACTCTAGTGGGCGAAACATAAACAGTCAATGAAAATATATGTGTTCATTTCTCTCAGAAGGTGTGCATATAAAAGAAGTGGAATGGACAGCACCAGCAGTGCTGGAGCATAGCTCATTTTATAGAACAGTCAAAAGCCCTGTGACAAGGGACCTTAGCCAAGAGTCAGAGGGTGGAGCCAGTCTTGTAAAAATGGGAAGGAGTCCAGGTAAACACATGGTAAAGGATCCACAACAAGGTCAAGTTTAGCAGAAGACACAAACAACATCAATGTATCTGTCCTGGCGTGTACAGAAAACCAGAAACCAAATTTTAGCATGAGTATGATTAGAATGCACATTCATTTATCCAGGACTCTGTGCTGGTAGTAATAAGCTTTATTACACTTTAAATTTTATTACCCTGCTTCCATTTGCATTCTGGCCCTTCCCTTTGTGACGAATTACCTTGGGAAGGTTCAACCATATCAGAAGCATTCCTGCGTGATTTCTTACCTGTGATATGGTGATAATAAGAAGTACCTGTTTCTGTAGTAAAAATTAAATGAATTCTTAGTTTTAAAACACTTAGGGAAATACTTAGTGCTTCTTAGATAAAATATTGCTAACTTTCCCTCCTGCCTGCATCAGATGAAAAAGATAAACCCCTTTATAGCAGAGGTGATTATCTTCCTTGATTCTAAATATCCTATAATTTACTTGACAAAAGTATCTTACTATTTTTAGCAATTCTTCATCACAAATTACTTGAAGATGAACATAATTATTTTGCTTTGAGGTCTTTCATAATAGTGATCACGATTATGACACTGCGTGGGTGAACTAGTGAGAATCTCACACTATTGAAGTGTATTTAAGGAGCAAATTTCACCTTCCTGGATTTAACATGAGGTACCTGTTACATAAAAATATATGCCGCCCACTGATATCATGCCAGATGAACTTATGTTTGGCTTTATACTTTTTTCAATTATTGAATTATCAAAAACTTAAAATGTCACAATTTACTTTTGAAAAGAGATTTCCAGCTTAATCAGACTGTTACTACTAAACTGATCAAACTTGGTGTGGCAGATATGAGACAATAATCATGGACAGATAGTTTCTTTTATCATTTTTACCATTCCATCATAATTTCATGTTTTAAACTAAAGTTCCTGCTGTTGAAAGCAGTGCTGAAAAGTATTGTTAAGTCTCGTACAATAATGTTTTGAAATACTCTATGGAGAAATACTTGAGAAAAATTATTGAATTTATAGAAAAATCTAGAATACCTCAGACCACATGAGAATAGCTGGAAAGTCTTTGAAAGTTGATACTTCTTTGAAAAATAATCAAATTTCCAAATTACTAAGCTTTTGTTTAAAGATGAAGTGGTACAAATTCAATATTATAAAAATTCACTTTAATTAGCTATAAATATTGAGGAAAATGTTTTTAATATTTCTATTAATTGTTTACTAAGTATTACTTAAACAAAATAACTTTTAAATAACATCCACATTATACTAAAGTGAAAAGGAAGCACACATTATGATCTATTTGGTTTAAATTCAATTTTTTAAATAAAATTATAAATACACTCATATGTTAGGTCTTCAAAGTCTAAATAATGAGTTTCAAAAAGGCACATAATTAATACTTATTGAATTTCTTAACCTATGAAACACAAACTTGCAAGAGACTGTAAGATTAAATAATTTACTTGCTCAATGTTTGAAGATGACATAGCCAGATTCTAAGAAATTGTGCTAAAGTCTCAGATGTAAATAATGTGCAACAATTTTTCCCATTACATTATCAATTATTAATTATATTTCTTTACCTTTGGATCTAATAATTATATGATTTAAAATGCTTTAAGTATACATTATCCACTGAATAGCAAAATTCTACATTAAGGAAAAATATAAAAAATTCTATTTCTTAGGGTTACTAATTAGCATTATCTCAAAATAACATTTTAATAATTATTTTGTATTATCTATGACTAGTGAAATACATTTTGAAATGGACTTCTAATTTTAGCAAGTATAAAGTTCCAAATAAAAGTCCTACAAATTAGGTTTCCCTTGGAAGCAAAAAAAGACATGGACCATTTTTATCATAAATATGTATAGCTGCTAACTCAATAAACTCTTATTTTCTCTGACATGCATCTCCAATGATGTGTGCTTTCTATTCATATTTCTTTTTTGTTTACAGAAAACTGGGCACAAACCAGAAAGCGTGGATTTGTGTGGAGCACATATTGAATGGACCAAGGAAAAATCAAGCAGAAAGAATGTCTTTCAGGTAAGAATGCTACATATATTCAATTTATTCCTATTCCTTCTAAATCTGAGCTCTCTTGGGTAATCAAAATAAGACTCTCTTCTTGTGGTGTTTTCATGTGCATGAACTAGTTGTCTGAAGGTCATTATGAAAGTCTGCCTTCTCTTCCTTGTTGAATCTTTGGTTTGTTTTGTTGTTTTTCCCTGGTGACTGGTTGCTATCTAAACACAAAATATATGTTGCATCTTGATTAGTTTTATACAAGGCATTGAATTTTGCAATGTATTTGTGAACTGTTTGGAGTTCTAACCTAGAACATTTTATTTAAATAGAGGTAATGTACAACTTTCAAACATATACAAGTTAACTCATTAATCATAAGCTATTTTCTAAAATTACCATTTCTGATTTCTAGTCATTAATTATATTTACCAGTGTAAGTAAGGGAGAAAAAGCAAGCTGAACAGCTAAAAATATTGAATCATTTTATATTTAATACTTTACATTTTGAGAAAAACATATAATGAATAGTCATATTCTATTGATTCTTTTGGTTGCAAAGGACCAGATGAACTCCTTAAGAGAGAAAAATTATAAAATTTAATATTTATTTCACACTTTATGTTCACAAAATAAGATAAATTGGCATGACTTCTAATGGCAATTAATAGTTTTAGATTGCAGAGATGAATATTTTTCCATTTTGATATGAAATTTATCATTTATAGTCCCAAATTAACCAATAATTACATAGGTTTTTTATTATTATGTATATGTACCAACTCCCCCTGATGAATGCTATTATTATGAATTGCAAGTATGTACCAATGTGCATAAAAGTTATAGATGTCTATAGGGTTATTTTAGAATTAATGTCATTTATTAGGAAAGGGACTCAGATTATTATCATTTTTTCCATTAAATACCTTCTCAGAGCATTTTGGTCCTTGGAGAAAATCATTTCTCCTGTATTCACTTGCTGTGCTAAAATTAATATATTGAGTATTACAGAGTCATAGGTAGCTTACATTCCCTAACTACTCCCGCCAAAGGGAAGGTCTGCTTTCCAGTAGGGGTTTTTTTTTTCCAAGTGCTAATTCGGGTGTATTCAAATAGTTTGAGTCCATCCAGATTTTAATAGTTGTAAATGTTCTAAAATAAATTATTTTTCGGGTTGAAGTTTTAGTCTACTTAAATATAAAGATTTTTGTTTCACCAAGAAAGAAACTGAGAAGATATATGTAATCTTTATTTCCCAATTAAAAATAAATGTTAAAACAAAAGAAGGAAGGAAGAAAGGAAGGAGTGAAGGAAGGGAGGGAGGGAGGAAGGAAGGAGGGAAGGGAAGCAGGAAAGAATGGAGGAAGAAAGGGAGGGAGGGAGGGAGGAAAAGAGACCAACAAACCACCAAACACATTCAGAAATCAATGATGTAATTCAAGCGTGATTAGAAAAGAGTTCTTTTTTTACTTTTTTTATTTTTAAAGATTAAAAGATAATAAAACATTAGATATAATACAGAGTTTCAAAAAAAACCAAGATGATGTGAATTCATTCTATAGAATAGGGTTTTAGAGAAGCAAGTATTAGAAATGGATTCTGTTTTAAAGTGACTGGCTATAGTTCATAATACAATCCTTTCCTCCAGTATCTTGCTTTTTTTCTGTTTTCCATAGGTAATAAAGTTTAGTAGTTTTATTCTTAGTCTCTCTGACTACTTAGATGTTCAGATAAGCTACATTTTTTAGCATTATATGTATTTTGAGTTTACATTTTAATGATTTAAGTTGTAAAAGGACAACATTAAATTCAAAATTTATTGAAAATTCTCGGACAGTGGAAATTTTTGAAGATGGGCTATTATTTTTCAGTGTCTCCTGGGAGTCAATGAAAATTGAATTAGATCACAAATGTGGTTGAAAGTCAACTATATATACACAGGACTACAGATCTTAAAATACTTATGTATAATTATGAACATACTGTATATGTGTATATATTTAAGTTGCCTATACTAATGGTATCTATCACCCTAAAGTTTTCCAAATATTACTAACTCCTCCTCTTGCAATTCTCCACCTATTTCTCATGCTTCTGAATGTAGGTACTTCTAAGGATATTAAAGATTCTTCTCAGCTTTTGGGTAATATTTTAGAGGGCAATAATACCTTTCTTTGTCATGTAATTGAATAATTCATGGGCCCTCATTCTTACATGTACTTTTTTTTAGTCTTTCTTGGAGCTTTTAGAAAGCAAGAAAGATTCAAGTTTCATTTCCTGATTCATTCTTTTTGTATGACTTAGTTTTTTTTTATCATGGTACACATCTATGTACAAAAATTCAGGTACAATTTGCTAATATATATCCATAGATATATGCCCTGAACTAAGCCTTTGAGACGAACAATATAAACAGCTTTTATAGTTCTGTTAACAAAAAGGCATTGGGAAGGATTTACTAGAGAGCTAAATCTAGATGACTTGCATCAATATTTGATTAGGTACATTAGCTGGTCTAACTCTCAAATGGTCAGAATAAACATGATTACAGCTCAAAAACATCATATTAAGGCATTGTTGAGTATTTGAGTATGTGTGCAAGGGTTTCATTACCTGCAGAATAATGAAGTGTTTCTTCCTGACTGAGAAAGATCATCGTTGCTTCAGCTGATGTGCTACTTCAGAAATAGCTTTAGAATTCCAAGTTTGAATTAGGTTTGGTGTTCAATTTCAGCCTATGAATTATAGATTACAGATAGCAAGTGACTATTGAGATTTTTAGTTCAAGAAAAATCAAAGAAGAGCAAAATTAGAAATAATTTAAAATTTGAAATGTTTTTAACATTCTGAGGGATTACCATTTATATGCCACGTAATTACACTGTCTGCACAGTACTCAAATTTAAGATGAATGGGAAAACAAACAAAAAATTGTGAGCATCTGACATGTGTTTGAAAGTCTCAGAAGCACACACTGTGACACATACACACACAAAGGAACAACTTCGCTTACCTATTTGTTTTGATATGTTGTTTGGACATTTGCCTTGTTCATTGTCTCTTTGTATTAAGAGCAAAGTTTCCTTCTTGGTAAAAGTCCATTCAAACTTTTGGTGTGGAGTCAATCTTATTTGATTGGAAAATGGTAACGTCAATAGCAGTATTAAGTTTTGGTGTTTAAAACCTTAGGATCATGGCCTAAGGGGTAGTACTTAATACTAAGAAATATTCTTTAAAAACACTGTTAACTTCTATAATAAAGTATGTATAAGTATGTCATGACAGGTGTTAAAATATATGCATGTATATATACATATATATGTGTGTGTATTTATACAAAAGTATCTAGTAGCTTGACTTTGAGAAAGAGGGAACTTTTATACGCACACACACACACACACACACACACAAGCAGAAAGATACTTTGTAATTATGGTGGGTAGTGCAGTTTCAAAGTTAAATTAGTAAATGTCCCTTGCTGCTAACTTTTGCTTAATTCTGTGGAGAGCGTAATTGTCAAGGACTATCACAAGTTTGATGTAGCTTGAGGAAACATTTAGCAACCAAGTGATTTGTAATGAACTGTTACACGAGTTTCCTTAGTTAACTTAAGAGCAACACTAGTTCTTCATCAGGGAAGGAATGAATAAAAAGAATTATGCTCAAATCACATGTTTTAAACATTCCTGCTAAGTGCTAGTTTGCTCTTTGGTGTTTAGCCTGAAATTTAAAGCACCAAGGATTAAAAGGATTACAACATAATCTTAAATAATCCTAAATGTCATTTGCAGAGAGATAGTTGTAATAACTAAATAAAACCATGTGAAAGGATGGCAGTATTGTCAGAGGCATCCATAGCACAGGCAGTGCTGCTGTCGCCGATTTCGCTTGCTGGGTATGTATGCATTTACAAAGCTTTTCCACAGAACGTTCAACTGAGAACATGGCTACAAAATAACTTAAAGGAACATATATTTTTTCTAGCTTTTAGTACTTTCTTGTTTCTAACTTAAAGGAAATTTTTCACTCAGATTCCCTTCCTTCTTCAAATGTACAGCTCTCTGAGTTAAATATTTTTGAAAGACTAGGGAAAGGGGGCTCATGACACCGCCATCAAATAGACAAATCATGTACCCCTAAAGCCTTCCCCAAACTCCAAGGGGTGCCTATTATTAAATATAAGAGAGTCCAAAAGTACTGTAATTAATTCTGTGCTGTTTGATTTAACACTTAAATATATTTTAATTGTATCACATGTCACACACTGCCCTATACTTACAAAAACAAAAGACTAGATACTTTTTAGCTAGTGGAATTGTAACTGCTAAGGCTAGAATTCTGCTCATTCAGTTAAAAAATGCTGTCATAAGAACTTGTAGGAAATTTTGTCCACAATACATACCTTGTACTCCATGATTTCCAAGGTGTGAATAGGGATAAAGAATAAGAATCCACAATATGTTTTCTTGGTCTTTTTCATTATAAGGTATTAGACAGTAGCTTCTTATTTGTTTAAAATAATTGAATCACTTGTACTATAAAGCCTCAGTTTTTCTTCAGAGCTAGATGGTAACTAAACCCTCATTTTTTTTCTGACTTATATTTAAAATAAAATTTTACATACAAACATACATTGAGCTCCTCTTCTGTGTAAGAGTTATGTGTTTTAAGCAGAAAAATTGCACCAATTATTGAATTGCGGCTGACGAGGAAATTGTCAGTTGATGACTTAGGTGGAAAAAAATTAAATGATTCAAGAAGATAAAAGTCTGTTTGCCTCCCTCATCACCAAATTATAACCTCCACAAATATCATAACCAAATTTCCAAGATTTAAGATTCTTAATATAAAATTTATCTCAGAAGACACTGGCTATTTCCTATAAGTAAAGTAGACCACGGAAGAAGTCCATCATTACTTGTATTTCTTTTCTAACTTTGGGTGAAGTCTTCTGACTACCACGTATATTAAACATATTCAAGTAACATTTTCCTTGGATATGCATTACATTTAAAAATAATTTGATTGCTCTTCTTGATCTGAATATATCTTAGCTTAAAATGTTTAAGTGCTACTTAAGTTTATTAATGCAAAGATAATTTAATAGCATCTTGGAAAATGCCACTTTAAGCCAAAAGGAAACTACTGGTATTTTGCTTTTATCCATTTCCTCATGTTAAAAGTGGCAGTTTAAAATAAATCCGAGCTTTACCAATTTTCTCTTTCATTTTTCAATGTGTAGTTAGTCTAAATGCAAAAGGATAATTCTTCACATTCGAACATGCATTAGATTTCAAGTAAAGCTGGTTTCATTTTAGAGAATCACTCCCAGAATCTTAAAAGGAATTGAATTAAAAATAAAGCCGAGTACCAGAAGCATTAATGTCTAATATGGTTGTTTTTGGCATTCCAGCTTGTCCCCAGTCATTTTATCTACTATCAGATATTCATCTATCTTTCAGGAGGCAAAATAGAGAGAACCCGTGAGTCTGGGGACCTGTGTTCTGGTTTTGGCTTTATCAGTTTTATGGTTCTCTGTGCAGAACCAAGGCAGGATCCCTCCTCCTCTGACTCACAGTTTGTCACACCAAGGAGATAAGAAACAATAGACATCAGTTCACTTGTCTCTCATTTATGTTAGTGTTAAAATGAAGCAATCCTTTGGTGTACTTGAAAGCAACCACGAGGTGATTTTACTATAAATAAAATAGGATACAATCATTCACTGACTAACCACATCATCTCAACACAGGGTGAGGGAAAATCCAGGTGTGGAATGTAGAAGAATCGAGATGAAGAAGATAGTTATCTGTACAACGCAACTCAGAATTTCTGATTAGTTTTCCTTTCTAATACTTTCTGAACCTAATCAATATACTAAGATTTAATAAACTTTGTAAAAATCTTTTTGATTTGCTGGATATCTTCAAACCTTACTCAAGTGATTTTAAAAATTTTATTATTTTAAATAAATAGTATTAATTATAAATATCAAATTAATGTGTACATTAATTAAGGACATACCCAAGCTAATACTTAAAGAAAACATTTTACCCTTAAAGCTTGTACCAAGTTATGAACGGCAAATTGTAAGCAGTATCACAGAGGCAAGTGTACCAGTCAAGGAAAGACAATGGTTACACTTCCTGCTTCCCTTCTGAAATATTAGGACAGTGCTATTTGCCTTTGGCTTCTTTTTTGTCTGTGGGATTACACAGAAGAATTTTTCATGCAGGATAGGTACAATTGTATATGAAGGCTATTCTTCAGGAATACGAATATGAGGAGTGTCTAAGATTGACTGAGAAAAAAATGCACCCAGAGGAAGGAACAAAGTTGACTGCAAGTACCTAGGTGTATCTCTAGGGAAAGCAGAAAGGGAAACAAGGAGGTCGGAGGTGAGACACTCCGCACGCCT
The DNA here is from genome assembly GCF_000276665.1 of Chinchilla lanigera. NCBI lineage: Eukaryota > Metazoa > Chordata > Mammalia > Rodentia > Chinchillidae > Chinchilla > Chinchilla lanigera. The sequence goes on from NW_004955440.1 coordinate 9,714,877, forward strand.
GCTTGTTCAAATCATGTGACTTGGAAACTGCCGTCTCCTTGCAAGTTTACTATTTCATAAATAATAAAACTCTACATATAATCTAGATACAACAAATTAAAACAGGGGAAAGAACACCAAGTTTATATTGCCTGGATGATTCTGTGAAGCTCATAGGTTGAAGCTTTGGGCTCACGAGGCCATGTATTTATTTGTACAGCTTCATTATTCCATGAGCCACTATAATGCTTCCTTACTGCATTTATTTCCCTTTGAACTAGCATCAAAGCCAAATGAACGTGAAGAACAGTGAAGACTCTGATAACCCAGTAACACACGTTAGTCCCAGACTGGTGAAGTGAACCAATACTTAAAATGATGTAAATGTCTAAAATGACATAGGTAGAAATTTTAAAATGAAAAGAACTGAGCCAACTTGGTTTCTTCCTCTTTTGTCATTTTACCAGAAGAACGGAGCCGTGTGCCCTAGTGAAGCTAGAGCCCTGCTTTGCTCACCTCATCTCACCTTCAGGAATAGCTGACTGCTTGTGCTTAAAGATAGGAGCTGGGCATTTAGAATAAAATTTGAATTTTTGTCTGATACCAACTAACTGTAACATCTTGTTCTTCATTTACTGAGCTCATGCTGTGAACCCCTCCTCTTATGCAGCGTTCTCTATTTCTTGAAGTTTTGATAGAGCAAGTCGAATGGCCTGAAGCTATCTAGCCTCCTAGGCACATAACTTGAGACTTCGAACTATGCACACCAAACTGAGCAAAAGAAACACTGTCACTGGGTACCAGAAGAAGCGTGGAGTGTTATGACTTTTCCATTTGTGACTGTGGAAAGTAAAGAGAATATTAGTTTGATTTGAGCAAGGCAACATTCAAACTAAGGGACCAATTTTTCCTGTTTCAAAATTCTCATTGTATATTTTTAAAGAAATCTGCAATGTTTACCTCATACTGAGTATGATTTTTTAAATAGAAGACAGGCCTATTGCAGAAAAAAACAACAAATTAATCTCCAGAGCTGGTACATAATAGATGGGGCCACTACATGGTATCACATTTTACAGCTTGTCTGTAAGGATGGAACAGGGTGAAATAAAATTGAGTGCTTTTGGATAGCACGGGAGCACTGGCAGATAAATAGCTGATGCCACTCAGGTTTAAAAACACAGGTAATGAGGCTGGATCTGAAGGCAGCAGAAAAAAAAATACATATAATATATACATGCACATATACCCTGTTTATATGCCACAAGCCACTGAGCAGGAGAAATATCTGTGTAGTGGTGAACAAAACTGAAACCTCAGAGCGATGTTTAAAGCAGTGTCAGATAATAACAAGGCAAGCATCCATAAACAACAGCTCGATATGAATGCAAGGGAAAAAATACTAATTTTATGATGAAAGGAAAATTTTAGCCCTCACACAAAACTGTAGAGGCCACTTGTGGAATCTTTGAGGAGAGTCTTTCAATATATGAGTGAAGCATGTTACTAAAAATTTAATGGAAAATAAAGACTCAAAAGCAGGGATATAAAACATCACAGGACAGTTAAGGATTCTTGGTATGTGAAAAGGAGGGGGAGGTTGTTCTTTTATCTTAACAAAACAGGATGTTGAGGGATGTCTAACTGAGACGATGAAGTGATATGTATGCTGCAAAGGAGAAATCAGGAAGGAAGCCATTAGAACTCTTTTTTAACTAACAAATTGTTATGGGTTGACCTGACCAAGGAAGGGACAGTAATAGGAGGATTTAGATGCATTTCATTTTAATAATGACTTGCTAGGTTCTAGACGTCAGCCTCATTATTTTACCAGAGATTTCATTTCCAGCACTGGGAGGAATTCTAACAGTTTCACTTTCTGGGTGAACATGTGTAAACCAAAACATTTAGGGGGCAATTGTAACAACTTATTTAAAATGCTCCAAAAAGGGAAGGAAATACTGACATCAAGGGATTCTGGTGTAAAGTAACTTAGATCAACCTTGTTAGCTTTGTCTTGATGTTGAATTTAAGCAATGCTTCATTTTCAAATTCTCATGCCTGTGACCAAGTAAAAGATAAACTTCTGATACTTGAGATCTGTAATGGATTTGAAATCAATTCATGGAAAGAGAGATTATGCAACATACTTTTGATGAATAGGAGGCTCTGATAGGGTGGTAGAAAATTATGTGAAAGCCTTCTTTTTTGACAGCTACACTGGAACATGTACAACCACAGATGTTATTTGTCCACTAGAAAGGAAAATATTTATTTCAAGCCACAGACATTTTCTACCATAGTATCACAATGAAATTCAGCAGCAATTAAATGTTTAATGGATATAAAAATAAATATTTTCAGGGGCCGAAATCTACAAAACAAAAGAACTGCACCAAAAACTGATGATATGAAAACATGACTGTCTTCATTATGAACAAATTTGTCCTTTTGCTAAAGTAAGGATTGTTCTATTATTAACATAGGAAATCTTAGAAAGACACCACAGAATACTGCATTATTCATAAAAGCATTGCTGCCATCTGGTGGCTTGCTGGTGTTTCAGCACTGACGTGGTGATTTGATTTGACTGGTGCTCATGTGAGGTACGCAAAGGAGGGCTTTATGCGATAAATTAAAATTGTAAACATCCTCTGGCCTAGATGTCATTCATCTGAAGGCAGTCCTTTCTCCTTGTGCCGTTGTAGGATGTAGGATTCAGGGGAGGTAATGAGATACTTGCATATCTTTTGGCCTGAATGTAAAAGTGTGTTTTACATGGCTTGTCTGAGCAAGTTACTCGTGGATGTTTTGGACAGCTGAATTTTTCAACGTTCATTTCTGTTGGCAGATAAATAAGTACGTACTTAAATATTAGGACAATTTATGGAATGTAAATATATGCTATTTTGCTTAAATAAGAATATATGTAATCCCTCATTTGGATCCAAGCATGAATTTTTTTTACATTATCACTCACTGAGTCTGATTTTGGAAATAATATAATTTGCAATGTTAAAACAGAAAACTGTATAGAACTTCATAAAATGCAAGATTTCACCTCCATCCTTCTATTATTGCATTAATGAAACCTGATTAATTGTTAATGACTCAGATATCTATGAAGTAATATTTCTTTGAGGATTTTTAAATAATATGACTAGCATTATTCAGCTTATTTTTACATTTGTTGAAAATAAATTAAAGTGTAATTAAGAAATTTTGATGATTGTCAAACATCAGTGCATTAATTCATTCTTAATCTGGACCAGTTAGATTATCTTGTAATTTCAATATGCTTTAAATTTCTAATAATTACAGAATATATCATTGTATGTAATGAAATCTTGACCCTTAAAATAGATATTTATATAGCTCAGAAGTCTTTGAAGACGATAGGAGGTAATGAGCTAAAATTGCCCCAGGAGGAAATTTGGTGCTCCATCCTATATTCTCAGAGATGATATTTAATAGTTAATGTTCAGTTTCTAGTAGATATTTCCCTGTAATTAAACCAGCTTATGAGTTAGTAGAAGTCAGCTAACAAAGAGATATTCCATGAAGTTTAGAGAATTGTAATCTTGATGAATAATATTATTCTTTATGAGAAAACTTAAAATGCATGCTTCTAATGTAAGACATTCAAGTGTTAATTAAAGATTTGGGTAAGATTTTTGTTCTATGAATGCATATATGATACTACCTTTGTTACCAACTACTTTTGGTACTTAAAATATTTCCTTCCTCAAAACATCTAGCATGGCTCACGTTCTCAGGGAACATGGCTCAATTCCCTCTCCCTCCTCCGTTCTCTATTTTACTCAAGCTTAGAGCCAGAATGTGAGTAACAACGACAACCACAACAAAACCTCTGAAGAAAGTAGAATCAATAATCATTATGGCCCTGTCTTTTTCATCTGTAAATGTGAGACTTCAAGTAAATGATTCTTCAAACTCACTTCATAGGACTAGTTGGTGGTTTCTAGTGGCTCCTTAACAGAGATAGCAAGCCTTCTACCTATGGTCCTAATGCCTCCATATTTTAATTATAAGTTCCTTGTCTTTGTCTCAGTATTATTTGATTTGGGGCACTTTTTACAGCTGCCTAACACTAGGTTCCTATGTAGTCTTGAGGATCATTCATACACTGGAATTAATGGTGTCACCTTAAACCCTTTCAGTGTGTCATTGCTGGATGTTACATTTTGTAGCAGGACATTCGACGGTGTATTTATGCTAAATTTTACAATACTGACAGCTATATCTCAGTGGAGAGATGGTTCTTTTCACTCATAGAAATCTAGTTTGAATCTCACTAAACAAACAGTTTTATCAAATATGCCTCTAGTTTAGGCTTGGTTCTCCTAAAAGCAAAGTTTGAGACTAAAAATTGCAGTGAAACTAGTTTATCTGTGAGGTGATTTCAGAAAGCTAGAATCAAGAACTAGCAGGACAGAAATCCAAAAAAGAAATGCCTAGACAAAGCCCATTGTAAAGTTAGTCACAGACTGGCTAGGGTACTTGTGAGAATTTTCTATTCCCAGACTGACAAGATGAAGGAAGCATTAATTTTCCATTAACTTCTGACTTTTGCTTGATGGCTGCTTCTGGGATGGGACATTGTCTTTAGATCTTTACTTTCAGGCTAGCAAGAAGATATTTTCTATGGAGATATGTTCTATCTCCATAGAACACCAGCATAGTATGGCCAAATAAAAGATACGTGGTACAAGCTCGAAGCAAGTTATAGGCAGTGCCAAAGAAGCGAAAGCCCACAGAGAATGATTCACAGCAGCAGCAGCTTTGTCACCGACAAACACAAGGTCATGTGAGGCAGGGCACTAGAAGTATCTGATGCGATCCACCCCTTGAAATATTCAAATTTCCTCATACTTCATATTAATTCTGATCCTTTGCTGAGTGTTTAAGATGGCTGACCTCAATCTGATCAAAAGTTCTAATTAAAAAGAAATTAGTAGAAAAAGGGTTACCCCTCTGCTAAAACTGTCTATGAGTCCACATTTGATATTCATCATCCATTTCCTGCATCATTGACTCTCCATTTTCCATAACCTCAGCCAGGACAGTTCACTGTACTCAACTCAGCAAAGATGCACCAAGATATATCTCCAGGAATCACCTGAATTCCGCAGCCACTGTTCTTGCTGCCATTTACAGAAGCAACACTGCCCTTTCATTAGAAAGGCTGATTTTCAGCAAAAACATAGTAAATATCTCATCTGCTTGTTGGTCCACATCCTGAGTATCCATAGCTACCATCCTGTAGTCGTAGCTTTAACCTCATGATCCCATTACCAATCGCTTGTAAAAGCAAGCCTTTTCTTCATCCCAACAATAAAACTTCTAATCCAGTTGACTCAGAAGCATAAATGCTGTTGATGGGTTAATGTAGGTGCTACTTCGGGGGCTCGGATTTAGCTCAGCGGCACAGTGCCTGCCTGGCAAGCGCAAGGTCATGAGTTTGATTCCCGGCACCTGAAAAAAAACAAAAAACAAAAAACAAAACGTAGGTGCTACTTCTACTTCTTAATTAATAGACTCATACATTCTCGCTATTGAGACCCTGAATCATGTTTCATCATGTGTTGGTGATGTGGCATTCATAGATTCAGTGAATATATTGCATTCTATAACAAAGTACCAAAAATAATACTGTCTACTCTTAAAGCTACCACTTTAGCTCAGACTTTAAAATATCATTCCATTATTCTACTAGGTTCGTGGCTTCCAAGTGATGTGATATTCAGTCAGACTAACGCATCCCTGGATCCTTTCTCCAATACTGCACTGTTTTTTATTTCCTTGGTTTGAGGAATTCTGTGAATGATCCCTTTTTGCTAATTCAGCATTCTTAAAGCTATGAAATGCTGAGGCATGCAAAGGCCTCATAGTTGCAGATGGCAAACCTATATCCAAAGTCGGCATGAATTCCAATGAGAATAAATCACCACTGTCCAAGGATGGAAGGGATCTCTTTTCAAGGGCTCATTGTCTACCTCTGCTATCAGAAGACTGCAATTAGCAGAGGTGGGAGTTATATCTGTCTTTGTGAGAAAAACTCATGGTCAGGCCAAACCAAATTTCTACCCCTATTACATTCATGGATCTATTGAGCACATGCTGCCTGCCTAAAGAGAGAACTAGAGTACTTCTACCAACTAAGTCATTAGGAGTTCTAGCTTCCTCTCTGCTAGAGAGCATGATATTAATATGAGATAAACAATAATGGTGTGCTTTGATAGTCACTAGACTTCATGGTCTTTAGTATTTTAAACTGTCTCTTTCTAAGTCTCTGAGAAACAGCCAAAGCCATTTGCTCCATTGGCAATCACAGCTATATTATCTCCTTAGGCTACCCAACTCTCAAGTTCACTTCCTGCAGCCGTACCACTTTCCTACACTGTTAGGCTGGAGAGGGTATAGAGCACAGATACCGTCTGTATTTTTGGTGTTCGTGAACCTATTGAGCTGATCCATTTATGAACCTCGCTTGAATACTTTAATTCTTCAACAGCTGACTTCACAAACTCCACGAGTCCGTGTAGGCCAACTCAGATAGAGGCACACAAGACATATGTAGACACATATTTAGGGGAAACGAAAGTCACATAGTCACTTCATGTTCTGTGATCATGTACTTATTCTTTATTCTGATCCAGTTGTAGGCCAGGAGCTACTGTTCAGTTGGTGAGATCTCTTTACTGTGGAAAATAAAGCCTTCCTCCAGAATTCTTTTATCCTTTTGTTGAAGCTGTAGTGTAAACTACCACAAATTCCACGATAATATTACACTCCAATTCTTCACTGAATTTTCAGAATCATATGGCCCAAGAGTAAAAGAGCTTTCACCATACCCTGGGCTTGCTACAGTGATTTGTGATGGATAACCACCCCAGGTTATGACTGGCATCCAGAAACACTCTTATTGCCCAATGTACTGATTGATCTAGTTGCAGAGGTTCATATCTCAGGGTCACGTAACCTGTGAGGCTATGTAGCACAGTACAGATTCCTGGACTGGTGATTGTTTAAATACATGGGGGCTGTTGGAAATCTCTAAATTTTGAGCTTATTTCCTACAGATCAATAGCTTATTGATACCATTAGCGTATCTACAGATATGATTCAGTGGTTTGATTTTTACAATAATTGATATATTTGAAAGTAAAGTTTGAGCAGTATATCATGACGTCAGCTTCTTGGAATTAATTACCAAGCACCAGATCTTTATAGAACCAGAGAGGGAAGGCAGACAGTGGTATTTCAGCTGGTCGTGTAGCTTTCTCTTACTCAGTTTGTTTATCGAAATAGCTACCTAACAAAGATAACTTCTAGGAAGGGGGCCAGGTTACAAAGAATCATCCCAGAGTCTTGGAATCACATTGGGCTTTCACCCAAAGATTTTTGTAACATTAGGTAGAGGCAGCATAATTAGGTTTGAAAGTTATGAGAGAGAAAAATGACAGAGAATGCTCACGGAACAGCATGTTCAGAGTCTAAGATAGAATCTTTCTTGGCTTCTTGAAAATCTGAGAAAATTATGTACCTATGCTATTTTTTAAAATAATATAGACCAAGAGAATACAAGGTTGTCACAGGCCATTGTTAAGCCAACAGTGGAAATTCTAACCCAAAAAATTAGGCTGCAACTCCTAAGAGCAGACAGAGTTACACTTGGAAAATCTAAACATAGACTAAAAGTTTTGGCACATCAAGAATTTCTGAAGTGAACAAATTTGATTTCTGTACTGCTGATGGAAAGGCTTAAAAGTGACCTGAGAAATTATATCTGTCATATTTTCTTTGTAACTACTATTTTCTATTTGTTTATAAAGGTTAAAACGAGCTTCTATACTAAAAATCCTTTTATAAAATTTTCTTTTAAAAGATCATGAGAAGTATGACAAGTCGTTTTCTGTGCCTTGTATTGTATCCCAGCTGCTGAAAATAAGGGTGTGCCAAACCAGTCAGTGGACTGGTTAGTAATTACCCACCCTTAACCCTAGCATCCTTAATCCTAGCATTGCACCATGGGTCAGTCCCAGTGTCACATAGTCTAGATTCCGTCACCCCTGAAAAAGCCCCTCCTATGTCTGCATGAAGCTTTGTGGGGACATTTAGACACAAGTCTTTATATGGTGGATTCATTCTAAAGCTGCATTATATTAAGTCTGTTCTGTCTTAGGTTGAACATATACTTAAATTCCTTTAACTATATTAAAATTTACACTAAAGTTTATTGTTTTTAAATCCATGTTAGGTTAACTTCAGGAGCAGAACCTGATAAAAAGCAAAGGAATAAAATTATTCAATTACGTCAAATTCTAGGTGTTAATTGATACTTTTTCGTGGTTACTTTTAAAACTATATATTAGGCTAATAGTTCTTCATAGTAACTGAGTAGCACTCCAGAATTTTGGAAGACTCAATCAAAGAACCAAGTATCTTTAGGACTTTGTTTTACCGTAGTTCAATGAATATTCCTTGGATCAATCAAAATCACTAAGTTATGCTTCAGTTACAAATTTCTGTTTCTCAGCTCCACATTGTCTTCACTCTGGGTTCCAAGTCGATGGAAGAGCCTATGTCTGAAACAGATGTGTAAAACAACACACTGGTCTTTAATGCTCCTCCCCAGAAGAGACCTGCCATTTCTGTTTCCATTTCCTAAGACTGAGAGAATCACAGCACCAAAGAGCACAGAAGCGTAATCCTCTTATATGCAGAGCCACTCATTGCATGGAAAGGCACTACAAGTTCTTATCATGCAGTTATAGAACCTACCACCATTCCTACACAACTAAATGTTCAAATCACCTGCTCTGTCTACATAAAGGATGATGAGGCAGTTGTCCCTGCTGTTTAAATGAAGTAAAATTGCACTGCAGCATTCCACAGATAAAAGCAGATTTAACATAATTTATTATGTACTTGTAATTGATGATAACATAATGATTCATTTAAAAGAATCATTCAGCTCCTTTGATAAGCACTGCTGAGTGTAAATCTAGAGTTCAAGTTATTCAACAACGTCTGTCAACTTGCATACTAATTCATATATATTTTAAAATTAGCTCAGAAGTGTTAGGAATATGAAAAGTTTGTGTTGCTAATTATTTAAGTCCAAGGTAGTTGCATGAATTATATGGGTTGAAGGTCAAAGAATTCAGGGTGACATACCAGCTTTGAGAAGGTAACAAAAATGAGGCAAGAGTGGAAAAGTATTTGCATTTAGTAATTGAACTATGTTACTAGATTCATTTCTTTTACCAACAGGAAATGATTATATATCATGCATCATCAAATAAGTTTTTGTTCATTAACAGGTATTTCTTTAAATAATATGTTTAAAGATAAAATGCATAAATATTGTGCCTAGTTTTATTGGAGTGTCACGAAGTGTTTTGTTGAGGAAATATATTGTTAGATGCCTTTGTTACAGAGATAATGACTTTCTAGAATACAAATATATAACATAGAAAATTATGATTGTTTTATCATGATTTATGAAATATACCCATTTGTGGTATTTACTAGAGACATAATATTAAATGGGATGAAAGAAGAAATTGTTATTATTATAAATTGCTGAATAGCAAAAAGGACACAATTGATGGGGAAAAAAGTATGTATATTTTCAGAATAAGGCATATATTTCATTTTTAATGTTCTAGATTTGTTACAGCTTGTAAGAGCTACTTTAATTTTAGCAAAAGTACCAACTAATGCCAGTGAAAAATGACTGTAATTCAAGTCCATGTAACTATCATGGCAAACTAATTTTACACTGTAGTGTAGATTTTTTTTGGAAGACATTGGTTCTAAATCTTATTTTTCCAATGTAGGCCATACCGACTTAAAACAAGCAAACAAAAAGGCCATCAAACTCCCAGTAAACCAAGTTGCAATTAACTACCACTCCTGGGAAATATTCTTATACATGTTGCTGGCACTTGAAAAATGTACACCTTCTGAGGAAAGGCAGGAAAATTCTGTCAAACAATTGAACTGATTGAACACCCAAGAATGTAAAAAGAATTAGTTCTAAGTTAAAACACAATGGCAAATACTTGTGTGTTTAGCTATGAATTGGAGCAGAAAAAAAAACTTCATACTTTGTATGACAATCATTATTTGTGTGTGTACTACAAATCAATTGAGAGTTCTAAGTAATTACATATGAAAAAAGTTTCTCATGTTAGAGTTGAAAAACATGATTAGTTAAGTGACCTATAAAACAATAGTAAAATTGTATTTGCTATTAATATATTTGGACAAATTAAATGGTTATTAAATCTATGGAGGAATATATCTTAGATAATGAAATTGATAAAGATAAAACATGCATATCTTACCATCAAAAATATAGATGATATTACCATAGAACAAATATTTAGATTAAGATTAAAACAGAAGAAAATACTAGCATTTATTACAGTGAATTAGTGTCAAATCATAATATTTGTTAAAGAAAATTTTCCAGTGCCACAAAAGGGAAATATCTTACCGTATGTGCCCTTGCTAAGTAAATATATTCCAAAGAGAAATTAGAACATGTTAGCTTCTCCAAGAAGTTTCATAGGGTTTCTTGTTTACAAGTTTATGTGTTTGGTACATTTTGTTCAGCAAGGAAAAATACTATGATTTACTTGTTTCGTTTTGGTTTTTTTGGCCAAATACCCCTATGCAAACATCCTTAACTATGTATATGTTTATTATATTGAAATCTTCCAACTGATATAGACATTAAAAACTCATTATAGTAATGTTTTCCAACTTTTCCATTAATAAATACTTGAGAGGAAAGAGCTCCAAAAGTCTACAAAAGGATCAAATATAAAGATATGGATTGAAGGATCTTCAGAATTTATATCACATCTAGCACATGAGGTTGAACTTTTTTGCCACTGAAGCTGTGCTTTTTGTCACATGTAAAAGAAGTGAAGCTTACGTAAGTCACAATCCTTACCATCAACCTGTACTCCAATTCTTAAGTTTCACCATCACCATAATTTTATTTTCTAACAATGCTCCTTTTCGGCTGATGACTGAGACTGTTGATCTTTGAATTAATGTTTTCTTAGTTCATCATCCTTTACAAATAAGACAAAAAATTGAATTTGCATTTACCAATCAGATTTAGACCATTTTCTATGGAGGTAGATAAGAAAATAACCCCGAATTTTAAAACTCTTTATACTCTCGTTTCTCTTCCGGTTGTATAAATCTTACACCTTGTTCAAATACTCTTTCTTGGTTATTTAGGTACACTATTTGGCTGGAAAGAATGCTCTAAATTATTTCCTGTAATTATAAATTTATTTAAGTATTTTTTTAAAGTCAAGATATTTTAAAAATATATGTCTTTTTTTTTACTTCTTTGGTCATGTTGAGTGCTCCCTTTGGCAGCATATAGTTGCAAAGTTGATCAGATGGACAAACTCAAGAAGAAAACTATTCAAAGCACAGTCATTCATAGGGAACGATACAATACACTTTGAATGCTTGGTCTCTATCTGTTAACTGACAACAGTGTATACCTTATTAAGAATCAATCAAGCTTTAGTTAAAAGTTCCACCATCAGGTATAAATATTTCATTCATAATTTTGCTCTAAATATTTCCATGTGCAGGTTTTCAACCTTTCATACTTAATTCATGTGAGATATGATTTTTTTTCCATTTACAAATTAAAATAAAGTTCCCATCTTGAGGTCAGTACCTTTTTACCTGTATTGGTTATTTTTGAAAGAACTTCAGTATTTTTTTTAGCATGTAGTGTTTTGATGCATTGGTGATATTTAATGCGCTCGTGATTTATTTTTGAGTGTAGTGTAAAGTGATCTGCACAGTCCCGGTGGTGGTGAACCCATGACACACGTGCCACAGTGGGCTGTTTGTACACTGAAAACTCTAAATGTTTCACCATCATTGGACCATTCATTGGTGACTAATGCTTTGCTTCTTTATGGTTTTATGATGCTTATTATTTAGACCATATATTATCTTCTTCCTTTTTAAGGAACTACTTCAGAAATATTGATATGAATTTTTCAAGTTAGGTCCAATATTACTCTTTTAAGTATCCTAACTATATAATTACTAAAAATTCAAGTCCTCTTGTCAGTTTCTTCTTTTCAGAATCATCCTTATATTTCCCTATTTTCTTCAGAATAGTAGTACAGTCTAAAAGCAGCATGAATTTGATCTTTGTGAGTAAACTGTCTTACATCTACATCTTTATTCATGAAAATCAAGTTAAATTTCCATGAATTTACCAGAATTTTTAAAGTATTTTCATATATAGTCAAAATATCTCTGCTCATAAGTTATTTTTATTAATGTTCATGTCATCAATAATGTCATCAATTATCGCTCCAAATAGACTTCCATTTTCAGAAAACCCAATGTTCTGCAAAGTCCTCCCTCCCTCTTTTCTCACATACATCATCTCTATCTCAGATTTTTTTCTTCATACCTTGCTTCGCTGTTAGAAGCTGCTGTTTTTTCTCTGTGTTCAATATAACATTTTTGCAGTGTTAATTCTGCACTTTTTGCCTCCCAGTAAATATTTTGATTTCCCAATCCCAGGTGATGTTGTTTCCTTTTATTGTTTCTTTACTCTTTCAGCCACATACTCATTTCATTCTGTGTTATTCCTTAAAACTTTTTTTGACTATATAAATTCCAATTTGCCTTTTACAGATAAGCCAACACAGGTACTGTCTTCAAAGCTGTATTTCCTGTGATAAATCTCACCCTCCACCTCCCACAGACATAATTAAGAATTTCTTCTCCTCATAAAATCTGTAAAACCTTTTCATAGGATCTGGATTGTAATACATACTTCTTATAAATTTTAATGTCTTCATTTCCACTAGAGTGCTAAAAACTCACTCTTATCTTAAAGTTGAAGGAAATCTACATGTCAAATATCCTTTGTCTTACATGTTCCACTCATTACAAAGTGATCCCTTTACTTTAAAAATTCAATTAATTTATTTTTATTTCAGTCTATGGGTTTTCTAGTTTGTAAATCTTTTTTATTCCTCAAACTTAGGAACAAACCCACAATTCCCTAGAAGAATTCCATGCTTATTGTATTCATTTAAATCTCCAGTCATTGCTGATTTTGTGTATCACGTCCATCTTGCTTTATTGTTCCCCTGAGAGACTTATTGGCTCCTCCAACGATGGTGGATGAGATGGTTTGGGATGGGGCTGTGAGGAATCCTGCTCTGCTGCCAGCAGTTCTGTCTGAGAATGACTGGTCTTCTGTGGCCAGTACAGGCCAAGCATTTTAGGAAGGACGATTTAGGAGGCTCTTTCTTAATGTTCATTTCTTCCTGTAGTTACTGTCTTTAAAAGGTCTAGGAACACATGATCTGCTAATTCCAATCCAGATGATCTTTAATCTACATAAGGGTGGTATTATCAATCTTCAAGAGAGTCACTGACAAATATTGTCAGTCTGGAACACATTGATTTCTGTGTTTTCATGCATGCACCATTCAAATGTATTAACTGAGCACGTATTTTACCACCACGTAAGTACAAATTCCTCCTTAGATCAAGCTATGTGTATACATTGTTTACACTTAAACACAGTCATAGAAAATGGCAACTTTGTCCTTGTGCTTTTGCACTGTTATTTCAAGGTCTGGCAATAGAAACATGATATCAGTGTTATTGTTTTATTTCATGTGTGCAAGTACTCTATAGATTTTTAGCAATCTATTATTTTGCTGTTCTTATATGACTTTTTGGTACTTTTTAAATTAAGGATTAGGATAAGCAAATTATGTAGGCTGTTCTTACACAATCACGCTATTCCTATTTGTATATACTGCATTTTTTAAAATGCTGCTTAAAGTATGACTGCACTGACATCCTAAGTTATTAACATCTCACATAAAAATACTTTTAAGTAAACAAATGAAAGCATTAAAATAATGCAACAATCTTTAACGGTATCTGATATGTATCTGCAGATAGTTTATTGATGTTTGACAATGACTACTTTAATTTGTAGTATAAGATGCTTTTGGTAACTCCACTTCTTACTATAAATATATGAATGGACCATTTTCTAATTATACAAAATATATCACAATTTAAAATTAACAATGCATATTCTTAAAATGTATATTGCATGACATTTTTCAAAAAATCATATTTCAAAATGTAAAAGTTTTACTCATTTCATTTCTAGGTTTTATAAATCTCTTCTTGTAATCTTAGTTAAGTTTAAAAATTACTTCTTCAACTTATTTTAAATGTTAATCATTTGAAATATTTAACTTCTATGCTTTATTCTTATAAAGTTTAATTTAATTAGTTTTCTACTTATTACTAATCTTTTTTGTAATGACTCACCAAATCTAGAACAAAGTCTAGTTCAGAACACCTTCAATATTTTTACCAAATAAATATATTTTGTACCTTTTTCTCAAACTCCAGCAGTTCTATGGCATTGTTATTGACAAGTAACCTTTATTACACCTTAGCTTTGCAAAAATAAAGCTTCCTTCCCCTAGTCACTCACCATCCATTTAATTGCGGTCACTCTTCCACCTCAGAATTTTAAGTAAAGTGCCCTGTGTATCTCTTCTTAGCTCTATCAGTTAGAGGGGTATTTTGTTTCATTGGTACTCTTTTGTTTAAACATACATTACATAGCATACATACATTTTTTTCCATCTACATGAAAAGGGGCAAATGGACATCTCTACTGCTTGTTACCTCTGAGTAAATGGAGTTATCTAAGATCTGGTTGGCTTCAAAGTCTGAAATTGCACAAGAGTAAAGCTGTATTTTATAACTAGTTTGTTTCCACAGAAGAAAAAAAGAATCCAGAGTACTCCATTAATTTTCATTGTTGTATTAGAGCTAGCTTTTCTCTGGTCTTCTCATCTGTACTTCATTAAATCGCATTCTGTGGTATAATGTTGCAAGTTTGGAAATGCAGAAACAGTTCAAGAAATTGATTCTATTTGTTCTTTCTGTTCAATAGACCTTTGATCTGAAATGTTCAATGGTGCCTGGCTGTTCTATGCAAGCCACTTTTAAACCATTGTTCGCATTGTAATAGCCTTGTTATCAGGTTGTATGAATTAATTCCATCACATTAGGCAGAGGAAGTTATATTCAGACAGAACAGACTAATAACTGTCTCCTGTACTGGCCAATTGATTGGGTAATCGGACGACACACCACGTTTATAATGCAGTTGTTTTGCAAGGTGGTCTTCATTTCAGAATTTCATAATGACAATAATAAATTCTAATTTCCCCAGGACACCTTGCCTAACAGGCTCTGACAAGCTAACAAAATATAACTAAAAAATATCGCTATGAACCAGGCCACCACTCTTGGTAACATTCCTAAAGCAGGAAGAAAACACAGAAGAAACCCTTCTGTACAATAAAACAACCACCCACAAACAAAAACAGAAACCACACACAAACTGAAAAGGATGAATCTCTGAGAGGTGGGGAGAGAAATTCAAATGACATGTGAAGTTCTTCAGGCCATCTACTCTCAGGCCTTGGGTAGAGAGTAACTTCTGACTTTTCTAAACAGAGAAAATCAAGCACAGGGACCCCACAGGGTGGCCCCACCCCCTTGGACCACTGATATGAGGAAGAGAATTAATTGGCAAGGGGAAGCAATAACATGTTATGTTGATGTCTATGTCACATACTGTTGATTATGGGGTGGTGAGATGCAGTTAGACAATCTGAGAGCAGTAATTTGTAAATTATTCAAATTGACATATTAATAAATAATTATTTGATGAGCAGATATCATTTCTCTGCTTGGTTAAACACGCAAATGTGAAAAAAAATCAGTCCTGTTTATTTATTTATTTATTTATCTATTTATTTGTTTGTTTATTTATTTAACCTACTTACTTCAGCAGATCCAATGTGTAAATTTTTCCTGAAGTAAAATATAGCAAAATCAGTGCTCAGACTCTCTTATTTAAGGTACTTTGCCAGGCTACTCTTCTTGTGAGGATATAGTTCTTTGCAACACTTAGTCCTCTGGTACAATTATTTGCTTCTGCTCATCCTTTTTTTATGATAATGTGTTGACTTTAGAATGATTGATGATTCCTTTGACAACAATGTTTACTTGTTACTTTGACTTCCTGGTGCTGAACCACTGCTTCCCTTCCAGTAATACTAACACCTTCCCTCTCTTCTGACCCATCCATTCCATGAAGTTCTTCCAAAAAACTTTCCTTGCTTGATTCTCATAGCTAGAATAATTTTCCCACCTCTCCTATTTTGCAGGTCACCTGACCTTAGAGGTTCAGGTCCTTGTGAAAATTAAAGGTGACAATTTCAGCAGAGTGGCCTTCTTACCACAAGCATTTAATAAGCATTAACTATATTTATGGAGATCTTTTATTCAACTCATTATTACTCACCTTATTAATGTATTGTCCTTTATCACACGGTCTTGCAAAGTCTCAGCACTTTCTTAAATATTATCAGTTCTACTCCTCTTCACCAAATTCACAGCTTGGTCTGTTTTCTAGTTGAAGATGAGCAAATGTTTCTACAGAAGGGTTAGTTCCCCAGCTCATTTTCATGCAGCTCTTAAGACAAAACTAGGATTTAAACACAGTCCAGTTGCCTCTACTGCCTGCATTGCTACCATTTATTTAATACTGCCCCAGGATGACAGCTTTGTTGCTTTTGTGAATTCTTTAATTACTATTAATCCTTTTTGTTACGCACTTTTTCTCACTAATTTGGCATTTTATGCATATTTTTCATATGCCTATGTATTATCTCTGTAATTACATTTTGTACCTTTGGAGTACAGGGGCCACAACTTCTTGTTTTTGAATTGCTTTCAGTGCCTGGACCTCTGTCTCTCGTGGTGATTTTGAGAATTGTGCATATTTGTTTGGTGTAATTTTGAATGTTATGAAAACATTAGCTCAGGATTAGGCACACGACGGGAATGAGCAAGAACTTGTAGACTTGGTTAGAAATTTCCTCACTGGAGACTGAGCCATCGTGCCATATTTGTCCCTGTGCCTTTCTGGCATTGTTTTCTTTTTGATGTTATTGTGGTTTTGTTCTGATCCTGATTTTATTGAAATGCTGCCTTTCACCCTCGTGACCTTTACTTCCATCCCCTTGTACCTTGTCCAGGGAACCTAAAATTGGAAGTGAATGAATTCTTAGCCATTTTGTTTTCCAAGCACAAGAAATGAAGTAGTTTATTTTCATTTGTTGTATACTTTTCAGTAAGAAAAAAATGAGCTGCTTTATTATGTACAAGTTGTTGGATATTTGTTTAGCCTGAGTGGAAGCTAGGTTTCGTTTACCTGGTATGAGAGCTACATGAGATGAACAGAATCAAGGACTCACCCTGGATGTGAAATGTGTTATTCGGGCCTTTGACTTGTGCATGCTTGCTTCACAGGGCTATGATGACTGCTTGGGTAACTGGACAAGTAGAACTTTAAATCTTAGGTAATTATCCACATGTGGGCTCCATCCCATGGACAAGACAATGAGATAAACCAATAGAGAACATTGCCGGGGGGCTGGGGATTTAGCTCAGCGGCACAGCGCCTGCCTGGCAAGTGCAAGGTCATGAGTTCGATTCCTGGTACCGGAAAAATACCAAAAACAAAAACAAAAACAAAAACAGAACATTGCCCAACTGTGTTGACTAAGTCGGTGCATTCACAGGCAAACCTTGAGATGGGCCATATGACACTATGGAGATTAACTTTGAGATCTGAATTAAAGTGGGCAATGATGTAATGTGCAGGCTCTGTGACTGTGCGTCATACTCTTGCCGCTGCGTCTTCACCAGCCTCTTCACCCTGATATGCCTTTTGCTCCATGTTGGTTACATAAGGAAAAGTGCAGAGAATGTTTTTCCACCCAGCTCCGGTAAAAACAATGACACATAAGTATTTCTGAGCCCAATATATTACGTTACCTGCAACACGTTTACAAGGAGCACTTCTCTTTTGCATAGAAGGAGTGTGCCAAGATAAAACAGTACCAGGATCAATTTATTCAGTAATTCGATGTCATTAGTGTCCTTCTGAGTCGTTCTTCCTGTCGCTCCCCCTGTGTCTCTCTCACTCATGGCTACTGTTGGTCCTGACAGTCCAGGAAGACCTGCAAAGTAAGCAGATTAAGGGACTCTATGGTACTTGTTGAGGGTCAAAGGTGCTTAACTAGATGGTCTATAGCAGGGCACAACAAGTGACAGTGTGTGTCACTGGGCACAAGTCACGTACCCACCCCACAATAGGTATGAAATTCCATAATGGGAATGGAAGTGCTGCAACTCACAAGAGAGAAAAACTAACATTCCCACAAGTTGGGATTCTGCAGCAAGAAAAAGAAGACATGTTTAATTAGGTAGGAGAGAGGATTGCTGTATTGGGTCCCTCTGTCAGGCCCTGACTTTAGGCATTACCTATTGTCTTTCACATGTCTTGCTGTAAGTGTCTAATTACCTGGTCCAAATACAATTTTCCTCTTGCCCCCTCCTGCAAAGTTCCACAGCCCCACAGACATTCTTATTCTGGTACAATGCATGTACAACTGTTAAAATAATGCTAAATTCACTATAGCAATTTAAAAAATACAAAAAAACTTATTTATAGTTTAATAAAAATAACCTCTAGCCTCCTGGGTACAGAAGCTATTGTGGAAATCACAATCATATTTTCAGTTGCAGTTATTTTGTTCTTTGTATCCAGGCAGACTAAAGAATTTTTTGCCCAGACTACATGTAGGATGGATTAATAGAAGGCAGATTTAATATACATTGTAGGTGCTGTTTTTACTCAAATAGCAGAGCATTTAGAGCTCACTTATTTAAGTGCAAATTCTGCCTCCTACCCAAGTCGCTTAATCAGGACACTTTAATTTCTACAACTGCTAAATTCATATAATAATACCTGCCCCCTATCTACCTCTCTGGGAAGCTGGGAGGATTAATTAGATAAAGTACTTAAAGCTCCTCAGAGAGAGATGGCATATGTAAAAGATGTTATTATTTCTGGGGAAGAATGAAACAGTGTCTCTTTTATGTACAGTCCACACTTCTAGAAATTTTTCCTCTTACTCATTCAGCTGAAGTGCCAATTTGGTGAATTTTAATTCATCATGTGAGATCCTTCTCATTCTCAAGTAGTTGCACTTAGAGGAAACATTTTAAGTATCCCCTCCAATGATGGGAATGGCACGTGAGTCCTGAGTTTTGCTGAATATTTCATAGCATTGTCCTGCAATTGGTTTGTGTACTGCAATCTAGTTATAGTGTTTGTAGAAAAACCCCAAAAAACAAACAAAACAAAACAAAACAACAACAACAAAAAAAAAAAAAAAAACAAGCTATGACTACATAGGAGAGTATAACCTGGACCAGTTCTTGAGGTCACACTCAATCCTGATGTCTTCCATAAAGCATTTGCTAATGACAGCTGTTCTCAATCAGCTGATAATTGATTCTCAAACACAGGGTGTCCATGTTCGAACTGAATCCTGTTTTGAATATATCACAGTGTCCAGAGGCTGCTTTGGAGAGGAGAAATGAAACCTCTTCTACCCACTCACAATAGAAATAGTCTGAGTCAGATCATTTTGAACATAGGAAAAAAAAGACAAAATGAGAACAGAATCATTCTCCTGTAAATCTTCAAATAATTTACACTTAAATATCCTTTAACACAAATCATTTTCATGTTTAGATCCCAGGACTTTCTCATTTTCTTTTACAATTCTCAGATTTTCTTATACATTTAAAAAGACGTACTTTTTGAACATAGTTTTCATTTCACAGAGCTTTAGATGTGCTTGATTTTTAAGTTGTTTTATTGGACATGGACCACTTTCATTAACTCTTCAATAGAGAGTTCCTAGTGTAGAAATTCAGCTAGCAAGTCCTTGTGTGCTTTGAAAACTGCAACTCCTGCTTGATTCTGAGAAGCCTACAGTCTCTCCAGTGGTCAGAAGCTCCTTACAGATGGTGGTGGGCCTTTTATCATACAGAGTATGCCGAGCAAGTCACTACAGCCACTAGATAGCTGGCAAGTGAGTGCCTCTGAGGACATCAGCGTTGTCTTCCCCAAACTCTTTAGATCAATCTTTGACCACTTTGGATCATCCATCTTTTCCAGAAATAAATTCAATCTGTAATTCTTCACAAGTCAAAGATCAAAGACGTTTTTCAAAGCCGAAGAGTTGCTACAGAATTTATCTGAATCTGTTTTTCATATTTATGGGCTTTTTTAGAAAGGGCTAAGATTTCTGATTTTCCTCATGGTTTAGTTCTAAAGGAAAATGAGAAGAATGGGATCAGGTTTTATTCAGCAACTAATACCAAACTTTCTTAAACTGCCAGCTACCGTGAACGGAATAGCTCAGCAGAACAACCAAGAAAGGGTGCGGGGTTGTGGGGCTGGTATGTGTGGTTAGGGGAAAAGTCTTTAGCCCTACCCAAAGCACAGTGACACTAAGGGCCAGGTCAGGTTTAGGTCAGAATGTTACATGGAGAAACAGTAAGTAGCAGTAAGAGTATTTTTTTTAGATGTGGCAACACAATCCACTGACATGTATGTTCCTTCCCTTTTTAATTAATTACATTTATTGGTACGTTTTAGACATACACACCAATCACATTCATCATGGGAATTTGTGCCTATGCATTGTGCAACTTGATTCTTTATTTTCCCATCCCCTACCTTCCCTTCAATGCAGCTTTTCCCTCCTTATTTACAAAACCCTTGTTTCCATTTATTCCTTCTTTTCTCATCACATTTTTCTTTTCCCTTCCTTCGTCGCCCCCTCCACTTTCCCTAGTTCTCCTTCCAGTTTGAACATTTTCTTCCTATTTCACAACATCTATTATGCATTTTGCTCCTATTGATCGTGAATTTTCACACCCTCAGTAGAAGCTAGACATGCAGGTAGGTAAAGAAGGACATGGTCTGGGAGAGTGCAGAAACATTTTCCTTTCATGCTAACATGGTTTTTCCTACTGTTGCCCACTTCATTCTTTCAGGAGGCATTACCTGCTTATGGTGCCTTCTTTTGAAGCAGTCTTAACCAAGAGACATAGCAGTATTAACCTAAGCTTAAGGTGAGCTTAAGTTACTCTTCCAGAATTTGCTGAGTGGTTTGGAGGAGGAGGACACATGATTTTGAAATTCAAACGTGTCCTTAACAGCTATATCACCACCTGTCCCACCTGCCGTATAAAGTGAAAGAATAAATGACAGTTTATTAAAAGGAATCCATACTGTAAACTCAAAGAGATGACAAATGAAAAATGAAAAACCTCACTTTGGGCTAGAAGAAAGAATAGCTTAGATATATTTGTTAAACAATTTGTACAACTAATTAGTAAAATAGATATGTTATACTTACAATACTCTGGACATATTTTACTTATTGATTTTATTTTTAAAATAACACTCATACAATCATTGTACATATTTTGCATGTCAGGAAAATAATAGCTGGAGATTCCTAATCACTCGCCCAAAGTCATATAACTGATAAGTGATAAAAGTCAGGCTCAGAACTAGAGCAAACCACATAGAAAGAACAATAATCATGTGACATCACTAACCTACAACATGTAAAAAAGACCTAGAGCTTAGATGAAGACTTTTACATGGAAAATTTTAAGCAGTTAGTCAAGATTAAAACAAAAACAAAAACAAGAAAACATAAGAATGAAACACAGCACTGGGGCAAGATATAACTCATTATTAAGAGCTATTTGCATTAAGAACATTTGCTTAAAAATAGAGACATGTTGCATGTGGCTCACAGATACTTCGTGGAGGAAGCAGTAGCTAAAAGGGAGCAAGACATAAAAGAAGAGAGAAACTGACAAATCATGGCCTCTGTACCACCGGAAATGGGCCTGAGAACTGAATGCTTGAACACTGTAATACAGCAGCAGATGCTCTTCACATTGGCCGACTATTAATGGTGGTGCATTGTTATGGAAATAAAACAACCAGTAGTCACCCATGGGATACTATCCTTTCTTAAAATATCTCTGCATAACAAATACCACAGTCTCCAAACCAGTTAATAATGGACCCAAATATTCTTGTTTCCATCTAAAATATGCTACTACCGAGATAAAAGAAAAATAAAACGCTCTCACTTTATTCTTTTTTATGGTTTTTGATTGCTGAACTGTGCATAAGTGTTACCTAGACAAAAATGTTTTTAAAATCTGTGAAAACAGTATTCAGGGGCTGGGGATTTAGCTCAGTGGCACAGTGCCTACCTGGAAAATGCAAAGTCATCAGTTCAATTCCCGGTACCAGAAAAAAAAAAAAAAAAAAAAAAAAAAAAAAAAAAGAAAACAGTATTCATAAGCTTTTGTAACTCTCTTCAGTTCAGACTAAATGAACTTCTTGTAGATGTAGTCCAATAAGGTTACCATCTATTACAAAAAAGTTCTTTTAGCAGATTTTAGATTTAGTAACATAAGATTTATTTCTTAAAATTTGTGTTTTCAGTCCTCCTGAACCTGTAAACAAATCTCTAAGTGTGACAATTATATCATCAATGATTTATGTACATTTTGATTTCCCAAAGTCTCTATCTACAGAATCTGTCCTCCTGTAAAAGATCTTCTGTTGCCTTAATAGCAATGACTTTAATGATGTAAAAATAATGACAGAAGCTCCCTATAAAAGGCATGTATTTGTCTGTCACATTACATCATTCTTGCCAGGTAAATATTAATTCCCTCATTTTAAATATGAGAAAAGCAGGACTCAGAGAGGATGATTGACTTGCCAGATTTCACAAATGTAATCAACAGTGGAGCCTGAATTTGAACCCAGCTCTGTCTTCAAAACCAGTTCTGTTTCCACCACAGCAAATCCTTCAGAAGTGTATTCCTGTCTTTTTCTTTCCCCTCCACTTTGTAAGTCACACTGTGCTTCCTCCTGCTGTTTGCTGCTAGTATTACAGTCCAGCCTACCCGTCAACACAATCCAAGGAAAGCAATCAGTCCTTGTTGGGAGCAGATCATTCAGGAGTATTGATTCTAAATTTGTCATTGTTTTCCATGAAAGCTAAGCATAAAGTATAAATTGCCACTCACCACATAAAGTTGATGACTTTCTATGCCCAAATGGTTTGACAATTTGTGATTTCCCCCCTCAGGAGGTTTTGCACTAACATTTTTCAAGGCAAAATGTTCAATCCCTGTCTAAAATGATCCAATTTTGCCCTGCAGCAAACTTATACATTTTTGCAAGGACTGGTGAAACTTCACAAGGCAAGAGATCGATAATCTCACACGGCTCTGTTCTTACCTCTTTCCTCAATAGACACCATTTAGTTTGAAACCAGCAACAGGAGGAAGTAAACGTTTAAAGAATGAGTAAGAAACTTTCCCCTATTCTTTAAAAATATAAGTGATACCTTTGAAATTGAGGAGACTGACCTGTATTCGACAGTTCGAAGAAAGGCAAAAAATTAGTTTAGATATTTAAGATATTAATTTTACAAAGAAGTGAAATGTCCGGGTCTCTACTTGTTCTATTGCATACACCACATGTATAATACTTCTGGTTTTCTGCTTACTGTGTTTGGTGCTGTCAACCTTTGTTGCAAGTCAGGATTCAAGTAAAGTACTAAAATGAGCTTTGCTGTACTTTTGGCCAAAGGCACCAATGTATTTTGTTTTTACCTGATGTAATAGTCAATCTTCAATCATTCTACATTAATTTTCTGTAAGTATTTCTCTTCTCTCACATTAAAAAGTGACAGTAAACGTGAACCAGTATTAAGGTAGATGTTAGCACTTTTTCTTTCCAATTTTCTTTCTGTTTAAATCCTTTTGCTCTCCCTGAATAAAAACATTGAATATTTTCTTGTATTTAGCTGTTCGTCTTTTATTCTTCTTGCTATCTAATTTCTCTGTTGAGAAACTCATCCATTTTCATGGCTTTAGCTATGCCTCTACTTGAATGATTCTCAAATCGCTGTTGCCGGTCTTTTCCTCTCATGTAAGCACCAGCCATTTATTTCCAACTGTTCACTGGCCATTTCTACTGTGACGATTCACCCGCTCTTCAAAACAAATATGCTTAATCTTCTCCTTTACCCTCCCCCACAACCTTTCCCTGATACTTTTGATTTTCAAGGAATAAATGGCATACATTTCCAATCACACGTGCCTGAATCTTCTAAACAGGGCAATTCAGGAGTTGACATCCCCGAGTTCTATGGGTCAGCTGAAGCTGCAGAGACCAGACACACTTGCCTCCTTGTTACTCAGCATCACCTAGTGGTTATTGCCGTGGTTTGCATTAGGAATGATCCCTAAAACTCGCATGTGCTCAGAGGTGGGGTTTTGGAAGGTTTTTGCGTCACGAGGGTGCTGTATTTACAGGTGGTTTCATTTACTACTGAGTACAGTGATTTGGTGTGCTCTTGGGAAGTGGGACCTGATTGGGAAAGGCCAGTAACTGGGATCGTGACCGAGAATGGTGTCTCTCCCTCTGCGGCTCCTCCTTTCTCTTTCTGCGTTCTGGACCAGTGATGTGAACATCTTTCGTCTGGGAGAGACCATTCCACCATGCTTCCTCTGTGCTTCAGCTTGCCAACCATGGACTGGAACTTCTGAAGCCATGAGCAGAAATAAACCTCTCCTAGTTTAAACTGCAGGTGTGGAGTACTGTGTCCCAGTCATGAAAAAAGGGACTCAACTATTTCAGGTAGAAAAGCAGCCTTCATTTCACCAGGTCTATTTTTCGAAGGAAAATAGAAATCTCAATTTTGTGGTGAAATATACCAATATGATTAAACATCATTGAGTGTTAAATGAAATGCAACTTTCTGGAAATAAGAGAAAGTTTTTGTTTGGCCGTGTCTATTCTAAGGTTGTCAATTTGTGACTATGGAGTAACTCACCTGAAAAGTAATTGGAAAAAAATACGTAAGTGAAAAATAACAAGGATATAGGGCCTCTTGGTTAAGAAGACTGTAAAGCTCACATAGGTTATTCCACAGAGTGGAACTTTCTATCCATTCCAAAATTTTGGATCACTTAAATAGTATGCTAGAAAAAATATTCTAAATTAATTTCATGGGTAAGATAACTAGCATTGAGTCATAACTCTGAAATTTAAAATCACACATTCTAATTAGTGTAGAAAATTAGCCAGGAACTAGAGGAAATTATCCTGGCCTTTCCAAAATTATTCTCAGGTTATATTCCTCTCCTTTAACATTTTTCAAGTCATGAAAAATAAATCTCCAGCCCAACAGTGTTAATTTTAGTGAATATATTGTCCACATGTCTCTAATTCTTACCTTCCTTCTATACTTTAGGGAAAATATATATTTGGATTAATAAATGCAGTTATTGTCATGAACAGTGGGGAACAAATATTCCAAACTTCTCAAATTAGATTTTTAAATACCGAGACAGAGGTATACACTATGCTGACGATATGAGGCAATCCTGTGAGGAGATCTCTTAAGATATCAAAAAGACCTGTACAAATAAAATTAAGTGCACACAGATTCAGTTGAGTAGTTACTTACACAAAATAAAATATTAATATCTCTACACTTGAGATTTTTATTTTTAACACAGTACTCACTGAGAAAATTAAAGAACTATAAAACTTAAAAAATTCAAAACTTTCTTGCTGCAAGGAGTATTTTTAAATAAAGGAAATCAAAAATACAAGCACATGAAAATCTTGTTAAGATTATATAAAAACACTAAAGCATCAGTTCAAAATTCATGTTAACTAGAAATTAGTTGAGTGACAGGAAAAACTGAATTTTGTGAATGTTTGCTATAGAAATACTCCTTTACCTTTCAATACTTTCTTTAATTAGAAGAAGAGGAAAATTGGTTTAATTAAAAATATCATAAGGATAAAAATGAAAATTATGTTTATGGGATACTGTAACATAAAGGCTCCTGAGTATTTTGAGTTGCCATGGACTTATATGTGTTTATTATTTGAATTATATAATTTTTAATATTTTATGAGGAAAAATGCATATTTCTTTAAATTGAGAGACTAAATTCATATCAAAATAATATCAGTGTTTTTGTACTTCTGATTTCAGCATTAGCATTTCAGAAGACTACAGAAAACTATATTTAGAGTGAGATCTGCGTATTCCAAATAGCTGGAATCAGTCCATGGATATATGTTGGTATCATTCTTGCCAGTCTTAATAAAACTCTATCTTCGGTGTGTTTGAGCAAGATTTAAGTTGTCATGAAAACTGAAACATCAAACCATTATATACCCTTTAAGTGTGGATAAAATAATTTTCCATGGATACAATATTTTTAAATGTTGACTTTAGTGAAAATCCTCTGAAATTTGAAATGAAAATTCATGATGCACAAAATTTTGAAAGAAAACAATGTCTACTCCAAATATCCCATAACTTTTTTGAATAAAATCTCAGCGTTGTGATTTAATCTTTCTCATTTACACTTGCTGAATGTATTTGAATTTACAAAGTGCTTTCTTATGTAGTATAACATTTAACTCACATAACACCCTTTAGTAAAAAGTGGTGATATTACAGCTTTAATGACAACAAGAATCTGAAACCAGTGAATGGTCATCCTCATCATCACGCAGCCAAGAAAAATTGATGGAACTAAAGCTCGAAGCTCTGGTTTTCTTGATGCCAACATTTAGTTGTCTAAGAAAGCGCACTGTGTTAGGTCAACTTCTGAGTGAATCGGTCTTATATATGTACATGAGGGCAACAGAAATGTGATAATTTTAGCTTTTTAATTTGACAGTGTTGAACTCCCACCTTTATCTGAGCAGGGCATAAATATAACATGAAATCATCTTCATATTTGTGTGTCTGCGTGTGAGTGTACACACCTGATATATGTGGTAATGAGTTCCTATAGAACTAATATTGGCATGGCTTTGAAAAGAAAATAAGAGAAGAAAAGTGGAATCTGGATAATCATAAAGGAATGAAAGATTTTAACGTGACAGAAATGGATAGATAGGAAAATATAAGTAGTCGTATTTCATTTTTAAGTTGTTACAAATGTATCATCAGGTATATACAGTATGTCCTGAACTGTGAGTGCACATTAGGAGTCCACAGCTCTATGGGAAGAATTCATTGTTGCCGCTGAGGATTTAATCCAGGGCCTCATGCATGTTAAGTACATACAGTCACTAAGCTATATTCCCAGCACCATTGACCCAAGCTTTTGAAAGTAAAATAATAAATTAAACAAATGTATACTTGTTATGGTTTGTGTTTGGGTGTCCCCCCAAAGCCTCATTAGGTCTCGGGGCAGGCTTTTAGGGTTTGGTTGATTATGGGTGTGAGAGCTACACCCACCGTGTGGGTGGATAGTTTCCATATGTAAGGGAGAGGAAGAGGGTGCTTGAGGCCATTCCGCCCTTGTGGGTGTTTGTTGCTTTGGCTGTGTTCTGTGCCAGGAGCTGTAGCCCTCTGCCATGTGCCAGTCTGCCTTGTAATCTGCCAAGTATGGACTGAAACCTCCACAAACTGTAAGCAAAATAAACCTTTCCTTCCTTCATTTTGGGAATCAGGTATTTTGTCCCAGCAATGAGAGAAAAGTAACCGAGATAATACTTTTGGTACTTGTACCACAAATTCCACTTCTGATTACTGTAGATACCTGGTCATGTATGTTTATATAGTTTGCTTTTTGTCTAATGCTGGTATATATATAAATGTATATATATATATATATATATATATATATATACACACACACACACACATAATTTTTAAGTGTAACTTATATAACTCACTAGAAGGACATCTGCTTTTGGTTTCAATGAAACAAGCCAAAAAATGACACTGTGAGAAACTGCACCTAATCTTATTATCCATCCTTATAGTCCTTATAGTTTTCTTAATGGCAGGTAATTTCTTCCTTTTTCCTGTCTTTTGTTTGAATTCATTGTGTCCTTGAAATTGTGCTGTATGACATCCACCTCTCACCATGAAAGTAGGTCCTCGAAATTGTCCAGATATGTCCTTGAAAATTCACTTCCAGAACAAAAGATAAAGACAGGATGAACTCCCATGGACTTCTGGTCTGAGTTCGAGAAATGTCTGAGATTTTTGCTCTGCTTGTGTCTCTAGGAGAAAATGACTTCCAGAATTTACTTACCCTTAAGTCTGTGTGCCTTCTTTGCCAAGTGAAGGATCCTAAGCTTCTGATGAAGCTCCACTTCATCAGACTGATTTTCTGGTTTTGCCACCTTCAGAGGTTCTACCAAAGTTTTCATTGGAAAACTTACATCCTCAAGTCCCTGGTGTCCCCTGACAGCTCTGCAGCTCTTGCGTCCTTGCACACAGCACACGAGGGCTCTTTGCATCTGATGAGAAACGCAAAGAACCGGACTCAGTGCAAATCACATGGGAAAAAAATGCCCCATGATTGAGCAGTACACAAACCGGCCTCAGATGGTGACAGGTGTCATTCTGGGCCACCGGCTACAGGGAGGACACCACTCCTATGTACGCATCCTCAGTTAAGTCTTCTGCGCACCCTAACCTCCTCGTGCAACTGACCATTTTTCTTTTGGAATCACATGCAGAATACGTGGAATTATCATGCAGGAAAAATCCATGGCAACAGCACAGGCAGAGCCTGTAGATTTTATTTGAAAAGAAAAATAACTTTACTTTTTAAGTTTTAACTTTCTAAAAGATCTGCTTCTTTAGATTTACTTGATTGAAACTTGAAAAAATAGTGCTGTCCAATTTTTTTGAGCAATTGCTCATCTTGGGGCTCTCTGAACAACCTAAGGGCTATTCACTCTTCTCTGTAGAAACCTTGGAGGTATTTTTCTGTGCTGTGTACATTTTCATCCAAAGGAATATTTTCTATTCATTCCCTCACATACCTTGGGACATTTTTTTCTCTCTACAGATACCTTAGAGGACTGTTTAAGACCCTGTCCACGCCATCTACTCTTATTTTCACCTGAAGGGCAAAATCCCTAAGATCTTGACACAAATACTGATAAATACATGGAATTATTAAAGGTGCCATCTCAGCAGAAGAGGACTGCTGCTGCCTTTGTTCTCGGGGGAATACATATTTCACCCAGTAGCAAGACACCCAACTGCTGCTACAATCAGAAATCACTGAGATGCCTCTAAGCTAATCATCTTTGAACATAAGCCTTTGTTGTTGAGTGAGGGACCTTCTAGATGCAAGGCACAGAAACCCTTTTTATTATTATTTTTTCCACCTTGCACAAAACAGCATCACGCCTGTCACCACCAGCAGTAAGGTTCAGTGATCCGTCAGCATTCACCCCTGATGAAGACAGTGAGAGAAATCCGTAGCTCCGGAGAGTTCAGGAAAGAATCAAACAGTGTGTTTGCAAAAGAGCATTTTTATGTGTTTTCTTGTGACAGCACTAGTTTAACAGAAAATAGTTGGAGTGTGCCAAAAAGGGGGGGAAAATGAAAGACAGTAGTAGTAAGTTAGGCTAGCATGACATGATGGATCTGAGCTATGACAAACCGAATTGGAACAAAGCCTCCCTGGGGACCAACTATACCAGGTTTGCTGAATTGTATTTCTTGATTTCTTACTGTGCAACAGTGCTTTTTACTGTTAGATTGACTAGGCTTCAGAATATTTTTAAAATTGTACAAATCAAAATCCATGTAGCTTAAAAATGAAGGATGTAAAAGGTTTAGGAGTTTGATGTATTGAAAGGCATTCTGTATTCCCTCATGTGAGTATTAAATGTACACTTTGTCTGTTTGATGAATTTCAAATCTTTGTGGAAGGCAGTACACAGGATAGCAGTTTACAGGGCTGAAAGCCCTGGTTTGAAAGAAGGGCACAGGCTGCAGAAAATTGAAGCTTCTTCCCTTTTATCTCCCCCAGTTGTGCCCCGAACAAAATTTCACAGCGTCCCTCGGTCTCGGTTGTTCTGAGATGTTTGTATAAAATCTAGTAAAGAGATTTTAATCCTAGTGCCCTCTTAGAAAAGGTATGATGCATTGTACTTGTCACCTGTCCTTTCAATTTTTGTATCAGACTTTCACACACCCAAAGTTGAGGCCAAAAACTAAATAATATTACAAAAGGAGGAATATAAGTAATTCCACAGTTTCTAAATTTAGCTATTCTATTTACAATATTCAAAACAGTCAGAGTCTTTATTCTCTCTCTCTCCCTCCCTCCCTCCTGTGTGTGTGTGTGTGTATTGTTTTTGAGACAGAGTTTATCTATAGTCTAGTCTGGCCTCAACTTTGTAGTTCTACTACCTCAGCCTTTCAGAGTGCTGGGATCACAGGTGTGCACCACCACACGTGGCCCAACAATCAGATTCTTTAAAATTATCATTGACAGCAAACTTTGAATAAGTAGTTAAGTGAGTGGGCCATACTCAGACAATGTAAACACTGAAGCCACAGAGGTATAAGTTGTTGAACTTCCTATCTTCAACCAATTTGAAAAATAAATAAAGTTGTCCTAGTGTGATGTGATAGGCACCAAGTGATTATCTCAAAGCAGACAGTAAACTATCTTGTGGGCTCAATCAATGCAATTCCCTAAGTTTCTGATTAAGTGTTTGTGGTTAAGGAGAAGACACAGAAAAAAGAGGGTTCTGACCATGGGTTGGGTGAGGTTTCATAAGATAAGGGGTAGGTGCTGAGGAATAAGAATTAAATTTTAAGTCATGGGTTCAGAAAATACTAACATTCCTATGAGTGATGATGTTCAGGAGCAAAATCGTATGATTTAAGTGTTAAGGAAAGTTGCAAAGGGTGATCATTTCAAATGGGGTCTGTGGTCCCATTTGAAAAATAAACAGATGCTACTCAGCTATTTCCTAATGATTCATACAGGAGTATGAGGCAATACTGCTAACTTTTTCACTCCTTCAACAAAAACTAGAGTTCTTGATTCTCATCTGAACTTTCTTGATGTTAAATATTATAAACATTGTTTTGAATAATACACATTAAATGGACCAAAGAAAATAGACCCAAGTACATGTGTTTTAGTCCACGTGCTTTTGGAATTTTTTCTTGACAAAAGCAGTTAGCATGTAATTCTGGATGCACAGCATAAAAACTCTTGGAGCCTCAGAACGTGGAAGGTGAAGTGTTTTGGGCAAACATCAAGTTCAAGTAGTTTTAAATGAAGAGAGTGGGTTGTGGAAAAAAACAAAATGGACGTAGAAGTGAGAGAGATGCGCAGGTTATTGGGGAGTCCATTAAAATATGTGGGATGCCTGCAGGTAATAAGATAGAGAAGAACAACCTCAGCTGAATGTGAACATTATTAAGGAATATGAAAGGCTGAGAGGCTTTAGGAAAAAAGAGAGAAACCTATGGTCACTTAGCTTTGATGTTTGTGGGCCCATGGAACGCGTGGTGGAGCAAAGCAGCTCTCCTCTAGGTAGAGAGAAGGAGGAACGGGGTGAGTAATAGGTCTCATTCTTCCACCGTTGCTGACGCTGGGCTCTCGCCCACCTGTCACGTCAGGTCTCCACCAGTTTCTGTCCCACATCCTGGTCATCCTGGAAAGACCGTCAAACACACTCAGAAGCTCGCGCTACTAAATTCTGAGGTATTTCTCGGTTCAACCAAGGTGATAATGAAGACAACAGTCAAGGGTGTTGTAAAATGACACTGAGAGCACTAGTGAGGGGCTGATCTCTGATGCTTTTGGTCAGACAGCGGCACTGAGCTGGTCCCAAAGCAATGCCCAAAGTCTAGGGGTAAAAAAGCAAGGGAGTATTAGAGAAAGCCGCAGAGTAAGAGGTTCCGAGCAAATCTGGCCTGGAAAACCTCTTTAATTCTTATCTGGTATAATGATTTCTAACCAAAATACAAGAATCTGGTTTTTAAGTAATTTCAATTCTTTTTCAGACATGTATTAATGGCTTACAGTGGGCAAATTATTGGGTTAAATATTTGAGGGGTAGACTGGGGATGACAGTAAACATGAAAATATGTACAACACTGGGACCTCAGAATGTTGAAAATGGTTGGAAAAGCAGCTGATATATGCGTGCACACACACACACACACACACACCATGATGTGATTTTTAAATTTATTTATTTAAGTTTATTTTTAACTGATACACAAAACATAAAAATTGCAATTCTATTTTATAATTTGAAGTTCTATGACAGACAAAGCGTTTTGTATGATTGTTCAAAAATCAAATGATTGTTTTTCAGTTTAACTGTATGCATGTGTGTTTGTGTGTATATCTGAGTGTGTGTGTGTGTGTGTGTGTGTGTGTGTGTGTGTGTGTGTCTATATCACAGCTTTCTCCCTATGTCTAAAATACTGCAGTTCATCATTACCTGCTGAGTTCTTTGCAGAGATTCCCAGTAGCAAGGCAGAAGGAGGGTTCTTACAGATGTAAGACATTCTGGGTAGGCCCCTGTAATCTTTCCCTGTTTTGTTAGGCCCTGCTCCAGTTTAGCAATGAGCAAAGATGTGGTAAGTTAAATGTTTTAATCAGCATAGGAGCTCAAGTTGCTTAGTTTAAACCTTTGCTTGTGTTTGTGTACTTGTTTTATTATTGTTCACCTTTCTTGTACCAGGCCAGATAGACCTAAAACTACCACTAAAATATAAATTCTTGGCAAAGGACTCAGATTTTTTTAAGAGTTCTACAAGGAAAATGGACAAATTTAACGAGTAGGTTCAGTGAGGTAGACACAACCTACCGTACATTTTTTTAAATGAAACTACTTCAGGAGTTGAAAAGTTTTAAACCACTGTTGGGAATTTGTAGCCACCTCTCAAAGAAATAACTTCCTGAATGTTGCGGCATCTGTAGCCAAGTGTCAACAAAGTAATAACAATGAGAGGAAATAATATTTCTTTTTTCTGTTCTGTAAGGACACTCATCCTTGTTTTGAAATACAGTTGCTTGGGGTCTGAACTGATCTATCAATTTCTTTTGACATCTGAGGTGAGCATTAGTTTCCAGTCCATAATTTAGAATATTATAAGAGGAACAACCTTAAATATAAGAATTTCTATATAATATCACTGCTGACTTTTTCAAAATTAAATTAATTATCTATCAGTGTATTTTTACAAATAGTACAAAAAGATGTCAATATCCCTCAATTATTTTGATACATTTACACTTTGAACTAAGGAAATAATAGGCATGCCACCCTAATATTCACTTGCCCTTAGATTTGTATCTTCTTTGGTTTGGTTCTATTTATTTATAAATATGCATAGTTCAAAACTTGTTAGTAGCAACACTAATAATGTCATTTATTTACTTCGTCTTGTCCATTTAAAATGGATTGTTCTATTTATAGAGTAACAGCCTGTAAAATTAAATTAAAAATTTTAATAGGATAGACAGTCCTTTAAAAATTATTGTAATATAAAGAAGGGTGACTTTTTTCATAAATCACCTCCAAAGCAACTTTTTAAAAAGTCTTTTTTTTAGTTCTAAAAGTTTAAAATAGTCATTGATTTTTAAAATAATTATTTATGTAAAATAATTTATGGCAGAGTCTTTAATACTTGAAAATATATTCCTATAATAGGAATTTTACAAGACCATTAATTTCAGCAGTGCTAGGAAGCATAAACATAATTTAGGAGCTACTGTGGATTGTTTCTAGAAATATATATTGACCCCATTAGTTTTAAGTGAGAGCATTACTAAGCCAAGGTATTACTCCAACAGTATGAAAATTACTGATTGTAATCATTTTTTCTTCAAGCTCTTTGCTTAGCATTTAGATATCACTTAGCTTATCATACATAAATATAAATGTAACATTTAAATAAATTACCATAGAATCCTCATTTTTAAGCTTAGCTCAAAATTAACCACTTGGAAGCTCCAGTTCCTAAAGTCTTTTGTTTGTTTCAGTCCTCTGGCATACACACATTTTGTGTCTCACACTGTTGATACTATCCTCTTAGGCACTGTTCCATTAATCAAGATGGCACCCAAGGTTCAGAAAGGCCTCATGGCCCAATAGCCATTCATGGGATTATTTATCGTCAAGCGATGTTCTCCAGCAGAGGAAGTAGTCCTCTATAACAATTCAGGAGTAATACTCAACAACTACAATAAGAAGTAACATTTATCGTTTCCTCATTATGTCTCAAGGACAGTTCCAAAATTTCACTTGCACATTAACATATTTAGTTGTTTTCTGTACATGAAGTCATTTTTAAATGATCTTATGAAGTTCATTGCCTGAATATACAACTGTTAAACATTTAGACATTTGCATAAGCATCTCTACTGATATTCTTGCCTTGAGATCCGTAGATGTTAGGGGCCTGCTTGACGAAGGCTGTCCCCAAAAGTATCATCTTGCACCAGTAAAAGTGTGATCTGTGTCCATTTTGTGAGAGGTAGATTAACACTGATTTCCTTGTTTTCAACTATGTTACTGTATCAAAAGACATCAGGCTTTGTGGATAATACACGGTTCAGTAAGCAACTGAAGAAAGGCAGAAACTGAAAGTTTCTCAGATCTGGGTCTTGTCTTAGCTACTCCTCTCATCACTGAGACACAGTAGCTGGCACCCTGACTTCTAAGGGGAAAAGGGTTATTTTGGTTCACAGTTTGTAGAGGTTTCAGTCCTTCGTTGTCTGGTCCCAAAGCAGGGCGGTATGGCAGAGGGGCACAGCTGAGGAGAATCGCTCCTCAGATGGCAGATAGGAATCAGAACCTCCCTGATCCAATCATATCTCCAAATCCCCACTTATGAGTGCTTGAGGCTTTGGCAGGGAGGACATGTAGAAATAAACAAGTCTTAAGGTTGAGCATTCTGAGAAGAAGCTACAAGTAAGCTGTGTGTGACACACATTAAATTTTGAAAGGCTGCTCTGGCCGTACACACTCAAATCTAAATTGAGGTATGTTTGGTAACAAGTTAACATACACACCCTCCAGGTGAGGTCTCCATTTCTGTTCTCGCTGTCTTGGTTACCTTCCTTCTCACTGGGGCAAAATACCTGACACCCACAACTTCGAGGAGGAGAGGGAGAAGAGGCTCTTGCTTCTAGCTGAAGTCCTTATGTGGAGACCAGTATGGTGGAAGGACCTGGGTGGGAGAAATCTGCTCAGGTCAGGACAGCCAGGAAACAGAGAGAGCAGGGAGGGACAAGAGGGGGGAGCCACCCTACCAGGTCATGTCTCCAATGACTCTTGCTCACTGTGGATCAGCATAGTCAGCCTCAGTGCCCCGTGCATACAGTCACCTCCAAAAGCCCCCGTGGAGTACACCAGGCTTTGGGGACATAGTCAGATGTAAGCCATGACACTTGCCTATTCTGTTTTTCATGTTGTACACTGGTCTTGCCCAACGGCTTCACTTAAAATTCTTTTGGGGTTTGTCATGATGATGTCAAGATAAATTATTATCTCCTCCAACCTTTTCTTCCCTCCTTGATGAATCTTATTTAACAAGCAGCTTAAAGATCCTAAATCAGTCTCTGCTGTAACCATCACATCTTTTTTAACCCACAGTATTTAAATTTCTGGACAGTTTGAAATGATAAGCTGCTAAGCAAGCTCCACACAGTTTCTTTTCAATAAAGGACTGCATAAACAGGAAAACATGATCACACGTATTCACTTGTTGCTTCTGAAACTGTGATATTTTATGATTAATTTTTAATTTTCTTGAGATGGACCCACGTAGGCTTTTCTCCAATTTACTGATGGACAATGTATTAGTTACGGTAACAGTAGCTGCTGCAAGAACCCAAACCAAAAGCAGATAATGGATTGAAAAGAATAGAATTTTGTTTTGCACTCATGTAAAGTCCAGCATCAACATAACGGATCATCAGGCTGGGCCCCTGTTAAACCCGGAACCCAGATATTAGTAAGCAAGGGGTAAAACCAAGAAATGTAGTCAACTCTTGGGCTCAGCTGTTTGCCAGCAATGACTCTGTAATACGGAAGATAGATCGTACAGATTTTTTAGGTACTTAGCCATCATCTGACAAAGATATCTAAGGGTTTGTTGACATCTATTATCTGCCAAGTGCATTCAAATCTCAAAATATCATTGATTATCCCAGAGAATCCTAGACTGGTGCACTGACCAAGGATTGGAGGATTCCTTATATCCACCCTGAGGGTCTAGTAACTACATAATGGTTTTCAGCCTACAAGCCAATTCTGCCTTCCAGCAAATGATGCACAATGGAAAGAAACCAGAGGGAAAGATACTAAAATTACTACTAAGCTAAGTTAAGAAGATTTAGCCACATCAAAATAATAGCCAGTGTTTATTGGTTGCTCACTATGTTTGGGCCACGGTTTAAATTATTTTACTCTGCTTATGTCAGTCTACTTAATATTCAAGGTGATGCTAAAGGCATTATTTGCTCTGCTGTGCAGTTGGGGAACTGAGCACAGGGAAATGAGGAAATTCTCCAAAGCTAGGCTGTCAATACCCACTGAAGCCCTGATAGAAAAAAGTCATCTAGAAACAAGACTGGGAAGAAGTTTCTGAAAGAAAATTCTTCCAATTAGACCCATTTTAGGCTACCAGATTATGGTTGTATATAATTCACTCTTAGCCTGAAGATACCCAAGTACCTGCTCTTCACAAATTGTTTCCTGTCTTCTCTAGCTCACATAGGGTAGCAGAGGGAAGAATTTAAAAGCAGGCTCTAATTTCAAAGCTAGAGTCTTTTAAGGAAAAGAGGTCTAACATAAATAGTCCTGATTGAAAGAAATAAAATAGAACAGGATTTCAGGAAAGGGTGCAATCATTGTGCATGAATTGTCAAGGAGTTCATGCAAGTTGTGAGACTAGCTGGTCCTTACCAAATGTGAAGGATTTCATGAGCAGAGAAGTAGAGAAGATTTCTGAGAAGGATGACAGAAACAAAGATTTGTGTGGTTAAAAACGGTGTTTCTAGCAGTATGGCTGTAATAGCAAGCAATTTTCAGAATTAGTGAGAGTTGTATCTTTATCCATTTTTACTTTAGAACTTTCTTGCATATATTTTTAACTCTATGTAACCATCTGGTAAGGCCTGGCACTCCATGATTTGTTGCAGTCATAGTGTTTATCTAAGGAACTACGCATGTAGGCAGAGGGAAATGAATGCTGGGTTACGGGAACAAAGGCTAGGAAGGGATTTCCAAACAAATGTCACCTTCCACTCATTGCAACAAGTGGGAAAGTTAAGGAATGTGCTCCTCAGCCATTACACCTCTTCTGGGCCGGCAGGGACTGTTACAGAGAACTTGGCGAAGACCTCAATGTTAACACTGTACCATGTCTATAGTTAGAGTAAGTGACCATTCTCGTGTAGCTACGTCACTGTGTCTCTGTTCTGTCATGTGGAGACTCCTTACTCCCTTGTTCACATCAAAGCGTGATCCCTGGAGGACTTCGTATGAGCTCGCGATTCTGTAAGGAGCTACCTTTGACTGTTACTGCTCTTCTTTGTCACTCAACGTTCTTCCGGTGACGTCATTGCTGTTTTCGGTATTATGTTGTTGCTGTAGGCAGCATGAAATTGACAAGGGATTGGACAGAGAAGAGCTGAAAGGGCCCATCTGCACTTTGGATGCGTCTGACACTTGTATTTACAAGAGAGCAAAGTGCTTCTGTACCACCCAGCACACTGGTGGTGCAGAAGGTGAATGATAATTTAGAAGTAGCTTTCATTGTAACAGCAAAGTAGAATCTCAGTTACTTCTGTGTGTTTCTGCCCAAAGAATGCCTCCCTAAGCAGAAGCAATTTGTTTATAGCTTCCTAGAAATCTTTAGATAAGAAGTCAGACTTCAGTGAAAAACCCAATCTAAACCCCAGAAATGTTTGGACTATGAGTTGTGGGTTGCGGGTTTCAGTAGCTCTGATTTTAATAGAATATGCATTTAGCTTGCAGCTTTTATGCTTGCTTATGTATCTTTTATTTAGAAAATTATCAATTAAAAAGCTATATCCAAAGAAAAAGAAAAAATATATTTGTTTCTTCTTAGGAAGCTCTCCTAAGAGTGAAAAGACAAATCTCCCTAAATTCAAAGCATTATTATTATTATTATTATAACAGCAACAACAACTCTGACAGGTGAACAACAGCAAATGTGGGAATTTAATTCCAAGTGAAGTCTGTTGTATTGATAACTGGAGTAATTTTAACAGTAAGTGGACAGATTATGAAATTGGGAAACAATTGTCACGCTGTGCTGAGATCGTAAGTGTGGATGCCATCAATAGAGCATTGAATTTGAGTAGTGGTGCTGATTCTGCAGTGTTCAGCAGGTGACTCTAAATCTCCACCTTCCTGTGGCCCACATTCTGACCCCCTCTGGATAACTCTGCTTGGTGGCTTTTGCAGTGCTGTCATGCTGATCTCTCTCCACTTGCCTATGATCTCTTCCTTGTTCTCTCTATGTTCTCTGGGTGAATAAAAAAATCTTGTTTTAATAAAAGCAGCAACTCGAAGCATTTTCAGGTGGCAGTAGTGACCATTTCCCTTACCTATGTCTCCTGATATTTCAGGCTTCTTATGATGAGTGTAAGGAGCACAGTTAGAAGAAAGCCATTGCCAGTCTTACTGACAAGATTAATATTAAAGAGAATGAGAATTTCCCATCTCTTTGTCCCTCAAACCATACTAACCAAGAACTATGATTACTGAAGTGAAATTTCATGTCCAAATATTACGTATAGAGTCTGAAAATCTAATGCATATGCAGTGAAGAAGTAATAAATACCAGAAACAAAGCAAAACAGTGTGTTTGAGTACTAATTGTCAATTACTAGCCCATGTTCTTTGCATACAGTATCCAATTTAATCTTAGTAACAAAGTTACTGTGCGTGTGTGATCCTGTTTCCACCTTTTGCTCAGGCTCTTTCTCCTACATTCCTACACTGCTTTGTAGATTTACCATTTCTATTTTTAAATGATATTGTGCTGAGTTCATAGGTTTCATTGTCTCCAGAGACAATCTCTTCCTTATCTTTCTGTTCCCTGAAATTGATTGTTTACCCACTGATGGAAGTAGAAAACTGGTATTTAATTACAGATACTGGTACTTCAGTTCCCACTATGAATCTCTGTGCAGCTGAATTAATAAGAAGGTAATGTTAGGATTACATCTCAAATGGATGTAATCCCTAGTTAGCATCTTATAATGCAGAAACTCTCTATTATCCTCTTAGTACACCATAGTATTCATAGCACTTTGCTTTACCTTATCATTATAACATCA
Organism: Chinchilla lanigera; assembly: GCF_000276665.1. NCBI lineage: Eukaryota > Metazoa > Chordata > Mammalia > Rodentia > Chinchillidae > Chinchilla > Chinchilla lanigera. Next base: position 9,754,129 of record NW_004955440.1, read on the forward strand.
TCCCAGAGAATTTCCACTTGTATCATTACAAGATGATTATGACAGCTTCACTAAGTCTTGTTCATGTGAATGGAAAATTAGTGCCATAAAGAAAATTCCTAATAATTATTTTCCAGTGTGTGTTGGTACTTTTCAAACTTAAACTCATTAAATTGATTTGAATCTCACTTCAGCATATCCACACAAACTGAGTGTTCTTATTAATGTCATTCTCATCCTACTCTTACATAAGGATTTAATCAGAAAATGTGTTAAATCCACATGTGTGACTTTAATCTTATCACATATGTGCCCATAATATGTGTGGATCTCAGTACTTGGGAAGAAATTAAAACAATTTATATAGTAAGTTAAATTACCCAAACAATTTAAATAATAAGTAGTACATCAGATATTCTGTTAATTGTTTTATATTCATCATCTGATTTAACATGGACAACCTCCCCATGAGAATTTTCATCACCATTTTACAAATGTGGTCATTGTTAAGTGTCTGGCTTGGGTGGTGGGGATCACACAATTAGTGAAAAATGGTAAGAAACTTTTGGTAAGAATCTATTTCTAATATATTACAGAAAGCATCTACTCTTTTTAACTATGTCCCACCGCTGTGTTAGTCAGATTTAGATCCCTGGATCCTTCTTTCCACCATGTTCGCCACAAGAGAAAGAAAGGAAGGGTGTCACTATGGCCCCAATATAATGGAAATGGGGATGAAGTTGTCTTAAATTCTTGTTCAAATTCTGAAAATAATTTAGGAAATGTTACAGTTGCTTTACTCAAATCACCCATTACGTGAAGAATTTGAATACATGCACAAGATAGTGAAAATCATACAAAATGTCTGTGAGACAGGGGAAATACAGAGGAGAACCTCAGTACTCTGACAAAATTTGTTTGGGTTGTTTTTTCCTGGTGATGGAGCTCTTCTTTAAAGATCACAGATAGATTACATTATTTGGGTTGGAAACCCTCTACATTTCATCATATATCTTTTGATGCACAGAAATGATTATTGCCCTCCCTGGTTACTGCATTAAAAGAGAGCATTGAATCCTACATTGAATTTTCCAAAGATTTTATAGAGCCCCACTCTTAGTTTTATCTGCCCCTTCTTTCTACACTTTATGCTTCATTATGTGGCATTTAAATATCTTTTTTCTATTTTCCTGGAAGTTGAGATAACTACTCTCTTAAAATTCTGTGTAAAATAAACATTAGCAGTCCTTGAATAAAGATGTGAGTGGGTATCCTGTAGGTAAAATGTAAGCGTTTTTTATGAATACAAATAATTTGAAAAATTAGTGTGAATTAAGATACATCAACTAGTTTATTTACCTGGGAAATATTCATGGCAGACTTTGGAAACAATCTTATTGACTGGGCATTGGTGTAATACAGGGTAAGAGGAAAGGATGTTGTCATTCAGGACAAAATCAAACAAGAAAAAAAGATCTTTTTCTCCCTCCTGCAACAATGACAATCCATAAAACTCTTACAAATTCTTTAGCAAGGTACTTTTTGTCTTGTACATTTTCATTTAATGGCATTTGATAAATGAAATAGCTTGGATTATTGAGGAAAAATTGCCAAACTGTGAGGACAGACTGCACAGCCTATTCTTAAAGCACAAACTGTGAGTGCTTTGAGGCAGAAGGTCTGGAGACTTTTTACAGAAATGTCGTCAGCTGGATACCTTTGAGAGGAAGCCAGGCCTTGCTTGTGCTGTATGTCACATGGATATATATTTCTCAGATTGGTCTGCCAGTTTAGTAAAAGATTAAAATGAAGCACAACAGGAGAATGTATGCCTCTGTGATACAGATTTGATAGCAAATAGTATATGTTATGTGATAATTTTTCAATATATGAATTCATGGTAACTGTACAGACTTCATTTTACATATGAGTTCAAGTTGTGTCCCAAGTGTTCATTTTGATGTCTTCATAAGATACTTGGGGTAAGGGTTGGTGTCTCCCTAACTGGTATGCAAATGGACCAGAGAAGTATAATGACCCATCAAAACAGACCTTTGGATTTTGAAGTTGAATATTTTTAGAAACATTATCAACTGGAGGTTCTTGGATAGGCAGCTCTTCCCTAGGCAGTGACTCAGGGACTATGGCTTCTTGCATCTTCAGGATCTGTTTGCTCTGACACTTTCATTTTCCTCCAAATATGATAGATGAAAAGCAAGTGTGTAGAGCAGACACAAGAACCACTTAAAAGTCTTGTCCTAGAAATAGGAACCATCTTTTCCCGTCACAGTCCAACAACAAGAACTCAGACACACGGGAGATGAAGTCCAGTTGTATAACACTTTGAGAAAGGAAAATGCACCATTCTTAGGTGTGTTATTCATTAATTTATTTTGGAATTTATTTTTAACAGGGAAGCTCTAAACCCACAAGTGCGGCAATAGCACTGGTTATTTATACTGGTGGTATAAATATATTGATGAACACTTTAAACATTTGTATGCTATACTTGACTCTATTTAGGTCCATGAGTAAAGCCCTCAATATGATCTTCAAGAGAGTGCTGTTATTTGTAGTTTGAAAATAATGGACCTATTCTGATAAAATTCTAAATGGGTGAATTTTATAAGAATTATTCATATGTTCCTAAAATGTTGCTTCCAATCACAAAACACCAAGAATATATATTGATAAGTGGATATTTAATATTTGTATCATTTTCATGACTTGTTCCTTAGATCTTAGATGATCAAAAAAACTATTAAATGTCTCTACAGAAATATGTTTTGAAGATAAAATAATAAACAGCACATTTATTAGATTTGTTAGTGTATCCTTTCTTAAAGGTCACAAGAGCATTAATAAAACGACAGTCAGCTTTAGTAATATGTAGAAAAATTGGCTCCACAGATGGCTATGATCACTGGATAGATATATTACTACAATTGTTTCTTAAAATTTCTTCATTTCTTCTACATGTGGCATGGAAAAATAAAGGCAAAATTGTTTCATAATTAAAATTGCTTAATATGAATTTAGCAACATTCATGGATTGCAAAGAGTTCAGTGTCCCAGTTACAGATGCAAGAACACACACACATGTGCATGGGGGGTTGTGGGTGTGTATGTGTGTGAAGATAGATGTGATATAACAAGGTAGCTATGTAAGTAGATGGATAAAGACAGATATAAACAAATAGAACATACTTATAAAATGTTAAATGTAAATATGACCCCACTTGATAAATCCAGTGAAGTATCGACCAAGATAATTAATATGAAAAGTGCTTCAAATTTCTGAAATAGGTTTGTTTTATGACTTATAATTACACGTCCCCCAAAGCTTCATGTGTTTGGAGGTGGGGCTTTTATGTGGGTACTGCATCATGGATATGTGATGCTGGATCAGTCTGCTGATGGATGTACAGCCAGGTGTGACTCTGTGAGGTGAGGGCTTTCCTAACTGTGAGCAAAACTAATTCTCTCTTCCTTCATTTCTTGGGTGCCAGATATTGTTTTAGTTATTTTTTGGATGCTGAGACACAATATGTGACATCCCCAACATGGAGGAGGAAAAATTTGCCTTAGCTCACAGCCTGTAGTGCGTTCAGTCCATAGTTAGCTGGCTCCAAGGCAGGGTGGCCTGGCAGAAGGCACTGCAGAGGGAAAAGAGCTCATGGCGGGTCAGGCAGGAAACCATAAGCTGTGAAGGGAAGATGAGGGATCTAGATTGTTCCACATCACACCAGTATGATTCACTTCTTCCCACAAGGCTTCACCTCTCAGCTTCACACCCAGCTATAACCCATCAGTGCACGGGTCCAGTATCACACACTCATGATGCAGTGCCACACACCCAAGATGCAGTCGCTTCCCCAAAACCCCACCTATGAACACGTGAGACTTTGGGGGCACATTGTCTTAGTTGCTTTTCTAGTTGCTGAAACAATACACCCGATGTCCAGAGTTAAACAAGGAAATGTTTATTTAGCTCACAGTTTGTAGAGGTTTGGGTCCATAAGTGGTTGGCTCCAAGGCAGCATGGCACATAGCAGAGGGGCAACAGCTCGTGGCAGTGAAAAACAGCAAAAGCAACAAGTAAGGTAGACAAGCCTTTCTTACCCTTATATTAGATCTGGAGTCCTGGGGTTAGGGTGGTGCCAATCCACCCAGCAATCACTCCCCCACCTTAGTTCCAGCACCAGCATTGAACCATGGGTCAATCACAACTCTAGAGTCAGCAACCTCAGAAAAAGTCTATCTAAAAGTGCATGAGGCTTTAGAGGGACATCTAGACCCACACCAAGGTTTAGATTTGGGTATTTACTCTGAGCAAGACTTTGAATGCATTTCTTCACCTGCTAAACAGATACAGTATCTTCTCCTGCCCAGACATGTTGACATGATCCCTTAAGATGATGCGTATCAAGAGCCTGAGCACTGCATTTACTGTATTTCATATTCTCATTTCCTGTGTGAGTCTACATTTGAAATATCATCTCCAAAAAAGCCAAGTGTGATGGTGGACCCTGGTAATCCCAGCCCTTCAGAGGCTGTGAGAGAAAGATCACGGGGAGTTCAGGACCATCCTGTGCTACATAGTGAGTTCAAAGCCAGCCTGAACAACATAATGAAACCCTGTCTCAAAAAGCAATGGGAAATAAACTATCACATCTGCCATGATTAGTAGCAATAACCCCTAAACACAGGAATTGCAAGAAAGAACCTTTCATGTGGCTGACATTCAGATTTTACTTTTTTTCCAAGTTAGTTTTTTGTTAAACTTTCACATAAAAAACTATAGCAAGGTATAAATAATACTTCTTGCTCTGACTAAAAATAATTCTGACACTTTATATTCTTTTTGAAAATTTCAGTCCAATGTGGTGTGAAATTCTGGGCTGAAAAATCTGCATTTCTGGTGAAAAATACTTATTTAACTTAGTGGCACAGATAATATAGAAGTTGGGAAGTAATTCTATTTTGTGATTTTTATGACAAAATTGCTTGGAAGAGGAAGGAGATCGAGGATTTTTCAGTTTTCCTATGACTAGATTCTTTCAGGTTATGTAATACCAACACTTTCCCAAGAGATAGCTGAATTGATATACTTGCATATCAGTTCCTTTCATTTGAACTTGAGAGGAATAGTCCTGTCTTCTCATAAAAATAATATTTTTGTTTTTAAAAATTACCCAGTTGAGTAATCTTGCTCTCATAAAAACTTTGGTGGTTTTATTATCTAGCTCTGACTTTTTAATTGGTGAGGATAAACATAGTGTCATATAACCTCAATGATAAATACAAAACTACAGTTGCAAGGTAAATATGCACTTTCACATGATGCTAGAATCAGTTCCTTATTTTTTCCTTGTTCATTTAATTCTTTTTAGCAAGTGGGTTAAAAATATGATCAGTCTAAAAGATCTTCAGTTTTATAAATACACCAGAATCATAATTTAAGTTGTGTCTGAACCATATGAAATAGCTAATTTTGCAGATTTAAAGGGGTTAGATATGGAAGATACCTTCCATATCTTTAAAAGGCATGACACTTTCCAAATCAAAATTAAATATAATAGAAAATTCTAAAACCAAAACAGTTTAGATATAGCAAGCTTGAGGCACCACCAATCTCCTTCTTCCAGGGTCTCAGTTGTTAATTAACTCTCTGGAAAATATAATTCTCCAATATGAAGGAGTTAAGAGAACATCAGTGCTTTAAATAGACCTTCTATACAAATGAAATTTGACCAACTGTTATAAACAAATTAAGAGCGATTTAAAATATATAAATATCATTTAGTGCCATGAATCTGCCAATCAAATAAAGCTAGTGACATTATATTCTTTAAGAATTCTATAAGTAATTAAAAGAGGAAATAAAATGGAGATAGCAGGGAATAGGAAGGTAATCTGTGGCAATGAGGAGGGGTTGGGGGAAGGGCGCAAACTGGAGAGCCCGGAGGTGAAAATGATCAAGATGTGGCATGTATATTGACAACTCCCAAAGACGAATCCAAACATGCATTTCAAACGTATACTACTACTAAATGATATTAGCTAAATAAATGTATCACAGCTTAAGAAAGAATTTATTTTATTATAAGAACTGCTTTTGTGGGAGATACCTAGATTGAATTTTTAACCAAGGTTTGCTTTTGCAAATTATTTTTGGCAAAGGTAATTTTTTTTAAACACCTGTTTTACCAGTGTTTCATGAAAAACTGTTGGAACAATCTCCAGACCATTACAGGACACTCTGTAAATCTCTTGCATAAGGAGATACAGCTTTTAAAGCCTATTCAAGTAAAAAAGCTCCATTAAGTTATGACAATACCTTAATAGTGGTACCAAAAATGTGAGGGAGACATAGGAAATATTTTTGACATTTATGGAAAGGGCCTAAAGAGAATAGTTATGATTGCATTGCTCAGATTGATAGAAACGGGAAGAGAATGTTACCTATTTAAAGTAGAAGAAATGCAGAAAAATATTTAGATCATAGGGTTAATCTGGTTAAATCTGTTTGAATCTTTGCTCCATCATTCATTAAAAATTTGATTATGACCACATTTAAGCTGTGTGTCTATTATCAATAGTACAGGACTAATACTAATGTCAGGCGATTAAAAAGAACAAAATAAGCAATCTATGTAAATTTCCTTACCTTACCTACTGCCTGGCAAGGGCCAAAAGATATTTATCTTTATTATTATTATTATTTAGAAGGTTGTACCTCAGTTAGATGTCACTAGTCTGGAGACAACCAGAACTATCCTTGGATAAGAGAGATCTAGGTCTTAAATCCAAGCCTCCATTCAATTCAGCCACCTTGGTGGAAGCAGGATTTTTTTTCTGGTGTGGGAACAGCTCTTTGGTTGTCTTTTTCCATCTTGCTGCAATATGCCAACAAGCTGCTCACTCCTTATCTTGCCTTTCTATCACTGCATAACCAATCACCATAAACTCGACAGCTGAAGCAAAGCACATTCACACCCTCACAGTTTCCATGGGCTTGGATCCTCAGCTGAGTCCAGGTGCACTCTCAAGTCCTCTCTCAAGGTGACAGTGGAGCTCTGGGCTCTTCTGAGAGTGAGGATCTTCTCCTGAGTGCGCTGGGTGATGGGAGAATAAAAGTCCCTGTGGTCGTGACTGAGGCAATGGATCCCAGTCAGTTCACTACACAGATATTTGTCTCCTTGAAGGGCAGTGGAAAGAATATTCCTCTTGCTTCTAGTCTTTCCTTAAAGGACCTACAGGTTATCTTTTTAAGTGTGTGTTTGGGTAGCTAAGTTCCACACAGGGTAATCAACCCTCTGATTCACCCAAATCAATGCATTTGAGATCTTAATTACTTCCTCAAATGCCCATCACCTAACCACAGAGTGATATTCAGTAATATTCATGGGTTCTGATCATGGGGAAGACAGACAATTTCATAGAGCTTTTATGCCAGGACTATACAGTTTTGGAAACCATATTAGAATTCTGCCTGTCACACCATGAGATGGCTTCAATTAAATAAACAGTCTCTCATTTGGCAATTGTGGATAAAAGTTAAATTGTAAGGCTAGTAAACGTGGTCAAATAATGTGATCAAGATGCAACTGAAGGAACTGGGGTGGTAGCTCCATAGTGGAGAGTGTGCTTTGCGTACAGAAGGCTCTTGGTTCAGTGCCCAAGACACCCTCCCTGAAGAGGCAATCAGTCCACCATCAGCCCACGCATTCTGATCAGAATCCTCCATTCCCTATGATAAATTGAGTGAAGAAGAAAAAAGGTTGGCCTGCAAGTACTTGGGTAATGTTTTCAATGTGAAAGGAGAGAGAAAAAGAAAAGCTTTGCCCCTAATCCATTCAAGAAACAAATCAACCACCTACTGAAAATATGATATGTCTAAGCAGTTCACCTGCTAGAGACTTGGGACTGAGGGAGGAAAATACTACAGTTCCTTGATCCGGCAGCAGGTATAACATCTTTAGAATATTTTCTTTTTTCCATAGTGTCTTTCTTATGTTTAATCAGTTACCATTAAGCAGGCATCACTGAAATTTATTTATGGATTCTTGTATTTGTTGAAATGCCTTAATCAGTTTTACCCTTTCATGAACATGGAGCTAGATACACAGTTTTATATCTTCCTTAATGAAAGCACTACAATTCACAAACCCGCTTCCTCAAAGCTATAGTTAAGCAACATTGGAGAATGGATAGTACATAAACTTTGAACTGGGAGTTTTATAAAAAATATTTTAAGTCTTCTAGGTGACGGGCTATGTTTTAGGCCTGTGGTATAGCTGTGGGTGTTTGGACAGCAGAGAAACAGAGTGGGAATTAAATGGTGCTCTACAATTTAAATAAAAATAGCCATACTAGAAGTAGAATTAAATATTACCTAAATTTTCATCTTACACTTGTATTTCACACTCTAATAAAATTTTTAATTTTCTTCATATGCGTGACTAATACAAGTAAAACCAAGCAGGGACCCTTGGTGCATTCTGTGATGAGACTGAAGGCATACTTCTAGGTTCGGGATAATATTAGAGAAGTTACTGAACCTTCCCAAAATTCTGTTCTTTTTTTAAAAAATCTGTAAAATAAAACTAATGGTATCCACTTACAACACTGAGTTGAAAAGAAAACACAAAATCAGACATAATCAGACATACAGCTTACTATGTGTACTACAGAGTCCAGAACATGAAAGAGAAGTGGTAACTATCATAACTGCAAATATTTGTACTCTCTTTGGCATGCTAGATTGTTTTAAATTAGAAAATAATAAAATAGCATCCCTATTAACTTGTCACAGATTAGTAGGGTATGTGGTAACTGCAAAATCATTGAGTAAATTATGAGAAAAAAATAAGTATAATTACTTGGCTTCAAAACCCTGTATGACCTTATTATTCCATGACAATATTGAGTTAACTTTCTAGGGAAAAAAAACAGTTCCATTTCATTAAATAATTTATCTCTTATGCCAGTAAAATTTATATATGACTGGGAGCTTCCTAGTAGCCAGGAAAATAAAACAAATGTATTTTCAAAATGAAAACACTGTATGAAATTTATTCTGGTAATATTATCTCAGAAATTTCTTTTGATCTTAGAGAATTACCAGAAAAATTTTCATCAGTTTAGTTGCTCTTCATGATGCCTAACAGAAAAATGAGTTCACAACATTAAAATACAATCCAATGAAGGAGATTTGTTCAGCTAATGAAGGTTTTTCCTCCAGAATCATCTTTCTATTCTTCACAGTCTATCTTTACTTTGCAACAGTTAACCACAAGATTCCTAATCAAAGAAGTCAAAGCATGCTGGAATTTTAGCCAATGTGTAGGAAAATGCACACATACAGAAAATCAATATTATAGAAATCCCATTCCTAGTTCTTGGCTCTGATGAAAACAGAAGTTGTAGTAAACAAAAGATTTGCCTGAAACCCCAGACTCAGGTAAATCTAGTTCAAACGCAGCCATGCCAATGCAGTGGCAGACAAGCATGTTCACTTGCCTGCCAGCTACCCACGAACCTTTAAATAGAGAGATGGGATTAGACTTGTGGCACCTTCTTGAAGAAATATGCTCACAGTCATACCTGGTATAGAGATGTCCTCTGTGAATGTGCTGAGAGTGAATCCTACACCTCTATGCCTATGAGGCCATTGTTGAGATAGTCTGATGCCTAAGGAGTTCTAGCAAATGTAAATATTTGATATTTCTCAGTGAAAAGAGGGCAAATATCTGCAATGACGTCTTGGGGATATATTATTAAGGTTTCCCAGTTTGGGTGCACATATTGTGGGGCAGATAATATTTTGGTGGGGGATGTTACTGTCTTACACATTGTAGGGTATTTAGCAGCATCCCTAACTCCTGCTTCTTCCATGCTAGGAGCACTGCCCCCCAAGTTGTGACAACTAAAATGTTATCCAGATATTTATGCCCCATTTGATAAACGTTGGTATTTACTGGAGTGTCCGTGTGGGTATCTGTGTGTACTTGTGCGTGTGTGAATAGGTGATTCATAATGGATGGATAGACAGATATATGTCTGTTGCATAGTGTTTGCTTCTATTGTACTTTGAGCAAATATGTAAGATCAATAATTTTAAATTATTATTTCTCTATTCTCCAGTGCCATAAGAAATAATTGACACAATTAGCTCCACAGCCATGTCTTATTTTGAATAGAGCGTGACTACAGTCTAAGAGGATGGAGTGCTTTTCAAAAATTACAGCTAATATACTTCATTGCATTACTTATGGTTCTTGATAAAAATCATGCAAACACAAGCAGTCTGATGTTATTTTTTTGTTTACAGTATTACTGTGTTGTTTTGGGTAACAGAATGAAAAACAGTACTGTAATACTACAAGTAAAAATGTTTTATTCTTAGTTTGTTTCATCAATAAAAGCTGACATTCTTGCAAGAAAGATGTTATACTATTGAAATTAACTCTTAGTCAATTGTAAATAATTGTATTATATCGGTATGTTATCATGAAGATTAGAAATCATTTCCTACAGAATCATGTTTTTGCTTCCTCAGCACTGTTTCAATTGAAAGGAATTTGAATGAAGTGCATCTCATTACTAACATAAAGTAGATGGAGCTTGAATAATTTTTATATTTATTTTCCATGGATGGCTATTACATTTCTTATCCTATCTATCCAAATTTTATAAAATAAATTGTTTTAATCCATTCTTTGGAGAGGAGCAATGAATTTATTTTTGCAAAAGCTATGCATCTGAATATGTTATAATATGCATAAAGCTCTGTTAACACAGTTATTTATATAAAAAGTGTAGCTGCCTTACCTTTTATTTAATTTACATACATTATTTACTTTCTGATAGGTTCTTCTCTTTGCATTTTTATTTACATACCAAAAATGTCTTTTCAGATAAGTCAACTAAAACCTTGATGTACTGTATAATTTAAAACTCCATAAAATGTTGTATGAATTGTATAGTTTTATATGAATGTTAGGCTGATGATACAGAATTTTGGAACTGTTTCATCAATGAATCCTGCAAAATGACATGATATATCTTAAGGGTGATGGTAAATTGAGTATTTTCTTTTGTTTGTGATTACATTGAAGAAGAATTATGAAATTAATGCTCAATTTGCTTTAAATAAGGAAAATATTTTCGGCTATTTTTAAAGTTTATTTTTTCTTAATTTTTTCTTTTCTTTTTTATTTTTCTTAGCCTTATGAACCTCACACCATTGAATCATCTCAGATCCTTAGAAAATTTTGTTCTATTTGCTTTGACCTTTATACAAGATTATTCTTCTTCTACTAAAATGTTGGAAATAAAAATTTTCTTACTTCATTGAGCTATAACAGGGACCACCTATAACTCAAGTAATAAGTACACAGTCTGTCAGCTCAATTATATGCAGTTTTGGAAATGGACTCCAGAAGTACAAACTTCACTTTCTTATTCTCTTTTCTCTATTCAGCTTTGATAAGCATGTTTTGTATTTGCAGATCCTACCATTCATATTCTTGTGAGTTCATGATATAAATAATTTGAAAAATTTCATTCAGTTACCCCAAATTATTCAAGTCATTGTGGATGATTCAGGAGAGGATTAATCTCTTGGATGTGACATAAAACTCGCAAGGAAAGACACTACCTATCATATCATTTGCAGTTAAGAACATGCCGCATATCTTTAAGCTTTACTTAAAGTGCTTATAGTAATTGGGTGTGCATGCCTCAGCTCCGTTAAAACCCAAACAGCAATATGGGAGAGTGTAGTTTGTTTTTTAAATGTGCAAGGAAGGAAAATTAGTGAAATCTGTTTAAGTCACAAAACTGCCTCATTCAGGACCCAATTCAGCAGCATGGAAAAAGTAACTCAACTTAACTGTACTCTTAGCATATGTCTAAGCTCACAAATTTCAATTCCCTTCAAATTCCTTTCTTCCCCCATGGTTCTGCTTGCAAAGGAAAGAGAAACAAAGATAACAAACTGGCTCCACAGTACATTAGCAGGAGAATCTTTTAAGGTTTTCCGAATAAAAATGTGTCCAGTTGCAGCCAAGTTCCTTTATGTTCTGAAATGGGGGTGTGCATCGAGAATCGCGCATGTTTTTATAGGTTGTACCTCTTCTCTGACTCTTCACTCTGTACCACTGCACTGGCATATGCAATTATACACATGCACAAGGAGCTAAGGATAGAATGTATTTTTATGTTACCCATGCAAGTAAAATTTGGGGGAACAAACAAAACTAAGCTAATGAACAATAGATTTGGGAATTATACGGAGATTGTGGTTTAGTGACCTAAATTGCACCATAATCCTTTCAAGGATTACAGTGTTTGGATAGAAAAAAATGATCTCTCTTTCTATAATGGTATCTCTGTATAAGAGGATATTATTGGCTATGAGATGCATGGTAGCAGGAGATATTTTTCTCTGCATTTCAGCAATTCAGGCTGGTTCTCAGATACCTCCGAAAAGTAGCACTGAAGAATTAGTCTTCATTTATAATCAACATTCTTGAATAACATTTTCTTCCAATTTTTGTTTTAAAGGTCTAACATTTGATCGTATGTTTTCTTTAGTTAACTTTCTATATTATATAGCAATGTCTGCAGTCATTTTTTTCAGAGATAAAAAAGAAAAAAAAGCATGCTCAAAAATGTAGAAGTTATTTTTGCAGTAACGTATGTCATGATTTTTAAACATTCAGGCCTTTAAACTTTTTTTATAGTGTATGCTCTTGCCAATCCCTGCACAGTTCTACAAAGTAAAATATTTGGCAGGGAATTCATATTAACAGATGGAACAAGAAATTAACACGTTTTTGCTTCGCTAATTCACAGTTCTTTTAATACGTTAATTCTAAATCACCTGTTCTGACTTTGACATGCTACAGACACCTGTTTGGGGTAATATTCCACAGCTAATTATTACATGAGAAATTCAGTTTCCAACAAAAGGGGTTCTGTGTGAAACTGTCATAGTTAACAAATTAGTAATATCAGACATATATATGAATATCCTGCTTAATGTCTTAATTTAAATACAGTTAATCTACTACTTATTTCAAGAACAGTATATGAAAACTAGAGACTGTCCTCTTCATGTTTGAATTCTGTCTATCACACTTTACACCATGGTTGCACTGATCAAGTCAGAATGTTCTTCCCAGTGGCAGTAATTTGCTGTAGTACTATATTTTAAATGGCAGGAAAAGAGTATAGAATTTTCAAGTGGTTGGAAAAAGTCCTAACTGTATGTTAAAAATGACTCAGGAAAGTTTAAAAAAATACTGACAAGATGAGAAAGGGGTAAAAAGAAAAATTTAGCTTGTGTAGTATAATACAGAAAACAGAACAATAAATAAATAAGGAGTTTTCTGAACTACAGTGTTTGAAATATGACAGACTTAGATGCAGCACCAAGATGACTCCTGAGTACTTTTCTGAAAGATAAGCAAGTAAATGGTGTCAGGAATTTAATGGATAGAAAATAAAATACCCTCTCTCCTGATAATTCAACCTCTTACAGAAAGAACTTCCACTTTCCAGTAACCTCTGATTTTCTTTATCTCCTCATACTGTTCTTAGTTATTCTGACATGGTCATTTCCCCTCTGCCATATTGTATGATTTCCTTTAAAATACCTTCTCTTTGCTTCAATCTCCCTACACAACTCACATCACAGTGAGTTATGGAAGCAAAATATGTGTCTTTATCCAGGTTATGAGGAAGTGGGTGGAATCAGAAGCGACAATAAGAAACGTAAGGTTTTAACATGTGTAACAGAAGGACAGATGCTGAAGCAGAGTCTATCTTTAGATTTGCCAAAGTTCCATTTTGTGTGTCCGTTTTGATTCTTTCTAACTGCCCTCAGCTTTGTACATGGCTTTGCTAATATGTCTCCCTTATCCACGTTAAAAGCAGAGAACTTGTCTTTTCTTTAATTAACCTTTATATCTTAGTACTCAGATAGCAGAGTTCACCAAGCAGGCACTCTTGGAACTTTTAAGATTCATGCTGTTGCACTCTGATTTTTAAGAGTTGTTATATAAAGCATATTTTTAACATTCATTTTTATTTTGCAAGACTTAAGGTAGACGTGAAGAAAGCTTGTTTTTTACATGTAGCCTCCTTGTAATTTCGTTGTTTTTCTCCCAACTGCAACTCTAGAAAGCACATGGTCTTTCTCTCAAACCATGCTTTATGACATTGCTATTTGCAGAAATTTAACTGGCAGCCCACCCCAGGAAGATAAAATCCTGCTTCGTCCAAGTTTGGTTCCCTCCTACACCCACACCTGAAACCGTATTTCTGCCAGATCCTACATTCTGCTAAGGAGGAAACCAATCTTTTATAATACTTCAACATACGTGAATTTTATTTTATTTTTAATTAAAAAATTGTATTTCTCATCCAAAACTGCTAGATGACATTTAAAGCTAGAAAAGAGTTTCCAAATAACTCACCTTTACAATTAACTCTTATGGGGACTAAACAGTTACTCCTCGGCACCAAGGCTAATCACACGGCTATGACGTAACTGGGAAGGGAAAGGCTTCCAGGATCATAGCCATGGAGCTCATGACTACATTCAGATGCACATTATTAGCCAGGTTATCTCAGAGGTACAAAGCATGGAAGACAGAAGAGAGATATTTGTACAAAACCCGAATCTGATGAACATTTATTTTCATTTATTCCTCAGTAGGAATAAATGAAACTTCCTGGTCCCTGAGAAGGAAAAGATTCTTGTGAAGCTGATTAATTTTAAAAATTTCTCTGAAAACACTTTTATTTATTTACTTATTTTTATTTTAAAGAAAATAGTGTCAAAAAAAAATAATAGCAAACTACAAACAACACCAAGCAAGGACATTAAAAATGATACAGGGTTTCAAACCAAATGATAGGGATTGACAGTGGTTGTTATATTGCATATTGTTATCTTCAATGAAGTTGCTTAGATTATCAGATGTAAGAATAGAAGATTGACCAAATCATTAAAACAAATAAGAGAAGCATAATTTAAAAGAACATTAGAGACAATACATAGTATCACTAGGCAGGATTGTGAGAATTCACCAATGGATGTTATACTGCAAATTGTTGTTGTCATATAAGTTGCTCAGATTACCAGATACAAGCATGCAAAATTGGTCAAAATATTATAAAAACTTTTAATCATTAGCTGTTCCCCTCAACAAATCATCAGACACCAAGAGTACAGTTATGTACTGTTAGTATATAATATGAAGTTCTTAAGAAAATTATTTAAGATGATGGTTGACATTAAAATGCTGCTGCTTATGTCAATATGTAATACAAGAAGCATTGTTAATTCCCCACCACTTTGTTTGTAACTCTGTATTGTCTGTATTGTTCTTTTGCTATTTTGTAAAAGGTTGTCTTTCTGTTAATGTTTTCCTCCTTTTATTTTTAAAATTTAAAAAAAAATGCTGCTTCTCTTAGTAGTCCTCAGTTAAGACATTTTGAGAAACTGATTAATGAGAAAACCTAATTGCTCTGATTTACTCTAATACTCCTTTGTGTAGTACATAACAAAATTATTTAATTTTCTATGGACTAATATATATGAATATATCTTATTTGTATGTGTGTTACAGGTGTACATATGCAAGTAATACACATGCATTTTAGGAAACTTCTTTAATTCTTTAAAGATAATGCAAATTATAACAAATTAGTTATAGTTACAACAATTATATTTCATATAAGTTTTTCTGAGCAAGTAAAATTATAATATATCAGACTTATTGAAGGGTGGAAAATTATTCTGTGTAAATAGCAGGTATTATTAATCACCATTTATGTCCTTATGCATATTTTTGACTATCTCTTTAGACATAACATGCCATGACCCTATATTTAGAATTTTATTTGCAGCCTGTATTTTAGATAAAATTTGATAAATCTAATACTCTTAATTTTTCCCAAGCCAATTCTATATAGGTCATATGTCTTATTATTGTAATATTATTATAATAATGATAGCTTACTTAGCTACACATGTAATCCTCAGATACAAAACACAAGAATTCCTGAGATAAGTTTTGAAAAAATGAGATACCACCACATGTACTCTATTATCAAGAGATGGGACATAACTGTGCATATATTATAAAAAGCTCCCCAGGTGATACTGTAAAGATAGAAAAACAGTGCTATCATTCATGATTTCCACTATTTCATTAAACTACAGTCACAGAATAATACCAGCAACCATTATAGATATAACAATACCAATATTAATACCATTAAATTCTGCTCTTTCCAACACTTTTAACTTAGAAAATTATCAAAGAAGTCATGTTATATACCCCTGAGTCACCCCTATGAAATATGATGTATTAAATATTTATTTGTAAGCATCAAATATTTTTAACTAAATCAATCCAAATGGCATATTATCTAAAGAGAATTCTAAGCATGAGATTTTTCTCCCAGTTAATCAATCAACCAATGAATCAATCATTCAAATGAACATAGAACCTTGCTACATAAACAATGGCCCTCAGGCAAGGAACATACTCAATCTTGGAATTTGTTAGAAATGCAGAATTCCAGACCAGTCCAGATCTACTGAATCCCAGAGTGCACACTCTGACAAGCTTCTTGGCTAATGTGAATGTATATTAAAGTGTGGAAACTTCTTGAGTCTACTTACATGCCTTACTCCAGCCTCGGTACTGAAGTACATGCAGCCCTAGAAGTTTAGTGGAATTTATCTTTGCCTGGCAGAACTTAATTAGTTGCTGCTGGAAAAAAAAAAAATGGAAAAAATGTGAATGGATTTTGAATACTTTCATTTGAATTTACATTTGAGGCATGGTCCAAATGCTGGTTACTAAATCTAATCCATACCATGAGGGTTCTTTGGTCAATTATGTTTTCAAATGTACAATCTCACTGTAAATATTAAATAGTCCAATCCATCAACTTATGATATGGCCAAAATCCTACCATTATTTTTAACCTAGATTATGTATACAGCTTCCCACATGGTTCTTGTTTCTATATTCACCTCTGGTATAGAGTGTTTTTCAATAAATATTCAAGTTCAGCAATGTACAGACTTCAGTGTTATTGCTCCCTTGTAGTAGAGATCTTGCTCGATTGTAGTGTATGTATTTCAGGTGTCTGCTCAACGGCACTCATGTCTACAATCAACTTCTGACCATTGCATTCACACTGTACTCCTCAAACACTCTTCTCTACATTTAGCATACCTTTTTTATAGTCCCAGGGGTCAGCATCGCCTTTGCTGAGCACCTTGTATTGATTAGCAAGTAGCTCTCTCTTCCTCATCTTCCACCCTTGCTCTCTGCTCTTTCTTTATATGGAAACATAAGATCTACAATCAAGGAGTTTTTCTTTCATCCCCTCCATTGCTTAGAGGAAAGCCAGAAAACAAAACAATCTCTGGGTAAACAATTTCTGAGTGAATTTTTTTTTCCCCCCCCTCCGGTACCAGGAACCGAACTCACGACCTTGCGCTTGCCAGGCAGGCGCTTTTGCCGCTGAGCTAAATCCCCAGCCCCCTTCTGAGTGAATATTAAATGAAGGTAATAAGTTAAGATATTCGGTGTGTCTGAGGCCATATTACCATCATCAAAAATACTCATTGAGCACCTAATATATATCACAGCAGTAGACACGAAAAATGGTATATACAGTATAGAGCATGCTGTTGAAAAGGAAACAAATGAAAAATACAGGAACGTGTAGCCCACAAAATAAATTTTTCAGGAATTAATGCATGACTTCAGTGATGAGAAGTGAAAGAGGATATCATTTTCATAAGTAAGTAGAAGGTGATGGCATTTACACAAAGGTAAATAGCGCACTTTAGAGCTGAAATATATGTGTTATTCATAAAGCAGTCAATATTTCTTTAAAACCAATAGATTAAAAAAAAAACCTGGTGTCTGGGTTCTGATGGCTTTACCTCCTAGGCAAAAGAATTGGTGTTTTAGGGGCTGGGGATTTAGCTCAGGGCCACAGCACCTGCCTGGCAATTGCAAGGTCGTGAGTTCGACTCCCAGTACCAGAAAAAAAAAAAAAAAAGAATTGGTATTTTATTCTGTAGACTGCTTTTCAAGAAAATATGTGTTCAGAATAATAGTTTAGAAAGATTTGTGGAAAGACAGTGCACTGGAGGAACCAGATTAAGAAAAAAAAAGATAGAGTGAACAGACGGAAGATTCCAAATCCTATATCAATATCAGCATAGAGTAAAGGATGACATTGGAGCATAAAGTATTATTGAGCTAATTAAATTTCAGCAAAGCATATATCAAGGTAAAATACTCTATGAGTCACTGGTATCACCAAATTCTTCATGATGATAGTGATACACAAAGCACTCACAAAACTTTCCCACTACCAGGACAATGAAAGTCTCACACCAAGCTGTGCAGAATATAATTCTTCCAGAGATCTGGATTTAATCATTTTCATTTGATTTAATGCCCAAACCATTGAGCTACATCTTAGCATGTCAGATCCAGCGAGTAGGAAACTGAAGGCAGGAGTTTATTCTTATCCCCTCATCAAGAGCTTTAACTTTACTTCAGGAGTCTCTCCCCTCAAATAGTCTACATGAGTCTTTTCTTGTATTGCAAAGTGCCTTTTGCTGGTTTACAAGTCAGAAAGCCCCTCATAGTCACAAATCTTTTAATCTTCATTGTTCCCTCTTTTTGAGCAACTATTTTCTTATACAAAAAAAAGAGTATCAAAATCCCCTTCCCTGATCCTAATGAGGGGCTAACTGATATAATGTAACTTAAGTCTCAATCTCTGTGTCTGAGTGACAGGTCAATAAATATTGTTTCCCACTTTCCCTGAGACCTACACTAATATCTTGACAATGTGAATGTTCAGAACTGTGAGATAAATTAATGAAATAATGGATTTTAATTGATCAATAAACTTTGTGTGCTAAGGTTCAGAAAATTTGCATATAGAAAGAGAATAATCCTTCTAGTGTTTTACCTAAACTGTGAATTTAAGAATATTTCCTTTAATCTCTTCTAATCCACAAATTTCTGTGCCCATGGATTTGTAGTTATTTTTCCTTCATTGTGTTCATCCTAGTAATCTGTCTCCTGTCAGCTCATAATTTCTTTGTTGCATTTTATTATGCTTTTAAATCGATTACTCAATTTCCTTTCTGTCTCTTTACTTCCTTCTGTGTATCTGATAAGTATTTCTTTATTAGGTCTCAGTTTTATTTTAAAAACATGTTGTTATATCTTGTGCTTGACAAAGCACGTACTCTTCTATTTATACTCTTTTACTACGTTTTATGAAACATTTTTCTATCTGTGCTATAAAAATATTTCCATTTTTTGCACATTTTGTCTGTTTCCCAAGGTATTGTATTCCTAATTGGATTAGAAAACTCATCTTTATAAACCCTTTTATGTGTTCTGTGCACTTATGGTTTTCTGTAAACAAAAATAATAAATAACAGGTGGATCGCTAAATATATAACTCACTGGGAACTAAGCATTTCAAAGAAGAGGAAAAGGATATGTCAGAAACACTTGACACGGATTATATTGAGTCCAGTAGACATGGAAATGGTCCTCAGCTGTTACCTTTACTAGAATGAAACCTGCTATTTATTAGTAAATAAAAATAAACATTTCTACTCATCTATCATTTTGCAGAAATGCATTATAATAAATATTATAACTGTATTATTTAATAGTACTAAACATAAAATTTCTCCTCTGTCCTCATCTCTACCTCCTTGGTAGGTAAAAAGACAGATGAACTTAATAAAAGATAATTAAAACTTCATGGGATATGCCAAAAAAAAGTTTGAAGTTTGTAACGTAAATTATATAACCTGGTTAGAATTCTTCAACTGCACTAATTCCCTTTTTTTGTCTCTGGCCTCCTAGCAGACAAAGGCTGAGACAATTTTTTGGCTGGGATGGCAGCAGAGCTGATTTTCCCACTCCCTACTCAGTGATATCATGTCAGTTTGGTTGTAATGGAATTGTTCATGGTACTGAAATCAGTCAGTGCTACAATTCAGCACTTCTTTCCCAGAGAATCTGTGATGAACATCATAGCAGAACAGCAATAAGATGGGGCCAAGAATTCTGGGCAGAAATATTCTGGAAGTCTCTTGGCTACCAACTGCTCTGAAGTAATGAGACATATGCACCTTAAAAGAGGAAGAATTTATTTTGGCTCATAGTTCTGAGGTCTCAGTCCATGGTTAGATGGCTCCAGGGCAGAAACACAATGGTTTAAGGGCACGGCCAGAGAAGGTTGCTCAACCCACGGCAATCAGAAGGGGAGAGAAAGTAAGGCCACAGCCAGAGGTGCACACCTCAAACACACACCCACAGTGACCCACCTCCTGTGACTGAGCCCTACCTCTGAACAGCACTCGCAGGTATGAACTCATGAATGGGTTCATTCCCTGATGAGCACAGTGCTCCTGAGATCCAGTCACCTTCTCCAAACTCCAGCTGGGAACACATACAGCTTTCCAGAGACATTTTAGATCTGAACCACAACATAAATAAACTCATTCATGTCCCACTCTTCCTGCCTTATACACTCAATCAAGAATAAGGCCACTTTTATTTCTAAACAGGTTTTAGGACACAGACAGTCCAAAACCACATGCAATCAGCATAGGAGATACTGTTTACACCCAGTGACTTTTGTTAAAAATTCTCGATGGGGATTCTCACTGGCCTGGCTCTGATCACTCTGATCATTCTCTGAATAACTAAAAGCAGAAAAGGAAAATTTCCCCTGGCCAAGAATCATATGCTCAAATACAGAAAATTGATTGAGTCCCTTGGATTGAGGAAGGGTTGTATATTTTCCTCAGAGAAAAGGTACAGGCTGAGGCAGAAGTATCATAAGTTCAAGGCCATCCTGGACAGCTTAGAAAATGGAGGAAACCCTATCATAAAATTGAAACAGAGAGAGGGAGCAGCAGAGCAAAGGGAAAGGCTTTGGTTAAATAAAGAAGCATTCATGTCAATGATCTTAATGGAGTTGCAGGGAATTTACTGCTGTCCACTAAAGGTAGATAAAAGTTCTACCTATGTTCATTGTACCTATAATATTTCTTCTTTTCTTAATAATTTTCATCCTCCCCTCAAGTTCATGCTTTCTAAAGTTCCTATCTTTGGCATGTGACCACGGTTGTTTATTTCTGTTGTTTTTGGTCTATTTCTGGCCACAAACCTCTCTGTTCACCCTCTTTTGACTTCACAGCCTCTACCAAGTTGGGTTATCTGAGGGTCTTGGTTCCTGCCCAATTTGTTTCTGCTAGACTGATTGAATGCAATTAGGAAAACCAATGTTACTTTACAAGAAATCCACTGTTTAAATGAAGAATGGCTACCTGGTAAACAGGTAAAAAAAAAACTTGTTTACTCTATAAGGTAATAAACTCTATATGACTTTTATTTCTAACTGTAAAATTTTAACAATCAGAAACTAGGTTAAATGCTGTAAAGCTGTAGGCTACTCTAAGTAGCTTCTAATATAAATGAGTCACGCTGGATGTGGTGGCCCATGCCTGTAATCCCAGCACTCAGGAGCCTAAGACAGGAGGACCACTGAATGTCTGAGGCCAGCCTGGGCTACATAGTGAGTTCATGGCCAGCCTGTTCTGCATAGCATGACCCTGTCTCAAAAAACCTATATACATATATATATAGCAGAATATATGACAAAAATAAAAGGACATAACTGTTTAATATTTCAAGGATGAACTTCCTAATCTGAAAATACAATAATATAATAGAAATATTATTTCTAATAGTAATAAAAGGAATTATATAATTCAAAATTTTCATGTAGTCAGAACTTTTAGGTTTGTTATGGGTTTTATCTAAGATGACCCCCAAATCTTGTATGTTCAAAAGTGGATCTTTGTGAGTGAAATTGGATAATGGGGGGCACTCTACTCATCATAGATTAATCCTTTGAATTTGTAGCTGAATGGTCTGTAACAACAACTTGTAATCAGAAGAGATGGGTCTCTGAAGTTGTGAGCTGTACTGTTTTCTGTGGCTTCTCCTCTCTCTTGTGGCTTCCTGCCTGCCGCAAGCTAGATAGCTACCTTCCATCACACCATTAAACTGGGTTGTCTGTGCCTTGGTACCAACTACCATGGACTGAACCCTCTGAATCTATAAGTCAGAATAAAGCTCCTGACCTTCACATTGCAAATATCAGGTATTTCGTACCAGCAGTGGGAAAGTGTCTGCTACAGAAAATGGGAACCAGAAGTCAAGTCACCTCTGTTACACAGACAGGCAGTTTATGCTCCCAGGAAGCTGGGCCCTAACGCTATGAGAAATAAGTGGCACACACTGCTCAGTTATTTACGTCTTTAGTGAAGGAGTTCAGACAAGACACACTTGCAGTTTGTGAGTATAAGTAGAGTATATCACAGAACGATTGATTTCTAGAATAATAGAACATACCTTCAAGTGTGAAGATGGGCAAGCCCCAAGATGGCAGTCACGCTAAATTAGGTCTTGGGTTACATTTTTATTATGAAGTGGGTCATCAAGGAATATCATTTCCTTCCTCTGAGATCATTATTCTTTTATAAGCAAAGTGGGCTGTTTTGATCAACTTCAGAGGGAAGAAGATTCCTGTTTATTCCCTCTGTGGAATGTTTCCATTTAGCTTGTTTTGAGACCTTGAGGTTTTCCTGAAACCTGAGCCACGGTCTGGGTTTTGTTCGACCCTGGACTTTATCAGCATGCTCGGTGGATATTGCACACTCTTGTGTTGAAGATTGAAACCATAGATTTCGTGGGATTTTTATCAATAGCTAATGATTAAGAAGATGAAGAAAATGGAAATAAAAGAATCATGTCTTCAGTGCTTTTCATGTACTTCCCATCTGCATGTCCATAAAGCTGCTGATGCCAGACATTCCACCTAACTGTTCAGAAACCTTTGAAGCCATTTTGGGGAGAAGCGTGGAAAGATTTGGAGATGCAGGCTAAAGAAGCTCTGAATGCTGACAGCAGGGCTTAGTGTATGTCTGTCCAGAGCAGAAAAGAGCAGAATGCTAAGAGAAATGCAAATGGTAAAGGCCACGTTTCAGATGGGAATGAGGCATATATTGGCAATGGATCAGAGACCTTGCATGATACATTCTGAAAAGAACTTATCTTCATTTTGTCCATGGCCTAAGATTTCACATGAAGCTTAAGTCAAAGGTGACAAACTAAGGACTCCAGCGGAGGAAATTTGAAGGCAGCCTTATCTTTGTTGCTATGGCATGAGTCCTGCTGGCTGATTAGTCAGACATACTTTGAGAATTAGAAGTTAAACAAAGCTAAAATTTTCCACTTTGACCAGGTATGGTTTATATCTATAAACCAAGCATTCTGGGAGGCTGATGCGGTAGCATCGCAAGTTCCAGCCCAGCCTAGGCAACTTAGCAAATTAATGGAAGACATTTTTTATCTCAAGATAAAAGATAAGTAACTAAAAAGATCCAGGGATGTACCTGTGTTCTGGAGTACACTAGTTCAATCCCCAGTACTGCAAAAAAAGTAATTTGGCCAAAAAGGAAGTGGGTATTGATAAACTTAGGGCTAAGGAGAGTATCATTGCTTGAAATATTAAGGCCATTTAAAAGAAGCCAAGTATGTAGCACTAAGATAAGAAAAACGGTGCCTTGAGGGCTTCTCAGAAATTGGCTAAACATCACCCATGACAGGCTCAAAAGTGTAAGTTGGAAAATTGTTTGAAAAGATTGCTTTGAGAAGACAGCTCTAGGGTACCTTCCTTACTCAAGGCTGCCTGGAGAAATCTTTCCCCAACTTCAGCCTCCCAGGCAGTCAAAGACAACTGCAACTGGGTCAAAGCGGGCCTCACTACTGCCGGCACAGGTGGCAGACCTTGACATCATCTGTGTGATGCTGTTTTTACAGATGTGCATAGCACAACAGGTGTTGGGTATACGAGCTTCAAAGAAAGACCTGGGAGCGTAGGCAGTGTCACCCTGGAAAGACAATGTGTGAAGGTGTGAAAGTGAAACCAGTGGTGCTCTGGAGACCCCCCAAAAGTTAAACATGCCAGAAACTGAAAATATCTTCTCAGGAAAGCAGCAGTCAGTGAGTGGAGCCCTCCCACAGGAGAGGGTTATGTGTGCTACAATCAGCAAGGCCAGAGAGGTGGGGCTGCCCAGCCCATTGGCACTCCCTTCTCCCCACAGCCTGTTCCAGATGCTAGACATGGAGCTATCGGGTTTAATACCTGCCCTTTCTATTCCCTTATCATTCCCTCTTTCAATGGGCACTTTTTTCCTCTGCTATTATGTGTTGGAAATGTGTCACTTCTTTTTTTGCATTTTACGGAAACTCACAGCTAAGAGTTTTCTGTAAGTTTCAGAGAAACTCTGGACTTGGACAGTTCAGCAATGTCAAATGGTAAATACTTTAGCAACTCTTGGAGATGGTCTAAATGCATTTTGCAAAACAAAATGAACCTGAGTCTTTTGGGGGCCATGGGTGTAATGTTATTGTTAGTTCTAAACATTGCCAAAAGACACAGGAGTTTAGGCTTGACACTTCTGGAAGATGTTTGGATTCTGGGAGCACTAACTGTATTCATTGTACATTAATCTACTGGTGAGTTCATAATTGAATATGCTGTTAGAGATACAATCTGGGTGGAAGAGTGTGTGACTGGGGGTATTATCGAGAAGGGTATATTCTTATCTCCTGCTCTTTGCTCTTTCTCCATTTTGTGCCTGCAATTGGTTAAATAGCTTTCCTCCTACAGCCTTTTCACCATGTCACTTCTGCCTTAAGGCCCATTGACCATGGACTATACCTCTAAATCCATGAGCCAAAATAAAACTTTTATTCTTTAGGTTAGGATGCTTTGTCCCAGAAATGGAAAAGTAATTAAGACAAGGTTCAGATCAGTTTTGAAGATTTACCACATTAAATTGTAAAAGTAGCTTGATGGCAAAACCCAACATTTGATGCTACTATGGACAGAGTGAGCTGAAGACCTAGAATAATTACTGCTGCTACTAACTTGTTTGTCATCTGAATCAATTTCATCACCCTTGGAAGCGGTACAACCAGATATAAAAGGAGGATTATAGTGTGAAATGCTTGTCCTGATAACTTGAAAAATGGCTAAGTTGAAGGTTTGATTTTTTTATTTTAAAGAGAATAGAACTAAAAAATAATAAAAATGATACAGAGTTTTAGAACAAGGTGATAGGAAATTAACAGTGGTTGTTATATATTGTTATCATCTAAGTAGTTGTTCAGATTATCAGATATAGGCAGGCAAAATTGATCAAACACTTGAGCATTAACTGTTCCTTTCAATAAACCAATATAAATTAGTAATGCAATTGTGTTAGCTATCATATATATACATTTTCCCTCTTTCTTTCTTTCTTTCTTTCTTTCTTTCTTTCTTTCTTTCTTTCTGTCTGTCTTTCTTCCTCCCTTCCTTCCTTCCTTCCTTCCTTCCTTCCTTCCTTTCTTTCTTTTTCTTCCTTTTTATTTCTCTTTCCACTCCCTTATGCCAGTTGTTCTTTCCTTTTTAGCAGTTTCTTTCCCTTTCACAATATTTATTGTACCTTTCGGACTTTATTTACTCTTTGAGTTTCTTACACAAAGGAGACAATATGATGTTTACACATGTGGATGTGATTTACTTCACTTATGATATTATTTTAAGAAAGCTGACTTCTCATCTTATAATGATATGAATTTAATCCTTTATCTTTCTGTGTATATACCTCCATTTATCAGCCAACTGGTTGTCTATCTTACACAAATAGAAATTCATTGAGTTTGGGAATAGTGTTTATGGCTGAATAACTGAGAAACTGAACCTGCCTTCTCCACCCATAACCATACTTCCTAGTGTACACTAGATGCTCCCAGATTTCATGTTATTTCCAGTATAGTTCTAATTCATGCTTCCTTGTTTTAGTTGAGAAATGTAGATAAGCTGAGTTTATGCTACATATGAGAATTATCTTTGTTTTGAAACAGTGGGCTGATCATCAAAAACAGTGAAAATTAATGAGTGGGGTCATAACACTGGCTTTTTTCCTGAATCTTTAAGATTTGGTGAAGCTGATTTGTGTGGTGCCCTGGGATATATTAAGGAGAGCCTATCAATGTAGGAACTAATCAGGACTTGATCACCCTTGCTCAACGAGCCTAAGTACAAACATTTTATGAAATGAATGATGTAGCCAGAAGTGTGAAGAAATGTATTTCAAGATTGGGAGCTCACTGTTTCCTCAGAAATGATTCAGCTCTTTGGTTTACTTTAATATATTCTGTAATTGAAAGCTATTTCTACATTGGCAAGCAACAGACCACTTGTCTGTAAAGCTCAAATCTTAGAATTTCCTTAAAATGCTTCATAATTATCTTTGGGGAAACTATATGAAGGACAAAAGGTTGAAGTAGTGGCCAAGGCGACATGCTATACCGTTTCACAGATACAGGATTAAAATTCTCAACTCTACCACTTAATAGTTTTAGTTCAATCTATGTTTCTTTGGTTTATACTTGTATTATCAGTGTATTTTGCATACACAGATACATATTCATAAATAAAACTTAAAGAAGAACTCAGATTAGCACATGATAACTTCATTCCTTAATTATAACATCTACAAAGGTTAATATTTGTTTGTCTTGTATTTTGTGTTTTTACCATATTTTCTTCCTGCTTGGAATTAAGTCATAATCTATAAGAACAAGAAAAATAGTCATTGCTTTCTTTCAGTGTTTAATACTTAATTCTTAGGGTGCTTTACCTGCTGAAATGATTTATATTTGTCATTGACAGGTCTGCACTGACACAGAAAGTCTGACCTATTCTCCACGGAAAAAAAATGCCTATTACTTTGTAACCTAATAGTCATTGTGTTACAATGTAGTGACAGAATGCAGGGAGATGAAGCCTGAATTTGTTATTTCAGGTTTAAATATCCACTGGTACTTTCTTTTCTGCATTTGGGTATGAAAGCCTAGTTGGAAAAAAATTATATATTGGTTTTGACGCCATAATCTTATGCTCAGTTTGTGTACTGTACCATTGTATAAATATGAATTTTTAAACAATTTCACATTTCATCAAAGTAACAGGGCACTTGCTTTTCATTCATGCATATGAAAACAGTTAGGAAAAAAAATGCCACTTATCTTAAATAATATTTGTCAAATTTTCTTCATCAAAGTTGGTAAATACAGATCTCTTGACATTTTGATGAATTTTCATCACTCTGGGGTAAACCTAAGTGACTAGGCTTTGGCCCATGAACAGTTTTTGTTTCTATGTGACATTAAAATGCATTTTTAGAAATTCGTAATTATAATGAATATTCCAAATCAGATTCATTGTCCATCATGTGCACAATAGGTCAGAAGTCATGGCTGGAGAAGAACACTAGCTAGTCAATCTCAAGGTTTTATCATTTCTTAATGAATCCCGTATTTTCACATGCTTCAGAGCTATAACTATCAAAAGGGAAAGCCAACCACATATATATCAGTTTTAGTTTACCTAGACAACTTTGAAAATTCATTTCACATTTAGTTAATTCAATGCTAGCGCATCTCCCTAGCGGTGTGTTTTCTTTATGCCATATTTCTTGAAGCACATGCTCAGGACAGTTTGAAGCAGACATTATAAATAAAGAATAATCAGTTACTCTAGTTCAGAGCATTTCTTCAAATACTCTTCAATTTCTGGTTCCAGCAGAATTCTATTTACTCAAATATAAAGCCTTTTTTTATACTCCAGAGTCTCATCCGCAACACAACACCTTATTTTAGCACAATTGTTTTTATATTCTGTCACCAGCTGATGATGATAAATGACAAATGATTAAGTAGATTGTTTGTCAGATTTCTTCTTTCACAATTCAATAAATATTCCCCAAGTCCTCCCCTTGTCACCTTACTTACAGTCATTATCAAATGGAATGTGTTTGGAATCCAAGGAGGAAATCTAGGGTTTATTTTCATTGTTCTTTTCTAAAGATATAAAATATGAGTCACAACCTTTGGGTGCTTATAAACCACATTAATCACACAGAGATATTAAATTCTTCATTTAGGGGACCCTATTTTATGCCTATGTAAGGAAAAAAATCACTTTAAGCTTATAATTCCAAGAAAGATAGACGTATCAATAACAGCTGTGTTTTTTATGTTGGGTACAATTTTAAGATTTAAATAATTTTTTTCCCATGGAAAGTATACTTCTTCAGTGAACTATTTATTAAATGCAAAAAACAGTCATTAACAAAAATGGTGACAAGTAAAAGACAAAGCAAACGTAAACCTTTTCTTCAAATATTACCAAAATTTGTCTTTGTGCTCCCTTAAGTTTCCACTTTTTCCCCAGTTTTTTTGTTGCTAAATTTAAAAATATCCTCAGTCAACAGGCTGATATCTGTTTCTAAACTGCCTTATATCAGAATGGTCCTATGCTTTTAGTACATTAAAAATCAAACACAATAAGGCAATCAGTTAGAGATATAATTAACCAATGAGCAAACATCACTGGGGCCTTTTGCTAAGCGTGACCTCTGCTTAAGAGGACTTTACCATTTTCACAATCCTTCACTCATTCAGTATTTTGTTATTATAGCCAGGGGTGGTGGTGCACGCCTGTAATCCCAGCACCCAGGAGGCTGAGGCAGGAGGATTGTTGCAAGTTCAATACCAGCCTGGACTACAAAGTGAGTTCAAGGCCAGCCTGAGCTGCATAGCGAGACCCTGTCTCAAAAAGACAGGAAAAAAATCCAAAACAAAACAAAAAATATTTTATTATATTTTTCCTATTATATTTTTCCTAAGGATCCTGTGGGCAAGCGATTTAGAAATTTATTTCTATCTTTTGATCAATACTTAAAAAGTAGGTAGTTTATACCATATTATAAGTAAGGAAATGGAAGTTCAGAAGATTCAAATAAGTTACCCAAAGTCACAGAGTTTCTTAGTGGCAAAGCGCAGTTCATTCACATCTGTATGGCTCTCCACTGTACTGCTGAGAATGATTGATAAATTGCTTCATAAGCTAAAACTCTAGTCCCTGTCCATTGAGCTAACCCTTTGTATCTTTTAGCAGCCAGCTTTAATCTACTCTTTAATGGGGCCTTCTTCCACAATTAAAACTCATTTCAAAGGATGATTTTCTGAATTAACATATAGGCCATTGATTGTGACATTTAATCAGACATTATTTTCCAGTGGTATTTCTGAATATAAGCATCCCTCACTTTTCTACCCTATGATATTTGAAAGCAAGCAGCTTATCGATGCACTGTACGCACATATACTCTGAGGTTCCCCTAATTTCTGAATCATACAAACTTGTCCTTTCCCAAGTTGGAGCAACAACTGCTAGCCTCAGGTAAAATATGGTAGGAGAATTCTAAGAGTTCCCCTTTGATCACTGCTTCTGGTCTAATCTCTTTGACTATGATACATTGTATGGCAAAGGTAATAGGGTTACTTGTTTTAGGGCAGTACTGAATGGATTTTGAAAATAAAATTAAGATCTCATTGCAGTTGAATTTACACTTCTGGCCCATGCAAACACGAAGTAAGATGATATGCTGCTTTTAAGTTGCTAGATTGGTGCCAGTTAATTACACAGCCATAGAAAACTGGTACATAACTTTACATCTAACACAGTATAAAACTTGTCAATTTATATGGAGATTATATCTCTGTACACATAAAATGTATACGAATTATTTACGCACAGATACATACCAAAAAAGCCTAAAGTAGTGGCTGCATGAGCACCTCTAATTTACTTTTAATTGCAAAACTTAAACTGAAGTTATGGAACCAGGCGACAAAGTTATGAGTGAACGTAGCTTAAAGCAATTTGCCTGGCGATTAAGAATAATTTTAGAGAAAAACAAGTTGATATCAAACTTCAAATTTGAGTGTCTATTTTTAAAAGGTAAAGGAGAAGAGTTTAAGTAAAAATTGGCCTACAGGACCTAAAGTATAAATGATGAAGTACGATTTTAATATTTTAATGTCCCTGCCTAAAAGATTTTATAGGTATAAATTTCCTACCATTTTCCCATCAAATTTCAATACTTAAAGAAGCTTCATAACAAAATCAAAATTCTCATGTAGCTCTGTATAAGGCAAACCCATGAAATAGCCATAATAATTTATGTGTTAAATTTACAACTTTTTTGTATGTGCCCATGCAATTTTCCTTAATCTCTGGCACTTTAAAGTGGAGTGAAGTCTTTTCCAGGTTCTCAGGGCCATGGGTAAAGGCACACAAAGCTAATGAATCACGTCTTCGGAGCTTGGAAGTAGCACATGTGTAATATTGCTAAACTGTGCAATTTTAAAATATTACCCAATAGAGTTATGATTCTTTTTTTCAAATTCAGTTTGTTCTCAAGGTTTCATTTTCCCAACAATAATATATTCGAATATTCCTCCACAAAATAAACACATACAGGATGGGTTATAATTTTCCATCTATAAAATAATGTATTTGGTAATTATTTATGCCCCCATATCAATCTGATGTTATGGGGAAAGTATTTATTTGAATATTAAACATGAGTAGCCTACACTCTATCCATACATTTTTCAGTTTTCCTTATGAGAAGGTTCAAATAAAGTGGCTGAACCAAAGCCTTTGTCTACCAACAGGTAATGTTTCTTTGGTTTGAGCTCTAAGTCAATGACTTCATTCTGCTTCTCTTGAAATATGAACCCTATCATATATGGAGTTTATCATATAGCACTTAGTTCAGTTTGTAAGGAAGGAAATCATATCTGCAGCAAAATTTTCTAGCAGCATATAGGAAGAGGTTTGCCTGATATAAACCCATGAACAAACTGGAGTTATCCTTTATATAACTATAATGCATAATAACTGAACATACACCCCCCTTGGGGACTACAATTTAGTAAGTATTTTTCATTCTATTCTATTCCTCTGATCATTATAATTGATTGCTGTAAGAGCTCACAGTAAAATCCTCATCCCTCCCCAATAGTCCATTCCCAAGTCAACCTCTTATTAATATCAAATCTGTTTTAAACTAGTAGTGTATCATGGACCTATTTGTCTCTATACTGATACTAAACTCTCTATATATTTGTCTCCTCTAGTAGACTATCAACTCCTGCGAGAAGGAACAGAGACTTATAAATTGCTTGTATTGTTAACATATTGGAGCACACATGCTGCACAGTAATCAATAAAATGGTTTTGACTTTATCTTTTGATAATGGAATATATGAACAAATGGGACAGGAGTGGAAATTTTGACAGTCAAACCTCAGAGCACTTTGCATACATCTATCTTCATTCATAAAGCTAAGCATTCTAAAAGGACCATTGTTGATATTAAAACAATTAATATACACTTAAGGACACAAGAAAAGAGTTGGAAAGTTTAACAACTTTAAGAAGGTTAAAACCTTCTTCTGGATTAACGGTAATATAATTGGGCATTTTAGCAGTAGATGAACAGTTAATATTATTTCTTAAGTCTGACCTCATGTTTAAATAGTTATTCTACTGTTAATCATTATAAGACATAAGCTTCACACCTCATAAATTCAGTCAGCCTGCTTCCAGTATCCAGTGCCATGGTCAATAAAGAGCAGTTTCACAAATCTTCCATTTCTAGAGTCCTTTCTGTACTTTTCAAATCATGTCCTTATCGTATATGTTGCCTTTCCTGAACTGTCTGCCTCAAAACCTTAAATTAATAATTCAGATGTTTGAATCAATAAAGGGTCCATCTTTTTTGTCAGTTTATGATTTCTATAAATAAAATCATACTCCCACCCTAACCCATCTGTATCATGTTTAGATCATATATCAATTCAAACAAAGAAGTGGATATTGTAGGAACTGGATGTACAAATAAATGATTCTCTTTGAAATAAAGAACAGAAAGGGATCTAATAATAATGTGATATTGTTGCCCACCCGTAACAGCAGCCTGGAATTTTAAAGAAATCCGTCCTTTGGTTGTCCTGATGGTGAGATATAAATGGCTCTCGTGATGCTACAAATGTCCTCATATTCAAAAAATGTTTGATAAGATTCTCAGTGATTCTACATTTCAGTTGAGATATTGTCTGCTTTATATCATATCTAATAGGTCTATTCACAAATGAAGAGTATATGAGAGAAAGATGAACATCACTTCATAACAAGACATTGAGATAAACTATCCTAAATTATGAACGCTTCCAAACGTGTATGGCCTTTCTATTCATGGCTGTTCTATTCAAATATCAAAGTGCTTCAAGTGGCTTTGATGACATACTTATGAATTCACGAAAGTGTTGTTCATAACGTGCTCACCTTTGACGCTTAGAGGTTATGCAGATTGCTTTCATTTGCTTGAATGGAAGAGAACAGCTATGAGTGGGCTGCAGATATGTAACTCTTCAGTACGGTATCTAACATCATCTGTAGCTACTTTGCAGAAACTCGCTGGAACTCTTTACCCAAACTTCAGGCAATGATAAGAATAAATGTCAAATATTATTAGTTGTGGAGCAAAACTACTAATTTTGATTTCAACTGCGCAGTACATATAAATACTCTGGAGCACTTCCAGTTATCTTCACTACCATTTAGTCCTTAAAACCCAGAACAGACATTTAAAATGAGAAAAAAGAGGAAAAAATACACCATTATGTTCATTACAGAGAGGCTGCAGATGCGTGTTAAGATCATCAGATGATGAATACTTGCAGTGTTCACTGGCAACCTGATCAGATACACTCTGTATCATTAAATAAGGGAGCAGTTTAAAAAATGAACTCACAACTCTATGGCAACCCTTTGTAAATAATGGAGTAAGCAAAAAAGAGAAGAAAAAATCTCAAATGTGATTAGCGGTTGCTCCTCATGAGAAATTTTCTCCACCTTTAATTTGACTTTTTTGAAAAGCCTTAATGAGTACTTCCTTAGTGATACTGTTTGTTGTTTCAAATGTCCTCGTGGACTTCTTGTAGTGTTTTGTCATATGAAGAAGACACACTGATGCACTTTATAAAATATCATGTCATCCTTAGCAAGCCACATCCGGGTAGATCATTTAATTCCTTCTTGCTCAAACTGCACAGTTTTGTTCTGTATTTTTGTACAGATGTTAAGGATAGTATAATTCCAACAAGAAATGGGAATTTTCAGAGATGGGCTTTATGAAGAAAAAGACTTTGGAGGAAGCAGGAAATATTAGTACATCAAACACAGTGACAGACAAGGCAGTTTAACTTGTTGGTTTGTTTGCTGAAACTCAAAAGTAAATATACTGGAGCTAAAAGTGTTCCATTTTTATCCGCCTGCTGCAGTAATGGCTGTGTTACTTCGGGGCTTCTAGTTCAATAATTGATCAGGGTTTGTATAGCACCGGCTAAGAGCAAAAATAAGAGTGTTGCTCTGAACAAACTGCTGCACTGTTATAGCATTAGGCACAGAAACAAGATTCAGGAAATATAGATATAGAAGAAACAGGAAAAAGATGGATACATCGGGTGGTAAATACTGCTTCGGGCTAGAAAGTAATGAGAATTTTTCCGTAGAGAGTTTTGACCTGCTATTCAAAAATTGTTTCTTGTCTTAATAAATCCTAAAAGTGTAATTTACTTGCAAAAGGGAAAGAACAAAGGCACCAAAATTCTTTTGATAACAACACTTGTTAAGGTTGATAAGTTGGGTTTCAAATGTGCGAAGAAAAATGTGTGACAGTTTGTT
The DNA here is from genome assembly GCF_000276665.1 of Chinchilla lanigera. NCBI lineage: Eukaryota > Metazoa > Chordata > Mammalia > Rodentia > Chinchillidae > Chinchilla > Chinchilla lanigera. Next base: position 9,787,927 of record NW_004955440.1, read on the forward strand.
TTAAGGTGACAACCTAAGTGTTCAGATGCTTCCATCTTCTGCTGCTTATCGAGTAGTACCCCAGTTGTAGCTTCCACTTGTACATTTGCAGTGTATGCCATGCTGAAGTGATGCAGGCTGAATTCATCTAGAAAATATACTTAGATTTATTAGAAAATCGACAGCCAGAGATCTCTCTAATTTTTCTTAAGCTGTTTCTCATTTGGTTTGCATTACAAATAAGAACACCAATACTTCCCGAAATCATTTTTTCAACATAGAGTTTTCCAACAATAGTTTTCGTATATATTTTATCCTTTTCTGGATTTAATCTTACATGACCCATGAACATGCCTACTATGCCAACTATTTCATACACTTCTGTGTATATGCTACCAAATTTCTGCCTTTGGAACTTATTTATGTATTGTTAGTTTGGCTTTCCTGATTGTGTGTTTGACAAAAATCACCTTGAAGAGTGGGAAGCATTAAATACCAAATTATAAAATAAAGTTAAGACGTGTACCACTGAAACAGGAGGTGCGACCCTTTCCTGTGATCTGGCAATTATGATAAGAAGTAAAGCAAGGTTACAGAACTTTAGTAAAAGTAGGAAAGAAACTATACTGTTCAAGATGTTGATTTTTCTGTCATAAACACATTAAAAAGAAGTGATTTATTCCTAATCAATATAAAATAGAATTTAAGCAGTCATAAATTTCTTACTAAACAATAACCAAAGAATCATCAAAAATAATTTTTCTCCTTATATAGACCCTTCACAGTAAAAACAATGTTAGCTGAAGTTGTCCTAAATAATTGCCTCAGATCCTGATTTTACATGTACACATACCACTGTAATTAACAGGCAAACTTTGGAATGAGAATTTCGCCATCAAGACCAGCTTTTTCCACAGTGAGTTTTTATAATGTTCCTAGAGCTCACAATCAGATGTGTTTGGGAAATGCTGAGCTAAATAAAGATGAGTAGATCGCTTTACTAAAGAATTTCTCAGGGAACTTAGTATGCTGGAGCATAATACAAATCTCCATGCAGGGCCAGGAATGCAGTGTTCCCAAACATATCTGATCATGAACGTTTTTATTCAGAATCTCCAGGGACTAGTTGAGCCTTGGAACACACTTTGAGAAATACTGATCCTGACCTATAGCAGCAAAACCCTGATGAGCTGTGCAGTGAGAAAATCACTTTCCTTGCCTTCCAAGGTTCTAAATTTAGGAAGTCCTTAGACTTCCCAGTCTATTTCACAAGGATTAAAAATCCTCTGGAAAATTATCATATTGACAAAATAGTATATTAAATAAAGATGAAAAAAACATAGTTGACTAAACTCTCAATGCAGCTAAAGGGTGTTGGAGGTCTAGTAGTTTTCCTGCATCTATGATTTGCTTTGGGATTCAGAAATTTTCTACACGGCCCACTTTTTTGAGAACCCCACAATGAGCTGAAATCATACGTATTAAGTGATTAAATGCCAAAGAACCGTTCAAAGTAACTTTATTCTCCTATGTACTTATGATCTGTTTATTAAGCCAAACAGAGACTACACAGAAGTGAATCTGTGTTTAAGAAGATGATGACTTTTTCAAGGAAGACAGTGAAAATACTGTGCTCCTGCTGGTGGTGTGATATAAAACCGTGGAGTCCGGTGGGTGCATGAGGCAGGACTTTGGGTAAATTACTCAGACTGGAAAAGCAGATGGGGACAAACGAAGTGGTTCATGAAGGAATTATTCAGCCAAAGGAAGTATGTTTCAAAAAGATGAGAGGGGAAGCACAGGCATGGGAAAATCGTGGTACATTTCATGATACAGATACAAACCTCAAGGGGCAGGGAAGGAAGCTGGAATGGCAAATACAAATGAGGATAAAGTTCTTCAGTGTTATGCCAGGGACCTGGATGTTTTCCTCTGGGCGAAGGAGGAACCCTGCATCCATGAAGGAAAGGAGAGGAAAGGACCTGCATCTATAGCAAGCATTGCTGATTTCCTACCCTCTTGTTTTGAAATTCTATATCTTTTTAAATGTTTTTTTCCTTATTTTTTATTCTCTTTAAAATAAAAAATGAAGGAAAAGACAGATGAATGACAAAAAAGTAGCCAAATAAAAAGGATAAAATCTGTGTTTTCTGACATGATTGGATGCATAAAAGCATAGCCATAGCTTGAGAATACTTACTGAGGTTGAAAAGTTATGTTAGCTAAAAAAGTTTACCAAAGGCAGCTGGCCCTTGTTATGACATTGGAAGACAAAATAATCGACCATTAAGTGACTGTGTTCTATATCACTAATTTTCAAGTTACTTTTAGCCTCTGAATATTTTGCTCATTGATTCTACAGTGTGGGCAGAGTTCTGCTTGATCAGCACGGATGTGGGTATGAGAGGCCCCAGAGAACTGCTCTGAGACACTTTTTTCACATTTCTCCTTTCCTCCTCAGCCTCAGGTGGGTTCCATGGGGCTTTAGGAAAAAAAAATACTGAGATACAATGAGGGAGAGTTTTTAAATCGCCCTTCCCAGCATGAAAAAATAACCCTTGATGTGGTCAAACTTTCTAACTGCCCTATTTTGTGTTAAAGAAGTTGATTTACTTTTAGATTTTCTAAATCTCTTTTAAAAATTGGGATTTTTTTCTTCAGTCATAACTATTTATTGAGAGCATACTATGTGTCAAACCCTGAGTTGAACATCAGGAAAATAGAGATCATACAGAAGATGCCTATTGCCTAAGAGTTTACAAGTTAGTAGGGAAGGTGAGCAACTAACACCTTATAAATCTATGAATCTGTCCTTTGGCGATGTTTGTGGAAGTAGACTTGAGGGGACTTTCAGAGCAGCATCCACCACTATCCAAGCTGATGAATGGTCCACAGAGAAGAGTCCCATTGAGAAGAGATGGATCCAGGAGGCAAGTGAGGGTCTGGAAATGAACCCCAGGCCCACTGAAGAGCATGAGCAAATGTGCTGTGAAGACTGCATGGGCCATTTGAGGATCTGTCATCAGGCCAGTGTAGCTGGTGGAGGGCAGGAGAGTGGAGATTAGGCTTGGAAACTAGCTAGTGAGGAGAAAGGGTCAAGTTGTAAAGAGTACTGTAGGCTGACTTCAAGACTGAGTATTTATCTGTGGCATAAAGAGAAGCCATTAAATGATCCAAGGCAGTGTAGCATGACACTTTTGATTTTCAAAGTTGTGTGTGTATAGCTTGATTTCCATTGGCCACATTGGGCAGAAATATGAAATTTGCATTACATTCAGGATATGTGCATTTTATCTACCTAGGTTTGTGCGTGATATTAAGAATTCATGAATTTTCAGAATTTAACCTAATTTAGGTAACCTCTTATGAGTTCTTTTGTAGATTTTCATACTTTCAGAATCACAGGATTTATTTTCAAAATAATTCCAAGTCGACTAAATGCATTGATGACTGGCAAAATACCAAACATGGAAAAAAAGAATGGAAGGTGTGCTGTTTTTTTGCTAGTAAAAGCCGACCAAAACCCTGGAAGGGGAATGCCACTGACCTATGATAATTAACTTGAAGAGAAAAACACAGCATTAAATTAATTGCTCAGCAGGAAATTTATTTAGTGGTTCTCTGACTTTTAGATCTCAAGGGTTTTCATTGTGAGTGTTAGAGATTTTAAAATGCAAATACATAAAGGCATCACATCTTCCTTTGACTTCTTTCAAGTGTACTTTTCTATGTCTAGTAATAATACAGATTTGTTGAGTGTGTAATAGTTGGTGGGCCATAATGTAAATTTTTTTTATGTTCTATTTCATTTTATCATCACAGTTACTTAGATGATATAGGGATATTATTATTATTTCCAGGCAGAACACAAAGACCTTAGAAGAGATAGCTCATTTACCCAGGGGAGTACCAACTGGTAAGCAGCTCAGTGGAGGTTTGAACCTAGAAAGTCTAATTGGGAGCACTGTTGATTAAGTACTATAGTATCACGCCTGTAATCCCAGCACTTGGGAGACTGAGGCAGGAGGAGTGCTGTGAGTTTGAGGTGAACCTCAGCTACAAAGTGAGTTCAAGGCGAACCTGAAGTGAATAGCGAAACCCTTTCTCAGAAAAAAAAAAAAAGTGCTACAGTTTCCTTCCTTGAAAGGAAATAACCATAAACATACAATTCTATATTCTGTAACATCCAATAAATTTCTAACTCTTGAAGAGAAAAGTAGGTGCTTTTAGTTCATGCATTTATATGGACTTGATTCAGTGGTCTCTTGTATTGCAAGTAAGATTAGAGTCAAGAAGAAAAATAATAGGTCTCAGAGATTAGAATTGCTTATTGCAAGTCTATTTGGCTTTGAAATACTACAGTGAAGTGTACTCAGAATCTCCTCAATAAATAGAATTTGACTATATATTCGAATCCTTAATGGGATAAGAAGGGTATGTATAACTAACTGAGGGTATCTATAGCTAACTGAGTGTAAATGCTTTAAATCGTAGAGGTAGAGAAATCGTTATGAGGATTAGCTCATATATTTCACTTAAGAACCTCCTTCGTGTCAACCCAACTGGTTTCTTAAGACAAAATAAGCCAAACCAGAACTTTGCTCTAGGGCATGACTTTTGACCCAGGTCTCTTTCAAAAAAGAAAATAAAATACACAAGACCAACATTAGTGCCACAGGGTCAGAATGCCTAGTTCAAATTCCTCTTGGGTTACATGATACCTGAGTAACAAGCTATTCAAGCTTTCTGAATCTCAATTTGTTTATGAAATTAGAACTAATGGAAACTTACTGTGTTGTTGAGTTGGGGATGTTTCTTCAGGGATTGCTATCTATATTTATTAATATTGATGGAATGCCCGTTAAGTATCAGACTCGATGCTGAGAGACATGCTCCTTAAAAATTATGCCAACTTATTTAATTAAAGAGCAGGAAAGGGGCACTTTTTTGCTGTTGGCCAGTCAATGTGAAGTGTGGAATAGTTAGAAAGCTGACTGAACTACAACAAGAGACCTTTGGTGGAGACCCAGACCTTTCTGGCTGTGTCCTTCAGCAAATCTCCCTATCTCTAAAGGGAAAGTAATATGATATCCTGATCCAGATATTATCTACAAGTTCATTATCACATTTATGAATTTTGATAGCCATATACAAGGTACAGCAAAGAAATGCAATGGAAAAGCAAGGATCCATTACCAAAAGCATGGATCATATTTCTCATTAAAAACATCAAGCAAACTTACAGAACAAGTCGCTCTGGTGGTGCATGCAGTTTACATGATATTCCACATAATCTTGAGTACCTGGAAAGAAATCTAGTATTAGTCTATTATGCAGTAAGGCTCCCAAAAGAAATCTAGTCCCAAATATCAGTCTTATAGCTGTCATATGAAAAAAACCAGACCTCAGTCCATTCTATTCAAGTGACTTTAGGAGCCACCTTGCTTGTTTTGGTGACTATGGTTTTTTCTCCCAAGAATCTATGACTAAGATTCTCAGGTTATCTTACTCTGTGTGTTCACATAAAATATCATAATATATTTTGAAATGTAATTAGCTGTTGAATTCAGTAGCAGCTCATGGTTTGGACTTGGATTGTTTAAACAAACCCAGTTACTTTCACTACCCTGTTACTTTCACGTCCTACATGAAACTCTTTAGAGAGGATTTTGAGCTATCTTATGTACAATTTTTAGATGGCCCATAAATCTCTAGGGATCTTCTTTCAGCAAATCTGACATCGATTTTTAAAGATGTCATAATCCATAATTACTAGTCTGTCTTCCTTTGAAAATTATAACTTTCTTGAGTGTGACTGCATGTGTGTGTGTGTGTGTGTGTGTGTGTGTGTGTGTGTGTGCTTTCCTGAGGGATGTCCCACGATCTTTGCACTGAGCTACATCCTTAGCTATTTTCTTTTTTGTTTTTGTTGATCTTCTTGTTTTTTTTTTTTTTGTTTTTGTTGATTTCTTTGAGCAAATGGAAATGCTTTTCCATTGCATTTCTTTGTTCTATCTTGTACAGGGTCTCACTAAGTCTTTAAGTTGTCAGAATGGGCCTGAATGTATGATCCTTCTGCCTTAGCCAGCTCAGATGTCTGAAACTTCTATGTACATAAAAAGCACACATATGACAGAGACAAAAAGCATGAATAATTTGTTTCTTGTATCTAGACAGGAAATGGTGACTTGTTGTGCCAGGTAGTTGCCAGTTAAGATTTCTATACTTTTGTGTTGCTCATTGGAATAAAGGATTAAATTGCAGGATGAATAAAATCAAGACACAGAAACTTCTCAAGGTATAGTCACCAAGAATAGACCAGTCACAACAAAAAGAAAGGCTTAATAATAATGCTAAAAACAACAATATTTTTTTTTAAAAAAGGTGCTACAGTTTAGATCTTAAATGTCCTCCGAACTTCTCATGTGTTCAAAGGTGAGATTTTTCTAATGTGATTGGATCATGGTGGCACTATACTCATCAGCAGATAAATCCAGTAGGAGGTGGAGCCCTGTCGAAGGGGTGGGGGTCTCTGAGAATAAACTGGAATGCTGTATTCTTGGCTCTGGCTCCTCCTACTCTATTTTGGTCCATCCTGACTGCTATGGATTGAGTAGCTTTCCTCTGCCATGTCCTTTTGCCTTAGAACCAGCAGAACCTGGACTGACCCATTAAAACCGTGAGTCAACTAACCCTCCTTCTTTAAGTTGGAGGTTTCAGGTAATTTGTCCCAGAATGCAGAACTGACTAATACAAGGGGCCTACAGGTACCTAGGTGTCAGTGAGAGTTTGAGACATTCAGGCAGAATAGTTCTGCTGATCTTGATATGTGGTCTACTGTGTGAGATACTAGGGTAGATTTGGAAAAAGATCTTAAGGTTGTCTTCATCTTAGTAATGTAGTTTCCACTTTTATCTATTACAGCTTAAAATATTTCCCCTAATTTTTTTATCACTGGACATTTTCCCTTTTTTAATTTAAAAATATCACTTGCAAGTGACATGCAAATAGGTTTGCACAAGTAGATTATTTAAAGCACGTATTTGGCCTCCTCTAAGTTAGACAACTTGGGCTGTTATTATGGTCCATTATTGTGAGGGTATTTATTCCTATAGCCAATAAGCTCAGTTTTCTAAATGAAAGCAATTTTGGTGGTAAGGACGCTCCTCTGTTCACATGGTGAGACCCCACACTAGTGGAATAAGTGGGGGAGCACAATGAGGAAATGCATTCTTCAAAGATGTTTCTTTTTCATTCATTTCTTTCTTAGACAGTTGACTGAGCAATTCTAATACATGAGAAATTATAAAAAATAGCAACTCATCTAGTAAGCAATCAGAATATTGAAATTTCTACTGTGATGTGTGCTGAAAGGTAGATTTTTGCTTTTATATTGTGGAACAGCTGATTTTTTTATTTGATTTTGTCCAGTTTTGGCTGATTTTCAACAAACACGCACGGACATCTTTTCTTCTCAGAGAACAGGAAGGGCCTAGGGATTCTGACTTTGTGGTCCTGTTACATGGCCCACTAAATATTATATTTATTTACTTCTCTAGCATGACTTTTTGGGGAGTTAATTGAGGGGAGATGGTATGTAATGCTTTCCTTTCATCCTTATTTTAGGAGAAAAAACACCTGAATAACAGTTTCTCATTAAATAGTGCTTTATCACACTTTTGTATTTGAATCAAATCTTTCACATTACACACTATGGTCATGAAAATATGAGAAAGAATTTTACTAATATGATGATTTTATAGATGGAACTAAGAGACTTTCAGAATTTCCTGGCAAGTGCAGCTGAAGCATGAGGTTCTTGCTGGACAAATACCTCCTTTAAATCCATTGTTAGGCCGGGGATATAGCTCAGGGGCACAGCGCCTGCCTGCCAAGCGCAAGGTAGTGAGTTCGATTCCTGGTACAAAAAAATAAATAAATAAATCCACTGTTAATGCACTTTCTGGAAATTATTTTAAAATAATAAGCAAGCTGTTTCTACCCTCAGATCTCTCATGTCCTCTGCTTTCTTTCTTGGTTTTAGGTGTGTATCTCTGAGCAAGAGTACAAGGAATCTCCTTACCTAAAATTCAATCTCACTAGATTATCTGATTTTTCTCATGCATAATATTTCTCATGCATAATATTTCTTGCTTACTCTGCCTTCACGCTAAGGAACAACATATAGAATGCCTCATCCTGCCTTCCATGTGATGGCATACTGTATACTGGTGCCGCCTTCTGCTTATTTACTAAAAATAGTGCACCCAAATTGCCCTGGCCAGAATTATAAGAACCACTATTAAAATTATGACAAATTTAGAATTGGGTAAAATATTGATTATTCTTAATTATCAGTAACTACTTTATACATGTATTTAAATGTAAGTTGCTTTTCTTTGGTGATATAAAAAGTTATAATTGTTTGAATGCAAAGATAGTTTTAATCACTAAAAGTAAATGTAAATGCTATTCCTGTTTGGTTATCCTGAGTCCTCCAAAGTGCATGTGAGTTATGACAGACTAGGAAATAGCTCTGTATCTATGGTTCCAAAGGCCACAATACTTCTCGTGAGCTCTGTGTGTGTTTAAGAGCAGAATGTTACTCATTACACAACGACAAGATAGAAAATTGTGATAACATAGAGATTTGTAGAAATCAAAAGGACATCCCAAGCATCAACCGAAACTTTCTGGGCATGTTGAGATCATGGTACTTTACTACAAAACACTAACAATAGTACTATTGATAGTGTTTTCTCTTGTTTGTGTTACTGGGATTGAATCCGAAGTTTTAATGGAGCCACAATCCCTGCCCATTCTTTAATGCTTTTTTTTTCTTTTTTTTTAAGATAGGGTTTTGCTAATTCACTAAGTTTTCCAGACTGCTATCCTCCTGCCTCAGCCTCTCAGACTGCTGCAATTACAGGCATGCACCACCACACCTGTACATTCCTAGTATTTTCTTGCGGGGAAAATGGGCCCCTAAGGGAAATTTATATGTCTAGAAATAGTTAAGATGGCAACCTTCAGAATGAAATAATATCCCCTTAACAGTGTAGTGCTTCATAAGAAGAATGAAATGCCTGGAAGAGGAAAGATAATTTATTTTTCTTACCATTAATAAAATCTTAATAAAAGGACTTTTCATGTGAATATGACATGACCATTCTTTCCTATGTGGTGATAGAACCACTGGACTTTATAGAGAGTAGTCTTTCAGATACACAGTTCTTTGGTGGTGTTGTATACATGATTTCATTTTAAACCCTATGAGCTTCACAGGGTCCGTGGGTAGCACTGAAGTTCCAAGAGGCAGAAATAGATTGTAACTTTCCACACACTCTGATCCCTTTACATTTGCATAGAATTATTTCTTCATCATTCCCAGACACAGCTATCTGCTTATCACTATGTACCAGAAATTATGCCAGGTCCTAGATGAAGAAGAAGGTAGAAAACCCTCAAAGGATAAACTTAAAAACAATAATATAAGGCTCACTGTGGCTGGGCATGGTGGCACACGCCTGTAATCCCAGCTCTCAGGAGGCTGAGGTGGGAGGGTCACTGAGAGTTCAAGACCATCCTGGGCTACAAAGTGAGCTCAAAGCCAGCCTGAACTGCATAGGGAGACCCTGTCTCAGAAAGACAAAATAATAAATAAATAAACAAAGACTCATTGTGAACATGCGAGCAGTTAATAGTCCATGCTTAAATTCTCTGCTCAAATCCCCTCCACATTAGCAGCAATATTAATCACCTCATCCAGTACAGCACATCTTCCTTCCTTGTTTTAGTGTTGCCTTAGAATGTAGCACCAGTTAATCAAAAATAAATTATATATGTAAATGCATGCATATATAGATACAGATAATATAAATGATATGTATATAAATTACTTCTTTTATTTGCTATTTTTGTAACAGGAGGGTGAATTTCGTGAGAGTAGAAAATTTGTGTAGCCCAGCACCTAACAGAGAGGGCAAGTTTGGTTAGCAGTTGCTGGTGAATGAAGACAGTATGATTGGTAGTAGGTAGAATTCCACTGAGGTGGAGAGACAAATGCGAAGCTGGCCTTGGTTAAAATTTTATAGGGAAAATCATATGTTATCTGAGTTTTGACAGATCGGTAGGTGGTCACCATGCAGACCACAGGTGCGGAGATAGGGTACTTCAGGAAGAGCAAGCAGACCGAAAAGAGCATGCCAACAGGTGCTGGGAAGGAGTTGACAGCTGAAGTCTAAAGAGAAAAGTCAACTGGTGTGGAGAGTTAACTAGCAAGGAATGGCGTGCTCAGAACAGGTCAGGGAATGGCATGCTCAGAACAAGTCAGAGAATGGTAACTACAGAGGGTCAGAAAACAGGTTCTGACTGGATGGTAAAGAATCTGTACGGACTGGCAATAGAGTTTAATGGCAGAGGACTTGGTTGGTACAAGCAAGGCCCTGGATTCAAGGCCCAGCACTGCCAAAAAAATGTCCTTTTTTCATGGCCATAAGTTTAAATTTCAGCCTACGGCAATGAGTGATCTCTGAAGGATTTTCTGCAGGGCAACAGAAATATCAGATTTGCCCTTGAAAGATCACTCTGCCGGCAATGTGGAGGATGGATAGAAACTCGATACTTGTTGAATTAATGAATGATTTCTCAGCATTGCTTCAGACCTCACAATCTGGTGATTCTTCAAGCTTTACTACAAGTATTGACAGACTGAGAAATAAACAACTCTGAGTGATGGAGCAGTACTGGTGAGGAGGACAGGGGTACCCCCGACTTTTCAGAACACTGAAATTAGGGAGGGAACTCTTCTCAAGCCTCTCCCCACTTCAGCAACTATTGCTACCGTCGCCCTAATCTTGGTTACACCTATTAATAATCCGTTTTTCTCTCAAACTCTTTAACTGTCTTAAAGAGCGACTTTCAACTTTACAAACAAAAACAATTTTTTGACGTTTTGCTGTCTGCCAGAATTGATTTGCTACAAATCAAGTTCAGCGATGTACTTCCGATTCATTATGGAAAGTAGTTCCTGCAAATTTAAATATGGGTGCTCCTCACTTCAGACAAAAACAAACGCACATGAAAAACAGATTGCCAGGCAGTCATTGTGGAGTCTCCGATGTAGACACACCCAGAACGATGACTCATTCTGAATTATTTTCCAGCGGCACACCTGTCCTTCTCTCACCTACCTCAGTGCTATGAAAATTCTCAATGAAAAACTATTTTCTCAGATGACTGTTTGATCAGCATCTTTAACCCTGAGGAGAAAAATAGTATGGACAATTTGGTCTTCTTTTTGTCAAAGCAAAATATACTTCATACAGTATATTTACCAAGAACAGAAATCAAATATAATTCAGACTGACAATTGCCATTCACGTCTAATAAACATGTTAATGAGTTTTCTGGGTTGTGCGGATTGGCTTCATTTAAAAAGTTGTTTTGAGCTAAACATTTATTAATGTCATTATTTACTAAGGAAATGTTTATGTACCCATATAGTAAACATGTTTACCTATGTAGTAAAGGAAATGTGGCGCCAATTTTCTTTAAGTAAAATCCCTCTCTGGCCACATTATACAAACCAGCAGGAGCACTTCGGAAAACTTTTCATTTCATTAATAAAATGGTATTTTGTGGAAACTGACCAAGACTTAGCAAAGTTATACCAAGTTAGTACATTTTGACCATCCGGGAAAAGTTGAGAACATCGCGAAGACCATGGCTTTTGAAGGACATTTTCTGCACCACATTTACTCACGTTATACACTGTTTTATTTTGTTTTGTTTTTTAGTGAGTTTCCCAAAGTTGTCAGGGAGATAGAAGTGAGAAGTGAAGATCAGCAAGACCACTTCTGCGAACGCAGCTTACACTTCATTAAAAGGGAAGAGAACAGCAAGCAAATGAACCAGTAAACTATATCAAGTAAACATGAGGGCTTTACTGAAAGTCTACCGATGCGAGAGACTGTAGGGCCATCCACAGAACTGTCAGCCAGAGGCAAAGACCAAGCAGAAAAGGCAAGACAGCAGTCTGGTTGGCCTGTGCTTTTCTGAGAAGCTTCTCTTGCTTTAAGAAGGCATAATCCACCAACAACAAGCCACACCAGCTCTCCAGCAATTTGCGCTGATCAGTAACCAAAATTTTTACCTCAGATGTTAGCATATTAAACTTACAGGCATTATTAGCAAGTAGATTTATTTTGCATCTCATTTCTTATTAATGTGATTTCAAATTACCTCAAAAATTGGAATCATGGTTTCAGTAGTTAAAATTATTTGATGAGTTTCAAGTGTGTGAAATTTGAGAAGAGCCACAATTAGCCTAAGCTAGTATCAGTTCAAGCTTCCCCCACATGGTTTTACTAATACCCTTCAGATTCTGACTTCTGCCATTCCAGCCATATGTCTCTTTAAGCGGATCCACTCTGTGGTGCCAGAGTATGTCAAGGACATCACTAGGTTACCAAAATCATTTTTATGTGCAACTTCTCTCAATATTCCAAAGTACTCTTCCACCTGAACCCCACCCCAACTCCCAAAATATAATTTTAATAACACACATTAAAATGTCATGCTGATAATAAACCCAGAGATATATTACAGGGAATCTGTCTGTGTTTTTTTTTAACACTTTTGGCACTAACATAATGGCGTAAGCACATGGACTCACACACACTGCCTGAATTCTGTTTTATTCAGGTTTTGTGTACAAAGTAGTGCAAAATTTCATAGTTGTACTATTCAGTGCATAAATGTTAATTGAAGAAACAGCTCGGAGGGTAGGAATATGGATGTGTATTTGAGAGATGTACAACAGAGTGGAATTGTACAGATACGTGATGTGGCTTTTAGTTTCTAATCGCAGTTTTATCACCATATTATCTTGTGTTGCTGCTGGGGAAAGCAACAAACACTGGCTTTTGCCATCTCAGGGAACAGAGATCTCTGCAAGTCGCACCTGTTCATTATGTGAGAAATCCTTCTATGGGCAGAGAGGAGGAATTCAGCTTTATTCTCAAACTGTTGCCTAATTCTTATAACTTGTACATATTTTTTGAGTCATGATTGTACAATCTGTTACCCATTTTGGGATAAAAACACTATTGAAATTGAGGATACTAACTTTAACCAAGCTGCATTTTTATGAATCAGGTTGTAAAGTTGATTGCCACGATAGATGCATGTCCTATACGAATCAGCGGACACCCACGCACTCACTCACACACCACGGTGGGTCTCATTTAACACTTGGAACCTCTTTACTCTTCCAAAATAAAGAGTTAATTTTTTTTTTTTTCCTGCTGATCTTCCCGTCTTTGAAACACCATGAGTCACGGTGTTTTCCATTTAACAAACACCACGGATTCTTTATTGTCTGTAAGGCTTCCATGCACTGCAGCAAATTTGAATTGGATATGTTCTGTCCAAATTGACAGTAGTGATTAAGCCAAAAAAAGTGGATTTCCCTTTAAATGTTAGCTGTAGCATCAAGTAACATTCCCTACATTATGCTATACTGAAACGAGTCAGTCGGCACAGACCAAAATGTTGATGGATATACAGCAGATCAAAAAGAGGAGTCATTTTGAAGTGCTCGCTATCTGTCTGAGATGATAGGCTTCTGAATTTGTACCTCTTTGCAAAAAAAGACTTCACATTATTTTGTCAGTTTGTTTCAATTTGAGAGGTGTTGAAAATTGGTATTCTTTTTTTATATAACCCTTAAATTGTACAATTTAAGAAAAGTGCCTGAAAAGAGATAAATTAAATGGGTAGAAATATTTTCAAATCAAAGACAGACTGACATATATAAAAATGATGTATGTTTCTTACATGGTCCACAGGGAGAATTCTGCAGGCTTGCTATGATCTCTACAATTTGCTTCAGGGCAAACTAGATTCTGGGATATTCTATTATCCCTTTGGTCTGTTTATCATGGAAACTGATGTACAAATCGAGCGTTCTTTTTTGGTCTCTTTCTTTCTATATGCTTGGAACTGGTAAGAATTCACTTATCTCATGTCCTCACCTTCAGTAAAGTGCTACAGGAGAGTTCAGTGACCAGTAATCAATTATTATTGAGAAGCAATCAATTGCTAATTTCCATAATTATGCACATCTAAACACTATGAACAAGAAAGAGAAACAAAGCTGCACTCCAAGCATTGCCTTGTTAGCAGTATTTTGTTAACACAGGCTCTAAAAAAAGCTGCCGCAGCTGGTACCACAAATGTGTTTCCAGTATTCAGACCATCAACGTGATTCGTCGCTAAATGTATAGAATCAGCTTCTTGCTAAAAACTACAATTACAGGTGATATACAGATTGAAATCACAGGGCTGGTTTGTCGAAGAAAATTGTCCTAATGATGGGTTTTCGGATGGGGAATGCAGCTCTTTTCTTTCTCTGTGATGGGTTGTGAAGGCAGCTGCACCTGCCTCTATGCTGTATTCTGCCGCACTTAATGATATCTGATGATATCATTAGGCAAAGTGTTCATAAACAGATGTTGAGCCTGTGCCTAAATGCTGTCAGATGAGCGGTTGCTGGCCTGAAACAGTATTATTTATATAGAACATTTACGTTTGTTATGTTAATAACCCCACTATTAGCTCTCTGGATGTTGCGTTAGGAATGTAAATGTAGTTAATATGAATAACAACCTCTTTACTCTTTGTGCTGCAGTGGAGTATAACTTTTAGGCTTTGGGAGAGAAACAAAGATACCCCCACCAAGTCCTTTTGACTTCATGATTTTTTTCTTCTCTGGGCAGCAAATTGGGATTAGAAGGTACATTGTAAAAATTCGCAGGACAGATGTCAAATATTAGAACTTGATTTTCCTAGCAGTAAATAATTTCAAAAGATTCTGACATCCATGAATTTTCTTGTGTGAGCTCAGTCCATTATCCTGATATGTCAGAGTGGTGGTTGTGGACACTCGTCAATTTGCTGTCCATCTCAATGAGTCTGAGATAGGCTCATTTTTATTCCAGTCTTTTTTTTTTTTTCTGTGACAATATTTCCCCCCCTATTACATACTGTGATACTAAACTCATATGTCACAGCCATATTTTTTTCTTATTTGGGCTGGTGATTTAGGCATTACCTTGATGTCTGGTTGTAAAATATCACATGACAATTTCTCTGTGTATGCGTGTACGCGTATGTGTGTTTAAGCCAAAGTTGAATTTTATGCTTCATAGTTAATTCATGCAGACTAAGTTATGTAAATTCTGACAGTCATCAAATGTGCACTATTTCTCTGAAATATCGGTCTACTGTGAAAGCCACATTATTTTTTGAAAGTGCCTTTGTCTTTTTTTATAACATTTTAATTCTTTCAGACATTTTCACTGCTAAAAAATTGCACTTGACTATTTTCGAGATTATAAAATTAGTTCAAATTTTTAATGAAATCAATCCAGGGTTAAAACAGTGCTCTATTCCAACTATAATTATAAGTTACAGTGATTTTTGTAGTGTCATCGCATTTCAGTTAAGGCTTATAAAATCATTCAAATTTCTAAAAGTAGCAAAGATGGCCAGGTGTTTGTTTCAGAGCCAGTAGGTGTGAGTGGTATATTAGAAATGTACAGTTACATGTGCTGTATAACTTCCTTTATTTCATGTTATACCCAAGGGGAATCTGAATTGTGTATAATTTTAAATAATCATAATACAAATAGATTGATGGCAGTTTTTCCTAAGCCTCCAATAACTGTTATTTCAATTCTCATCTTTTGGAAAGTGCTAGAAACTCCAGATTCTTTGTATATGAAAAATTTCTTCCATTATCCAAATAAGGAAGTGGAGAAAGTGAATTAAGTCAGAAGATGCTATGTTCTATATGAATTGCTTACTGCCTGTGATGTTTACATGGTGTAGAATTTTAAAAATCTGGAACTTTTCAAGTTTGGACATTTAAAGGGTAACATTTCTTAAACTGTGGCATCAGTAGTAAAACTTTAAAGACCTTTGCCTGAAAGAGAAATGTGGGTACTGGAAGGAATGAAATAACTCCCAACACATCTTGAAAGCACATACAAATAGAAAACATGTAAGGGCTGTAATAATCGTCAAGTTATTGAGACCTTCCAACATGTCTTTCAGAGAGGGAGATCTAAGGCAAGGGGTGGGAGCGTCACCCACCATGGCATTGTTCTTTGATTTGTTTGACATTGCTGGAAGTCGTTCAGAAGAAACTTGAGGATTGCTTTTTTATTTGTTCATCCAGTCAACACTTAGGAAATCCAGCCAATAAAAATGTTCATTCTGAACTCCTCAGAAATTTAGATCGATTTGAGTGAGAGGATAAAAGGAGCTGCTGAAAGCATCAAGTATTGTTGAAACAAGATCAATTCATCAAAGTCTATTTAAGAGGCATAGGAGCCCACCACTATCTCCAAGAAGTCTTCATTTCCTGTCTTCTCTTCAATAACTGCAATTCTGACCAGTTCCTTAGGATTAGTGCTTGTCCATGGCATATATTAATTTCCCTTCATTCATAAAGATAGAAATGATATAGGCTTGCTGTGTAACTTAATGAAATGTTTCTCTTATTTATGTTGGAATTGAGGAGGGATCCCTCTGAACATGAAAATATCTCTGCAGAGGCCAGAGAGTGCATTTTGCCCTCCCTCCTCCTCTTTTTCTTCAACATTTCTATTTACCTAGAGAACCAGATTTTTATGTAAATCCCTTGATGCATAATAAACATTGCTTAAATTGGTATGATGACATGATTACATATGTGCAGGGATTGTTGCTTTTTCTGTGTCCCACAACAAACCCCAGAGTTCAAGTATAAGACAATGAATAAATCTGAAATCAAGCAATGCAAATTTCAGCCTTAGCTTAGCAAATTACTGTGTATGATTGAACAAATGCATTACCTTTTCAGGTCTCAATTTCTCTGCTGCAATACATTTATGCTATCTTACTGTCTTGCTTCTTGGAAGTAATGCTTAGGGATGTTAAAATATTAAGATCTGTAGAAGAGTTGTGTATGAGTGCACTATTTCAATTTCAACCTCTTGACAATATGTTATATTAAAATGTAGTACAGCTTTTAAAGTAAACACCTGAAAATAAAAACTTAAATTTTTGTTATGATAGCAATAATAGTAATGTTGTCTTCATTATTATTTTCTTTTTTGATTATCCTTAAAAATGGAGAAGGGTAAGAAAGTATAAGAAAATGTGTTTCACAGTAACAAATAACACAGATTAATTTTTTGTCACAATATCCCCTCTCCCTACTTATTGGAAACTACTTTGAATTGGTCTCCTCATGGTTAGAATTACTTTAACTTTCAACATGTTGGTTAAAAAGTGTGTCTTTGATACAGTGGTTTAGCAACTCTGTGCCTTCTACGTATACGCTCACTGGGAGATCCGAGGACTTTAATCACTTGCCTGAGTTTCAACATCTGTAATAGAAAATTTCAGTGTAGAACTTCACACTCTAATGAGCATAAGAATAATATTTGCCTTTTAAAAGTAAAGTTAGTGTCTTAAAAAATGGGTCATCACTGGTTTTATATCAAAGACAAAGTTAGAATCACCTAAGGGATGCTAATTCATTCATTATTTTATTTTATCATCCATGTTTTCCAATGTAGGAAGTTCTATATTTTGTGGTAAGATGGCCTCAAGGAGCAAAAAGGAATTACAAAACATTTACTCAACAGTCTCTGCTCTCTTTAGGTACATTACTGAGCTGTGTTAAAATATCTGTATGTTACGTTATAGTATTATGCACAGTCAGTTTGAAAATGTGTGCCTTGTATCTTACAAAGAAGGAGAAACAGGTCTCGGAGAGAGAGGAATTTTGGCTGTGTCAGGACAGTAAAGAAGTCATCCCTGTGAATGGTAACAGTCTAAGAATGGATAAAGGATGCAGAAGGTGTTTTGCCACTAAAACCTAGAAAAAAGCTGTGCATTAAAAAGAAGTCCTCGTTGTTATTTAACAGGTAGAATGACTTCCAGTCTAATCCTACCGGTTAGTGCTAATCACTCAAACTAAAACTGGTCCTAAGTAACCAACGAATACTAAAAGTATTGTAAAAGATTTTAATGTTTCTGTGAAGGAACTTCCTCGCCTTAGCTGCTTTAATATCATCAGGTAATTGTGCAGCAAATAACTAAGGACCTCAAAGTTGATTTTCACGTTAGGAAAAAGTAAGAGGAGGGAAGGGTAAGAGAGAGAGGGACACTTCTGAATTTCTGGGTATAACGTGGTTTACCAAATCCTAAATTAAGCAATGATCAGGTGAACAAAATATAGTTGCACTGATGAACAGAACTTGCTCCAAGTGGTGAGACTCACCATTTTTTTTAGGTCCATTTTTTCTGCAAGGAATAGCTTTCCTCTACATGGAGGGTAGGGGCTGGTGGAAGGTGGGACATGTGATGACTGTTATTGTGGCCCAAATTTTGTTTTCAATTACTTGAGCTTGTGATCAAGTAGACTCATTGTGGTAGGGTTAATGACAGAAGAGTCCTTATTTTCAGTATTGTGTCTACATCAATAGACAGAACTAATTGTTAGCGGGTATTTAGAAAATGAACTACTCCGATACCCTGGAGCTTGACTGTCATATGGTATAGATTTAAGAATGAGATATTTCTTTTTTCATAACAAAAAGTTGTATTTTGATAACACAGTATAACATAGTGTCTCATAATATTTTAATCTAAGACATAGACAAATATATGAAGAGTCAGAGTGGTGTTTGTAGGACCAGTTCACTATTGTACATATTTATTTACAAGATACAGATTTCCTAGGAATGATTACCGTGGATTAAATTGTTAGCACCTGACATTATTTATCAGGAATTAATATAAATCTTCTCCCTGGATAGTCTTGTTTATTTCCATCCTCAATTACCACTGCAAGAATTCTTATTTTGATTCAGCTCATTTATGCTGTGTTTAATGTTTTTCTCTATTGTGTTTGATAAAGAATACCCTAACATAGCAATTTTTTGGAATCTTATGACATGCTTTATAGAAATTTACATTTTGGGAAACATTTATACAAGGGTTTTATCTTATAATCTTATTATGTAGATAAATATATATTCTCAAGAATTACTACTAAAAAATTATATTATTAAGATGTATATATTGGCCAAATTTTTTTTTTTTTTTTTTTTTTTTTTATTTGTTTTGCTTTTTGGTACTGAGAATTGAACTCAGGACCTTGCGCTCACCAGGCAGGCACTGTGCCGCTGAGCTATATCCCCGGCCCTGACCAAACCTTTTTTAAAGGACTTGCCTTTTCCTTCCTTCTAGAGTTATTGAAATAAAGTCATGATCACATTAATGTGGTTAACTTCAAAATAGTAAATATTTTGATTTTCCTTTCAATTATCTACCATTTTTTTTTTTTTTTTTTTTTTTTTTTTTAAGTAGTATTTTCTTAAGTGTTGCTCGTGGTCTCCGTGATGCTCTATGGGAAAATTACCCATGGTCAAGTCAACTTGAGAAAATTTGCACATGCAAATCTGTATGGAGACACACACAAATCAACATTAAAGGTTGAGAGGCACTCTGAATAAAAAAAAAGGTTGAGAGTCACTCTGAATATTTAAAATATGTATATAGCTATAGAATCCCATTTTTTTTGGGTTACTGCAGAACCAGCTTACTCTAGAAAATATTGTTCAGAAACTGTTTATATTAAAAACAGGGACTGATTACTTACAAAAATATTCTATCACCTTGAAAATTCTAATTTCCATAGTCTTTAAATTTGCTAATTGAACATCTAAATTATGTCACCCATTGCAAATAAATCTTTCTTCAATTGTAGGCAAACAATCTTTAAAAGTTCCATTACATAATTATTATCATTAAAATTATTCTTTGTAATTTTACTTTAATAAATACTCTGAATTTTCTCATTTGTACCACTGAAATGGCACATAATAATGTATCTTAGATAAACTCTATCAAATAATTTATGCATTCTTTTAAAAAGACACTATTCTACTAATCCATTCAATTAGAAAGCATATGAACAAAAATAATTAACAAGGTAAGGCCAAGAAGAGGCTAAAAATTTAACAGAAACTGGGTTTCTCTGCTTTTTTCAGCAAGCTGAAAAAGTACAACAGTATATTGATAGACACAGAGTATAGGTACATGTCCTATTGATGTCCATACGCTAGATGTAGGCTAGTTATCTAATATAAAATTGATTTAGCACTGCTAAAGATTTTGTAGCTATTTTTTGAGGTTCTCAAAAAAGTGAAATTGCTAATCAATTTGATATTGTCACTCATTCACTTATATAAATGAATGACTTGGATTGGAATTGCATGACATGGCAAGATATCCTCAAATACTATCTATGGGTCATCAACCTGAAATCAATAAACAAAAGTTCTTTTCCATTCCAGGAGTCTAAATTTGGAAATAAATGCCCACAAATTTCATTTTTATATATTTGTTAATTGTTTGGGAAACTAAGGAACTATACTGTATCTTAGAAACTGTTTCAGAATACACAAAACTTACTCTGAGGTGTCTTATAAATTGATTTTTATTGCCTGGTATTTCTTGGGAACGTCCATAATTGCCTTTCAGTTCAAACAATTCAAAAGATAAATTATCACTGAGGTCTCCTGCTCCCAAATTATAAAAATGGAGCAAGAGTTTGAAGGTTTTAAAATGATGTTCCCCATGTAGTGATTTTGCTTTTATCTACTCAGGCATTATTTCTGTGAAAACCAGAATTTCTCATTTTCAGGGACCTCAGCAAAACAGAAATGGCCCCCTGAATCCCCTCCTGATGAACGCATTCTGACGAGGAATGACAATGTGCCCACATTCATAGCTCAGAAGGAGAAGTTCATTACCATTTCCAAGTATCTTCACACATCCAGAGGAAACTGGGGAGTGTGAGCTCTGAGTTCAGTAGGAGAGGCAGTCTAGACACTGCAGCTCCTCCCTCTCAAGAACTGCATTTATCTCAGTATGAAAGAATGAACGTGTAGAAATTTGTGACACCAGGCAGGATGACAGTGGCCACATTTGTGCAAACAAGTGTCTCCATCAATGCAAAAAAAACCATGCTGCTTGATGAGGTTCCTCAGAGCCTTAAAAGTAAAAGTATAGCTGCCTACAAGCAGCTCGCACACAGGAGTATTGCAGTACTACTGGCAAAGCTAGCAAACAAAATATGGTTCAAATGGCTTAGCAATCCCAGAAACGGAAGGCACCGGTTTAATGAGGTCTCCTCTGCTTGAAATTAAAGTGGAAAGAGTTTTGCAGAGAACAGTATTCAATAACAAAATATTAAATGATAAACACAGATTGCTTAAAATCAGACGGGCCATTTTAAGCAAAGCATTTTAGCTCATCATGATATGTAGCACCTTATTTAAATTAGGAGGTGTTAATTCGTAGCCTGAATAATATATTAATATAATATGTAAAGTGAATGGCATTGTTAATCACAGTCGCGCCTGGAATGACTTTGCTTCTGTGCACTGAATGTTAATTTTGCAAAACATTAATTTCAAAGATTTTGCAGCAGTGCTTTTGTAATTAAATATTAATGTCATATGTTATTGCAGTAGCATGTTTATGAAAGCCGGCAACACTTCAAGTCAACTCATTTGTTTTTATATTTATTCTTGTACATCTGCAATCCCTTCCATTTCACAATTTCAAAGTGAAGGCCATTTTGAATAGTCAATATGTGAGCATTTTTCATTGTAAGCGTTTTTTAACATCCAACAGGGTAAATATTTAATGTTGTGTTTTTTAGCTAGTATAATTTTTCAGAAAATTGGCTATAACTTTTAACAACTCAAAGGTACCTAAACTGTCTCCAATTTTGGCTTAAGTGATCTGAAAATAAAGTAGCAATAAATGTGATGAAGCTGTGCAAAAATATTGAAGCATTAGAAGCCTTTATATGAAAGTTTGAATTTAAAACTACAATTCTATGCGCAGAATATCTCAGCACTTATTTATTCTCTTACATTTCACTAGGGCATTGTATTATCTCAAGAAATGTTAAAAAGATGGCACCAACTTTGCGTTTACCTTTTTCAAGTTCCAACACTGTACGATAGAGAAGTCCTACTGGATAGCAATGTGATTTGCTTATTTTATGTTTTGAAGCTATCTATTTCCTCTACAGTAAGACCCACTTTGTGCTAACCATCTTATTCCAAGTACACACTGTGTCTATCATTGTACTTGGTTTGACTAAATCACTACAGCTGGTGATCTGCTCCAAGATGCTTTAAATTCAATAATTGTAGTTAGTCTAAAAGTCAGTTCATTTTCATTTTTTTTTTTAATCTGGACAAGTAGTAACATCCAAGACTTTTACACTTCAAAGTTCTGATGTTAACCATCTAGGAAGTTGTCTTCCACAACAAAATCCTTCTGATACTATTTTTTTTAATTATGAAATGATATCACCAAAGATTCAGGAAAAATCCAGATATATCATGTTTGGATATGGGCATATTTAACAGTTAAAAATTATATCTGCACCTGATGTTGCCTGTTAGGAGCTAATGCCCTTTGACAGTGATGAAATTAAAGGATGAAGAAGAGATACAAACTACATTTTACAAGCATGATGGGTCTCCAACAATGCCATTTAAATATTATTTGTCACTATTTAAAATGAACCTTTCCCCTTTAAGCTATGCCATTACGCTCATTTGTCCTGTCACCACTGACAGGCTATATGACTCACACACAAAAATGGTCATTAGGTACTGCATCTTCATCTTATTTAAAAAAAAAAAAGAAAGAAAGAAAGAAAGCATTCTGATGCCTCTAAAAGCCTGTAATTATTTTCATCTGAAGAGATAGTGTTGCGCAGAAGGTAATTTAATAACCTTTTGCATGTACCTGGGGAATGCCTCTCCAGGGAGCCAAGGTGCCGACATGCCATTCAGTCGTCAAAACATGACCTTTAATGGTTGCTTGGAGAGAACTTAGCGTGGAATGTTGTACACAGTACAATGCTAATTCTGCTTTCTAATATATGCAAAATTTAGTTCTTGAGCAATGATCTTTGTAAGATGAATTAATATAGGTACTGCTCCAGGAAACAAAAGAAATTGCAGCGTGAGTCACCCCCACCACGTATAATCTTTTAGACATCGGTTGGAAGTAGCTAACCACTTGCACAATTTGTATAAGAAATAGTGCGAGCCACTCCAGAAGTCTTTGCTTCCTCTGCCCCCTTAAGTTGGTCAATGAATTCTATTCTATATGCTATGTAAATGTAAAACAGGATTGAAGGGATTTCTCTGATAAGTTTATTTCCCCAAATAAGGATTGGCCCCAACTCTGTGAAAAAGAAGAAGCAATGCTTACCTTTACTGTACCCTTTCTGTTTTGTAACAAAATCTACATGGCTCTTGTTGCAATTACTCATGCAGCTATTGAGTTAATTTAAAGAAGCCTTTCATGGATTTTCAATGTTAAAATATGATATTTTGAACACTTGAATAGACAGAAAGAGGCATAGACTGTTTCCTGTACCAACCAGGTTCAGAAACTTATTTTGGTTTGATATTAGATCCTGCCTTAGTTAGAAATGCTAGGATTTCAACTCCTACCCCTGACATGCCATCCGTCAATTTATTAGCACGCTGATGCAGTGAGCCCCTGAACAGGCTATATCAATTCATTCAGTTTTTTTCTTTAAAATGTCTGTAATCCTCAGCTCTGCTCTCTCAACCGGTCAGCATTAAAGATTTATGTTGCACTTTTTTTCATTGCCACACCTGAATATGGATTACTTAAATGGGCTGTAAATAATTCATATCTGGGAATAAGTTTCCATTACTGACCAGTGTTGTAATTTAATATACTGTATTATGGCTTCTACAATTTTAGATTGTTTTCTGTGTGCATTCTGCAGTCAGGCAGACAACAGTTTAAGTAAAAAGGGTGAGGTGTTTGTTCAGCTTATTTTCATGTTCACTCTGTGTGTTCAGATCAGCAACAGGGCTGAAGGAAGCAGAAAGCTACTTTCAACTGCATGCTTTTCTGCTATTTATGAAAATCTTTCTTTCTTCCTGAAGAAAAGCACTTGACCTGAAACAAAATACAAAAATCTATAATAACATATTATGGACAAATGAAAAAAGAAATAAATGTGTTAATGTAGAGGGCTAGAAATCTTGAATCATAAAAACCAAAAAATAATCTTGATTGTTGAACCCAAAGGTTAACTTTCCTGTCCAACGCTTGATTATTTTATGCATAAAAATCCCATAATAAAATTATAATTTATTTGACAGTTTAAATGAGGCTACTGGACCATATATGCAAAATATTAAAGTACAAGATCTTTTGAAAGCACAGGCAAGTGTTTATTCTTAAAAGAGCTTTAAACAATCTGAAATTAAGTTGAGTATAGTAAAAATTAATAATAGATTAATACATGAAAATCTATGAAGACACATAAGATAATGATTTAAAAAGGAATAATTTAAAAAGATGAATTAAAAAGTCGAATCAGAAAAGAAGGCCAGCATAAACTAGGGAAAAACATGCTGTGAATAAAGTCTGTTAGATCTTGAAATAGTAGAACTGCTAAATAATGCATAGTTTTATTTTTCTATCATTTGCATAAACCTTAAGAGAGTATTTATTTGTGTAAAACTTGATGTATCGAGTAAGGAGAATGAAAAAAATGGCATTCATTTTGTTTTCATTTTGGTATTTAGGAAAAATATTCTGTTACATATGGACTACTTAGACCTAATCATCTGAGTGAATGTGCTGTGCGCCTTGAGCCAGGTTGCAAAGGGCTGGCTGGAGAACAGTGCCCTGGTCTTGCTGCGGGCGATGCAGGTTGGCCCGTGCTCTGCTGGGGAGCAGATGGTGAGCCAATGCTTGTAGTCACACTTACCTTCCTTGCAAAATCCATAATCCCTCACTGGACACGGAGCCAAGGCAGGCTTTGGAGGCAGAAAGGAGGTTACAATCTGGACTTGGGTAGTGACTGCCAGAACTGAGAAAACAGCTCAGAAATTTCAAATGCTTAACAAGTTATCTGTCTTGTCCCTAAGCCAGTGCAGCATTTTTAAAAGTAATTAAGACATGATTGAAAATGTGTATGCCATCTAAATACAAAAATCTTCAAAAATCACCAAAACCAATAATTAAAAGCCACATTGCATGTGACATTATGCAAAAAATATATTTGAAATGAATTATATTTTTTACAATGGAAAGAAAATACATCAAGTAAAAAAAGAAAAACAAGAAAAAAGAAGGGCTTATTTTGTAGAAAAAAGCATTTTATTTTCCTTACAAACCTGGACTTTATAGAAGGAAAATATTTTGTGCATCCTCATAAATATGAAATATGTTCCTTTTATAAGGAAAACCACAAGAATCCAGCATTATATCTATTCTAACATATGCTTCTGTATAAGTTATTCTTTCAAAATATTAAATGATTAATTTTTCTATATATAATACTTATGCATGTATATGTATGTTTTTATATGTGTGAATGGGGTTCATCATCAACACAGACATTATAAAGCAGAAAGACAAAATAAAAATATTGAGTGGATAGCCAAATTGTCATCATTTATAATAAAGGGATAGTAAGTGCCATCTGTTTAATGTAAAAAAAAAAAAAAACCAAACCTAACTGATAAAATGCATACATATCTAGTAAATTAAAGCCATGGAGGATTTGTATAAAACAAAATATGTATAAAATGTCAACATATTTCATTAGGATGAGATTGACTTCAACATATCCTAGCTTCATAATAATATATGAGAAAAGCAAACTGCTCTTATGATGTGTGCTGTTCCACAGTATTTTTTAGAAATAGGTTTAGTCTACCTAGTGGGTATGAGAAAATTTCTTAGTTTTCTCCAGTGAATTTTCATAATACATCATTATCTTAGGTAACGTTTTTTATTTGCAAAATCATTTTTTGACATCCTCTGATCAAAGTTCACTAGCTTAAACAAATTTTTATAGCTTTCATCACTTTGACATCTGCATTTTCCTGGCTGCAAAACACAAGCGATACTCCATTTGTAGGTGTAGTTCACTTGAGCTTTGCACTCGGACCAAGGAGGGCTTGCTTCTGCCATCATTTCTTTTTCTTCATTTTTCTATTAGGTTTCTTTGCAAAGTCTTTACTTCCACTTGGGAAGATTGACTTAATTCCTTCTCCTTGGGAACCTCCTTCAAAATTCATTTCTTATCAGTACTTGTATTTCTCAGCATGTCTTTTCCTGTTTTCCCAGAAATTGACAGAAAGAATAGGAAACATAGAAGTACCTTTCACTGCCTCATCATGTGCCATGATATGACGTATGTATAGGTCAGTATTTATAAAAAGACACATAAGACCAAAATGCTTATTAGTATGCATTTTGGAAACCTTATATTTGTAGTATGCCTGTTACGCCTGTTACTTTTGGCTTTTATCTTAGTCTATACATAAGCCTTTCAATATAATGATATTTAAATCCTAATAAGTTTTCAGGGATTGGAGTGGGAAAATTTTACTGTAAAATGGCATCATAAAAAAGTTTATCACTTTATCCTGTCAGCTAAAATGATATCACCATGATACATACATACTTCTTTTTTTTTTTTTTTTTTGAGTGAAAGATCATTTCATAGGCTTCAGACAGGCCTGGAAATGTTAATTTAATGTAATTTTCTCTTCTCAAATGAGAATGGAAAGGGAGAAAGCTTTAAAGGTTAGTTTTTATAAGGCAAGTTTCCTATAACATCACATTTTGCTAATATTAAAATATTGATTTAGGACATTGTGGACATTAATCATTTAAAACCACCAAATAAAAAAGTATAATATTATTAGTAAGAGTTAAGGAGAATATGAAATTACCTTTGGTATAAATTGTAACCCCTCCATTCAAGATCTTTGAACAAAGACAATGGTCTTGATAATTTTGGTTAACATTCCAGCTCTGCCACTGAAAAAACATTTAAACCATATTTGGGCCTCAGTTTCCTCAGCCACACAGTTAAAACATTTGCCTAATGACCAGTATTTCTATCTTCTACAAAACTTGCCCTCACTATATATAGCTAACAGAACAAACTACATAGGTAAGCAAAGGTGTTAAGTGCCAACAAATTTTACAGTACAGGAGATGTCTCTAGGCAATGTCTGACAAATTCCCAAAGTAGTGGTATAAGTAATATTTAAAACCATTTAACAAGATGAACATTTATATGGGTGCTTAATGTTTTTATTTTGTTTCTCATTGCATAAATTTTCGTACATAATTTGGAACACATTTTGTCTAATTTACAAGAGAAACAATGGAAAATGTTTCAAGTAAAGACCTCCAGGCAAAATTTTGTAACATCTTCCATTGATCAGGACATTGCCACAAGAAATGCCATTGTCATGTTCTTTGCATGAGTCCCACATTTGGAGGAAACCTCAAGTTCCAGAATTGCAGAGAGAAGAGCTCTAACCTCACAGTCTAGGGTAGCAGAAGTGAGCCACACAACCAAAAAAGAAAAAAACGTCCTGAAGATTGAGTTATAAACCCAATTTATTCAAATCCTTAGAGGTGGCTTCTGCTCTCTAGTGAATCTTCAGCACTTTGATGTGTCACCTATTAAGTATCAGAGTAGTGTATGCCAATTATCATGTAGTACGCAAAGCCTTCAAATAATTATTATCTTAACCATCAACATTCTCATAAACATTATTAATTAAAAGAGATCTCTCACTTCCTGAAAATGACCTATTATAGAATTGGAAATGACTAGGTTGTCAGAAGTTACAACACTTGGATGAAGTTTAAAGCAGAGATCTTGATGTTAATGGTCATGGAAGATTCTGTGTTGCCATCTGTCAGGAATTATTTACCAGTTTTTGCTGACCAAATTCCAAATTAAGAAGCTCAATTTACTGGCTCAAACTTATTACTCTGTCTTAATTATGAATAGTGTTGATCTTTACCATCCAAAGCCTGTTATAAGACACAGGGATTTTGAGAGACTTTGGTAGGAGTTTTCAAAAAATCACCTTCTCTTATTTAGATAACCATTTCTTAGTGGTGTTTTGCTCAAAGACTTCTAAAGAATATTTCTATCAGCCTTCTAGACCCACTACAAACAGTCCTCCTGTTGCCAGCTGCCAAGGAAATTAGTTTAAAATCCAAATTGTTTTCTTCATTCTCTGCTTTTAATAATTTCCCTATAACTCTCCCAACTCCGTAAATGACAGTTTCCACTACAATACCTTTCAAAGCTCTCCATGTTCTGGTCCCTGCTTTTCTCATTTTTTTTTTAATCCAATGCTAACTCTAAGTTCTGTCCATCCTAGAAATGTACCTACACATTATCGAACTGAGTTTTCTTCCTTTGGTGCTATTTCATTAACTATTCTGTTTACCAGGATTGATCTTTTACCTAATCATATTCCTAATCTTTACCTACAAAACTTTCTTCTGTCTGTCCCTTATATGACATATCCTCTAGGCAGGCGCCTGTACCATTGAGCTATATCCCCAGCCCTTAGCATATCCTCTAACAGGCCATTTCTAATTACTTCCTCTTCTGTACTGCCACAACCCTCTGAGCAATCACAGCTCCACAGCTAAGTGAAATTATCTGTTTGCTTCTTTGCCTCTCTGGAATTGAAACTTTCAGTTCAGGGAGCAGCTCACATTCTTATTTGTACTTGCAAGTCTCAGGTTATTGTGTGGCAAAAAGTAATATTGGCATAGCTGACTACTTTAGCTGGTGTCTTTGGCATCATGCTCTTAAGGGATATTATTTCTGTCTGTATCATGCTCACATTTATTTTTGGAGTTTCTCAGGGCTTGGTCATCAACCCCCTTATTTCCTTAAGATTTAGAGTAATCTAGATTATTTTATTCAAGATCATGGCTTGAAGATATCTATATGCCACCTGCACTAAAATCTCTGCAGCAAGTCTTGACTATAGCTCTCCAGACCTATAAATCCCACTGCCCCTCTGATGTTTTCATTTGGATACTTAAAATGTATATTCAGTTAATGAGACCAAACAAAAAACATGTTTTCCTCCCAACTGAAAAAAAATTGTTTCTCCATTGTTAATACCATCATAATAAACAAAGTACTTCAAACACTTGATTGTTTAAAGTAAGACCTACGACTTATTCTTGACTCCTATGAAAGTCTATCACAAAACAAACAATTATGATGACCTTTCAGCCCTACATCAAAACAACCTGAATGCATATGCTTTTGTCTGCTTCCATTAACATATCCTCATGGTCCTCCTGTGAAACGCAATCTTCTTCTTGATTACCATATATCTGTTCTGATCCTCCTCTCTGATATTCTTCAATAGCAACCCAAGAAATTTTTTAATACATAATTGCAAACAAAGCCTTTATCTGTTCAAAGATAAATGAGTTTCATGCTGCTTAGAGAATGGTTCCAACATGTGATTCTACCTTAATATACTCTGCTTGATTCCAACCTTTCAAAACTTTTTGCCAAATCTCATCCTGCTCCTTCCTTTTCACTTTGCTCTAGACACACTGGTCTTCTTTCCTTCATTTTTCTTTGAGAAGTTTTGCCTCTGCCATCTCCTCTAGGTATAGAGCACTCTTGCTGCTGACTTTTATGTAGTTTTCTTTTTGTTGTCATTTGAATTTCACCTATTGCCAAGTTTTCCTTTAACTACTCTTTCACAAAGTATCCACTAGGTCATTGTTATCACAATATTGTATGCCACACCTAACCATCAATATTTTTAGTTAAATTTGTCTGAATAAAACCTACAAAGTATAGTCTTTTAGTTATGTTGTTTTAGTTATACTGTACAGTTTAGTCTGTACAGCACAACACCCGTCCTTATCATAAAATTCTGTTTGTTCATAAGTCAATATTTTTTGACTTACCTTTTTCTAACTAAAATTCTAACTCGATCAAAGCAAGAACCTTTCCTGTCTTGTCCATTGCTCTATCTCCAGCATCTAAAACTTGGTACAAGTTAGTAGAAAGTCATCAATATGTACCAAATAATTGACAAAAATTGCCCCATGAAGGAAGTATAGATGAATGCAATTATTTAGATTATCATAAATTAGAAGATTTCTGTTGATACAAAGAGAGTGGGAGAGATTACCATGCCTTTTGCCTTCAACATTAGGGTGCAAAGATAAATGAGTAAGTATTGAAAAGCTCCTTTTAACAAAAATACCAATTTCTAGAGAAGGACTTTGCAAAGTAGCCAGTGTTTTCCTTACAAGTGCTAGTGAAACCTCTTTCAGAGATTTCTTCCTGGAGAAAGAAACCGAAACACATATAAGTCCGAGAAAGCCATAGCAAAAGTACATTCAATTGTCCATTATATAAATGAATACACTTCTGAATAACATAATGTTTTAGGCGGAGATCCATTTTAATGTTATGTTACTACAAAAAATTTGTATTTTTCTTCCCTTGGATATTTTACTTGGAAATTATTTTGTGCTCTTTTTAAAATAGTTTAGGGTTCATTTTGGAGCAGGAAGGGGGGCCTTTCACCATATATTTATTCAAGAAATGTTTATCAAATACTGTCTTAGCATCTTAAACTCTAATAAAAGGTACAATATTAGCTTAGTATCTTTAATATGTGCCAGATAATTATAAGCACTAAGTAAACATTAAAACTTTACAAAAGGAAGAAATTATATTCCAAGAAGGATCAGTAGAGTTTATATATTGCATATCAAGAAAGCGTGGTTTTGAAGTATGCACAGACCGTTACTATGTGGACAAAGCTGAAAAAATAAAGGAGAAAAGAACAATTTGATCAAAGTACATAAAAGAACCATCATCAGCACATGTGTTAGTTTAAATAACCAGTTTCATTCCAACAAGACATTGGAAGCAAGCGTGTAATGATAGTGTCTGAGCCATCGAAGACAGATGGTGTGGTATGCTAGAATAAGTAGAAATGTTGTTCTAAGTACTTTGTAGAATAAAAGACAATTGACCACCCAATTTCTGTTAAAACTCTATACTTCTATTGCCTACATTTTATCTTATGCCCTCTTCTCTTTTCTTCTTGCCTTCTCTTTCATCTCTGTCCTAAAGGGTAAAGTAAATCAAATACCAACTTGATACTGAATTGAACACTGAACCAATACTTTCAAAATTGACCCCCAATTATTTGGCACCAAATTTTGTCACTTCAGTTCTTGGAGAAATCTGAGTATCATCCTTTCAGATTAAAATCTTTAGCTTCCTGATGTAGCTTTCGGTTGCTATCTTTGTGGTCAGTAATTTTTTCATGGAAAATGCAGAATATCTGGGAAGTGCCTCTAACTGGGGATTGCCACAGTTATTGAGCATGAAGTATTTTAAGCAATCATTGAAGCTGCCTCATAACCTGGTACCAAGCTTTGCACTCATTTTGATGTCTAACTGTTATCTTCTATTTTATATAAGAGAAAAGTTAAATCGTCAGCAGAATTTCATAGGCAGGGGTTGTGCTTCAGTGGTAGATTGTTTGCCTTTTATGAGCAATGTCCTAGGTTAAATCTTTTGCACCACAAAAAGTAAATCAAAAATGTGTGTGTGAGTGCATTGTGTGTGAGAGAGAGGGAGGGGAAAATGGAGAGAGAGAGAGAGAGAGAGAGAGAGAGAGAGAGAGAGAGAGAGAATATTATAAATATAGAGCTTCCAGGAATAGAATCTTATCTCCTCACTCAGAACTTCAGAAATCTTTAGCAACTTTTTAAAAACTCTTGTATTAGTCAGTGTTTCATTACCATAAAAAAATACTGAAAGAACACTGCTAGCGGAAAAAAAGGGGGGGAAATGTTCACTTAGCTTACAGTTCTGTATGCTGGAGAGCACAGTACCAGCATTAGCTCAGTTCTGGTGAGAGCCCTTTCACCTGCATCAAATGGAAAAGAAGGAAGTGTGTGTGGACACATCTGAAATGGGAAAATAGGAAGAGACTGGAATTTTACAGTCCCTTCTGAAGGCACACTTCCCAGGGACTGAAAGGATTCCCAGTGGGCCCCACCTCTTAAAAGTGCCATTACTTCCCAAATACGAGCACCCTGAGAAGCAAGCTATCATCCCATGTGTTTATGTTTTGAGGGAGATGAACAACATCCAAACCGTAGCACATCTCTAGCTCTATTTGCCTCATATAAGCAGGTAAAATGGGTATAACAATTTTCAGCTTTTAAAGAGCTTACATGATGGGGTCACAATCTTTTTTTTTTTTTTTTTTTTTTTTTTTTTTGCTTTAATAGAGTAATCTTCCAAGGCTCACTGACAAAAGATACGTAAAACCTGAGATATATATACTAGGCACTTATCACTTATTGGGACTTCTTTGCTTTTGGGTACCAAATTCTCTTGCTAGACAGCTCTGCATTCCGTATTTCCTTCTGTCTTTTACTCATATTCTGGTATGCAAATTGATATATTATGAAATATTTTCAAATGACTAATTAAATAAATAGTGTATTGCCTTGAATCTCTCTGTTTTCCACATTTCTTAAGCATTTCATCAGAAACTTGTTGTCATGGTTTCCTCTCTACCTGAGATATTATAGCACAGTCGCATGTTATCTCTCTTGTTATTTGTTAAATTCTGCTATATTTTAAATCTTAAATGTTCCCCAAAGGCAGATGGATGAAAGCTTTAGTCCCCACGTTGACATTATTAAGATGTGGTAGAAGGGCAGAACTTCTAAGAGGTGGAGTCTAGAGGGAGGAAGTTAAGTCATTGGGGGTGTGACGGTGAAGTACATACTGGGAGGATAGCACATTCCTCTTTGTCCCTTGCTTCCTGCTCACTCTGAGAGCAGCTCACTCCTGCTGTGGTATGCTGCCTCACCAGAGGCTCGAAAGCACCAGAGTCAACTGATCATGGATGAATACAACAGCACAAGCCAAAAATAAACTTATCTGTTTTACAAATTTATTATCACAGATATTGCTAGAATGGAAATTTTATTAATACAAGTTTCAGTTCAAAGTGTATACACTCACAGCATCTAATGCATTTTTTAAAGTACCCCTTCTGCACATACACACATTGAATCAGTTTTCTTGAATGGCTCTTTTTAATGTTAAGCTATTATAAAATAACTTGGAGAAAAGTATATATAAGATTATGTTCAGTAATTTACTTAATACTGTATACATTTTGCCATGGGCAACAAGGTAGTACAGTAACAAGGTACCTTCTCGATTTCTGGTTGTCATTCAAATTACCTGAAACTTATTTTATAAATATTTAAGAGTATTTACAAGGGGAAATTTTGCTCAGTTCAGTGTCTATAACACTTGCATAATAGGAACAAGATTAAAGATCCATGAGTTATAATTTGTAGTTTTGATAAAGGCTTCCCAAGGAGAACAAATAGTGTTTGTTCAAACATCAAGGTCAAAGTTGCGGTGGGGATAATATACAAAATAACAAAAGTTATATATTTCAATATCATGTTGACTCTGAGTGAATTTTCTTCAGAGAATATGTATGCCATAATAATGCTAAAAATTAAATCCTTACAATTGAGTTTATCATTTGAAGATTTCTTTAATACGCTTATGAAAATTAAATGCAAATAAACTTAGAAGTGAAATGAAATTGCATACACACAAATCCACTAGCACTTTAATACTTAAAATACAACTTAGAAAAAAGTCTTTTAAAAATTCTAGTTGAAAAAATCCCAGTTATGTAATTATTTATTCCTTCTGAAGTTTAAAATAAAATATATAAAGGGTGGCCTAAATATTCCTGCCTTTGAAAACATCTTTTAACTCAACTCTGCTGTCCTGGTGTTTACTGAATTTTTCTTAAACATTTTTAAAGTGTTGTTTATGCTTTTCTCATAATTGACAGGTTCGTGATACTTGTAATCATCTCTAAAAATACTTATTGTAGTCAAGATGAAGCAGTTATACTGCTTACTTTGCAGAGGAAAACAACTGCTTCAACTGATTAGACATTCCCTACAAAGTTTAATCTCCTTCAACGTTCCTCGTATGTCTCTTGGGAAACGTGTGACTGTGTTTACATTAGCCATTCTGCTATCTGTGGACACTGAGGCAAAAATATTAATTTTGTTCTGTTTCTATAACTTTACTGCCAATACATTATGCTTCCATCTCTTCAGGTGGTCTTATGTTTTGCCCTTCCTACGGTTGAAAATGTTGTCTTATTTATCTTTATCTTCTTCACAATTTTCCTTTTATTTGCCATCTTTCCTTTCTTATCATATTTTCTCCCTTGACTTCATTTTATAATCTCTCACATCCTATTTTGAATCTTATGCAACTTAGCATGCACATTGCCCTTCCTTATTCCCGATTATTTTTGTATTTTCTTGTTCATACTAATTGGCTCCATTTTTATTTCCAGTATATTTATTACTAAATGACACTCATTGCCTTTGGCCATACATTAATTTATCTTTCAGGAGTTTTCATTTTCTCTCTCTGTCTTTGCTTTGTATGTTCCTGTTTGCAATCTCCATTGCCCTTCACTTTTCTCGTGTATATTGCTGTATTATTTTTGTTGTTGCTTTTTAATATGCCTTCATATCTGTAATTCATGCTTCATGCATTATTAGGAAGACTTCTAAAATAAACAACTGCGTGTTTGTCACTAACAGCACTAATTTAGATGATCTAAAAATAGATTCGGATTCACTGTACTTCAGTCCTCCAGCCACCTTCTTTATGGTCATATTATAAGGCTTAACTAAATGAATAATTAAAAGATAATTTTGCAAATTAAAAGAACCATTGATAGTTTAATTTATGAACCTGAGGTCAGAAAAGAGAATTTTATTTAGAGCTCAATAAGCAAAATATAAATTATTCTAAAAGAGATACATTTAGATTTTAAAAGTATTTAATTGATGATGTGATATATAAATATATATATGCTAAAACAATTAGTCTTTATACTTTCTATGCTTTTGTGTGCTTATTATCAGATACACATTTTTAAAGAAAAGCCTTGTAAAGCATAAAATTGAAACAAGTAAAAATGTCAAACAAATTGCAGTGCAATATGAAAAATATTGTAAATTATTGTAAATAAAGATGCTCTTAGCTGTGATTGGTGCAAAGTGATATGAAGATTTTCTAGGCAAATGAAATTTCATCTAAGAATTAAAGCATCATTCACACATTGCCCCCTGGAGATGAAAGGAAAGAGTATTTTCGGACATTGTTCCATGTCATAATTAATAGTAGGTTTCAAAAGGAAGAGTGGCATTGAATGAAATACAAACTTGAATGTCTATTTTACTAAGCAATTTGTAATACTCTTGTGGTTCAGTGGGAATCATTGGAGATGAAAATGATCTTACTTGATTCTGAAATGAAGTTTAGTAGACATGAAGGAACTGTGAAGCCCTAGCCACTTAGACTAAAACAGGAATACTTTTGTTTAACAGAATGAGGGTGCAAACTAAATGTTGAAGGCAAAATCAGAATGTGTATCAAGTCATTTCAAGGCTTCAACTGAGAGGATTTGGGGACACTCTGCCATAGGCATAGGAGAAAGTAATCAGAAAGCAATTTTCCCACAGAACTCAGGACCACCCACTTAATCACAATTAAATAAATGGAGCTTTGACATGGCTGTCTGGTACACCCAGCTTAATCCTGTACAATCTTTAGTTGGGCTTAACTACTTAGTTCACTGTGACTTTACAACAGTGGTGAATGAGTGATGATTAATATTTGAATAAAATAAATGTACAGTCAATAAAGAAAATAAAAATAGCTAAATATTGGATTTATTCTTTCTTTATTACATAAATGAATAGTGACACATCCAGACTTCCTCACATGCAGCAAGGGAGCCAAAAAACAATAAATAATTGCACAGACACTCATGCAAAATGAACACTGATGGTAGTAAATTCTAAAAATGGCAGAATTTGGTTCTAAATCAAATGCAATTTCCACATTTGCATACTATGTAAGAAAGCATCTTATAGCTGTGTTCATAGTATATTGTTCATCTCATTTGCATAATCTAATTCAGGGATACTTATGCTCTTCAAATAGTATTCACTGATCATATTTTATCTCTTCTTTATCCTAAATTGTGGTTTTGTGAACTATAGACCACATCAGAGAAAGACGGTAAATATCATAAATATTATGCCAATTTTCCTTTAAAATGGAAAATTATGTAAAATTTATTTCATTTTTCTACAAGAACCAAAAACAGACAATCCTTAGTGCTTAAGTGTGGACTCCTCTTAATTATATAACATATAGCTTTCTAAAATCTCTCAGTTTATTCAACAGTATTCATTTTGGGAAAGTAATAATGTAGCATAAATCTACTGATTTTTAAACAGGCATTACTTTAGTCAACTTTCTCATCCCAACTTCCAAAAATCCTAATATAAGTGCAGTTTGAATTTGCAGTTAGTGATGCAGATATTCAATCTATATGTACAATACATTTTTCAAGCTACATTCATCTATACAGGGAAAATATGTTAAACTATTAATATAATATTTGCTCAAGCTATGTTAATCTGTTGGGATACCTTGAGACAGTACTAGTGGAAAGTATACTACCAGGTTATCTTATGTACTAGGACAAACAATCAGAGCAGACAGACTTCTGATTACATTTTTATGCATTTTAAAATTGATTTCCCTGTAATTAAATTTATAGGAGGTTACATAATTATCTCAGTAGTTCTCACTGGTACCATAAGTGTAAGTTCTGGATTAGAATCCATATCAGCACACTCTTATTTCCAACGAGCAATACTGCCATAGCATGGCACCACCACTATCATTTAGGAGTGGGGGAACCATAGGCAACAAGAGAATAAATCTTAAACAAAATGATTCTTATTGTTACAAAGAGCTACATAATTTATGCACCAAATGAGCTATGTTAATCCTAAAGAATAGCATAAACATTAAGCAAAACTTAGAACTTGTGCAAAAATATCAGTTTTCTCCAAGTATGCCTAGTTTGTGTTTTTAATTAATACTAAAACCAAAAAAAGAGTATTTACTCAATTATATAAGATTCTTATATATAACATTATATGTCTTTTTCCTGTCAATTTCAATAGTAGTATTACACCAAAAGTCATGTTGATTACACTGTTTAATGTTATTGCTTGTATCTAGATGTCCCCCTAAAACCTCACATGCTCACAGATGGGGCTTTTCAGAGGTGGCTGGATCTAGGTATGTGATGCTAGCATTAAGGATGTGTGAGAGGTGAATTGGTTTCCCGTAGTTCTGGGTGTGGCTGATGGAAGGCCCCCTCTGGGTGTAAGTGGCACCACTCCAAAGGCTTGTGCCTGACTGGGATAAAAGGGAAGGGAGGCTTGCTGCTGTTGCTGTTTAGCTGCTTTGCTGCCTTCTGCCTGCTATGATATAATCTGCTCCTCTGTGATGCTCCTCTGCCAGACCACTCTGTTTTGGAGCCAGCTGACTATGGACTCAAGCCTCTGCAAACTGAGAGCTGAAATAAGCCTTTCCTCAGTAACTTGTGGGCACAGAGTATTTTGTTCCAGCAATGAGAGAATAACCAAGTACACAGTGAAAGGAAAAGTTATTTATCTTCCCCAAGTAAGAGAATGATTCTAAATAGGAGAAGGGAAATACAGGAGGAAGAAAAGAATCATGGAAAGAATAAAAATAATTAGGAAAGCCTTGTGAGGGAGATACACTCTCAAGCGAAAACTGTATTTTAAAATGACAAACAGATTTAAAAATACCACATTTTGTAACATCTTTTATATATTTAGTCAGCTAATTCTCATTATTATTTGATATCTTCATTGCCTAATCATCTTTTATCTCAGTTTTAGAGATGAGGAAACTGAGACACGGAAAGCTAATGAAACTTGCCCTAGATTGAACACATTCTGCCTAGTAGAACTAGGCACAAAACCAAGTACTGTGTTCCAAGAACTCATGTGCTAAACCACTACATTTGCTGCCTTTCATAACAATACAGCAGAAGTCTATACGGTGAGTGGCATGGGTGAGAAGATGAAGAGTGATTGTTTTGATGGTAGTTAGGAAAAGCTTCAGAGAAGTACCTCAGATTTGAGTAGGTAGTAAAGTCGGGCTAGAAGGGAGACGTAGTACCTAAATCTAGGTGATTTCTTATTAATTAAAAGAGTGATTTTCCATGTTTAACTGACATCAATAAGTTCTGTGTTTCCTGATGAAAGGGTGAAATGTGACTGTAGTTGAACAACAAGACTAAGACATTCCAAAGAGATGAAATATTCTTTGTACCTAGCAAATCTGTAAAACCATTTTCCCGAGGTCATACCGCACTGTGAATTCTGGGAGTTCTTAGATATGGGTCCATCCTAAATATTGCATATCTAGGAGGCAAAATTTTCCCATTACTCACACAGAACTGGGTGTGTAATTTTGTTACTTCTTAAACAATTGGCAAAGGGTACTGCATCTAAGTGGATGAAAGCCATTGTAATGGGTGAAATAAAAGGCAGTGGGTAAGAAAGAACATATATTCTAAAAAGGAACATATTGCTCATTTCCTAGTTTTAAAAAATAGGATATAAGAATACTGTCGGTGAGTTAATGGCTACTTTTGTGTAGGGCCACCAGCACTTGTACAAATGCCTATTCCTGCCAACCTTCCCTCCCTTCTCTACTGCTGTCTCCACCTGCTTTATCTTGCACAAAGATAACCCACTCTTCGATTCTTCTTTGGACTACCAGAGGAATTTTTAAATTTCAGTAGTAGAAAATGCACCTTTTGCCATAATAGCTATTTTTTAAAGAGTTGTTCTCTCTCACCACACGAATGATGCCTCCAGGACAAATACACTAAATTTTCACCTTATACTGAGACTTTAATGCTGTTAATAAATGTGCCAAACTAATAGCACAGAAAAAGAAGAATAAATAACTAGATGAAGCCTATGATAGCATCTCCATGAGAAGGAACCAGCAACAGCATCTGAACTTGTAAACTGAAGCAATGAACAAGCAATAGGTTACACAGAAGGAAATCTGGCTGCATGTGTTGATCCCAGATGTGGACCCTAAAATATATTCTGAGTTATTTTCTTACTATATATATATATAATAGTTCACATTTTAAAAGAGTAGTATTTAGTTTTAAGGTTTATGCTCAGTGTAGGTACCGTGTAAGCTACTAATAACTGTATTACTAGCAAGTCCGTAGACTCAGTATTTTCCTCCTACTGCTCTGTAGAAATGATCCCTCCTCCTTCCTTCAACTCTCATCCTGCCATTCCTCCCCAGAGCCCTATTAAATATAAATTTTCCAAATTCTTTTCTGTGACTTTTATGGCCTGAAAGTAAGTAATCTGATTGGTGATGAAAATTCAGAACAACATATCCCAAGTACCTTGGGAATCAGAGTCCTGCCAAGCACTTATGAACTAAGAAAAATATACTCTCTTGCACATGTGGAATGTTAGGGGGGAACCGTGCAGCTCACTAGGTGTTAGAACAACAATGCAAGAGTATCCAGTGGTGACATGCGTAAAGACATGGCCTCCCTGAAAGCTCCAGTGGTTTAAAAAGGAAATTTTAGACTGTCCTGGGAAAGTAGAAGATGCTGTTGCTTTATGACAGCATGGATATTGCACAGTTTTATGGTAAAAAGAACAGATCCACTCATAACACTGCCTTGGATTAATGTTTCCTATGAAAACTCCTATCAACACTATGGCTCTAAAGATTTCGTCCTGGAAGCCAACGACAATGAAACACCAGCATAGAGCCCAACAGCACCAAACATTCATTACACAGATTGTACTTTTTCTGGGGATGGATGCTGGGAGAGAAGAGTGCTTTGGGAAAGATCAAATTCTCTTTAAGGAAAAAGTAGTAACTGACAAGAGAACAAGTCCACATTTTAAAATTTATTATGCAAAGAGTAAAACAAATGAACAAACATAGATCTGTTATGGACTCAGATGCCTGTGGAATCTTTATCACCTGATAGCCTTCACTCGCACATTTCTCATGGGAGGCAATCAGAAATGATGTTTAAAATCATGACTCAAGATTGTTAGGTACTATAACATTCTTAACATTACAGACATACTCTAGTATTCAACTTTAAAATGCTAAAAGTAGAGGGAGAAATAAACTACAACTTGTCTGTGTATGTCTGCTGCTCCTGTGTGTGTGTGAGGGGGGGATTGCGTGGAGGGTGTTTGCGTTGATGGAGATTGAACCCAGGGCATGCTAGTGAAGCACTGTAGCAGTGAGGCATACCTGCAGCCTTGTTTTGTTATTGTTATTTCTTTCAAAACAGGTCAAGAAATCAAGTGATCATCCTACCTTACCAACTCTCAAGAAATTCTGAGGTTGGGATCTTCCTACCTCAGCCACCCAAGTAGTGGGAGTGCATGCATCTGCCACTATACCCAGCTCAAACTCAAACTATTTAAAGGGTGCCTTAAATTAAATGACAAGAAAGATAAAAAAGAGACTTTTATTCATCCTGAGCTAACCGGGGAAATCAATTAATCAAAATTTCTCATGGCCAAAACATTGTACATTATTTGAGTTATATTAACTTGGATTTTGCTTGATGTGAGTTGTTCATAGCTGGTCAGTGACGGCATTTGCTGAGCAATGTTCAAGTCTATGAATTATCACTGATAGAATTCATTTATTAAGGTCTAAGCTGTCAAGCTTGTGTGAGATTGCTGTAGTGAACAATATTTCCAAAATCATGATTCTGATCTTAACTAAGGCTTTCTGAGCCATCAGTTAAGATATTTATTTTTTTATTAATTTCAGTATGAAGTATTAATTTCAGTATGAGGTATTACAATATGAGGTATGATTTAGGACACATAGAAAAAAATTTCAGAAATTAACATGCATCCTGGGGTAAACACTAACCATTAGAATACAAATAAACTGATTTGAATTACATTACAAAGGGTTTATCTTAGGAAATATATCACTAGTGTTATGGTAGTATTAATTTTACTTAATTAAAACCAATATTTCATTTGTTATTTAATTTATTCACACTTTATCAGTTTCCCATTTTTATATTTCTTTTTGAGTTTACCAAAAACTATAAATCTCAAACTGGGTGGGGTGGTGCTTGCTTGTAATCCCAGCACTCTGGAGTCTGAGGCCAGAGGACCATGTGAGTTTGAGGCCAGTTTGTAGGCCAGTTTGAGGCTTACATAGTGAGTTCAAGGGCACCCTGGACTACATAGCCATTAATTTAAAACACAAACAAACAAATAAGTAGTGATAAATCTGATCTGAGCTTTTGTTGATTATTTTGAGATATTTAACATTTAGTTTGATAAAAACACACCTTTCAGGGCTTCAGAAGCACTCTTAGGATTGTATATAAGAATGAGAGCAAGACTGTCAAATTCTAATACTGTTTTAATTTGTGGGTGATGGTAAGTAATTTTCTTTTAAATATGTTGCTCTGTAAGCAATAAACATCAATCCACTTACCTGGAGTTAAAATAAGACTTTACTTCCTCATCAAGAAGGTAGGCCCGGGCTATAGTTCAGTGGCACAAGTGCCTACCTGGCAAGTGCAAGGTAATGAGTTTGATTCCCAGTACCAGAAAAAAAAACTATATTCAATACCGTTATTAAGAAGGTGTAAGTTTGACACCTTAATTACCAATGACATCTACATGCTGCTTTCCTTAACATCTCATCAGTTTTCTAAGATAGAATAAATTTTAATAAAATGTACCTTAAGATATGTGAGTAAAACACAATATAAAGAATAAATAATTTTAACATACAATCAACACCTGATGAAGTTACATACACTACGGTTGAATTTTTAAAGTATGAAGACATTTTAGTGACAATTTATTCTAGTTTCTTCTAATTAATATAATTTTAAATTTTGTTTTCTTTTTATAAAACTGAAGAAGAACAATATTACTGGACTATTTTCAGTAATTTTATTCTTTATAAGACTAGGAAAATGTTACTTTATAATACATGTTTATTTCAGAAAAATTGGAGACATACAAATAACAGTTGCCAAAATATATGTTAAAATGTTACATAATCAAGCTACACATTTTTTTATGGACTATTTTTCTTTTTTGACTGAGACTGTATGGATAATTTTCTTTTCTTTTTTTTCCACTAAAGTTTGAACTTGAAAGCTCCAAGTTATTAAATTTTTAAAAATAACTTATTAGCCACAAATTTTTATGGTAAATTTAATATGATAAGTACAATGTTTAAAAGGTTTGAATTGTATTTTTACACTTGGTCTTAGCCAAAAAGCCAAGAAGTGGTAAATTGGAGTTTTAATATTAATTTATGACAATGAATGAACAAGTTGATGGGAAAATTATCATTAACATAGGACTTACACTAAAAGTTTTTGGTTCATGATTTTATTACATTTTAGTTTTGTGCAGTATGTCAGTTTTCTCAGTGCATTTTTCGTGGATACTTTCTCTAATGTTTATAAAACTCCTTTTTGTATGTGGTTCAAATTTCTATTTCTTTTCACACCAATCATACCAAAATACTATTTCTAGTTCAATATTAATAATTAATGTAATATTCTCAATATGTCATAAGACCTCCTTAGTAGATAAATCTGACTTTAGAAATAACCTTTGGAGATAAATACAGAAAAACAAATACACATCATGTTTACTGAGATTTTATTGAAAACTCCACCAACCCTGGGCTTGAATGTGTGACTTTGGGAGATACATTTCACTTTTGCAAAGCACAGAATTTAATAATTGTGTCTAATGTGATTACCACGTGAAAAGAAGGCTACAGGCACAATTTCTAAGATCTTTTAGAAATAACTTGCAGTTGATTGGAAGTTCAAAGCTGTTCTTCAGTCTGGGGATATAAAGCAGTTTATTAAGCAAACACAAACAAGTAGTTTCTTAAATTTTTAAGAAATAAAAGCACTTTTCTATAAATGTCTTATGGTATTATGGTATTAGAGTAAATGTTATGTATCCACATTACTTCTTGGCATATTGGGGTCAATTCCCAGTTATGAGTCCGAAATGGTAATACACCGGACCAAGCCTACTGTTCTTCATGTTCTGAATTTGCCTTCAGATGAGAGCAGTGTTTTATAAATTCGCTCCTAATGCTTTAGGGAGAAGGGTACTTATGCTCTTGAAACAAATTCAATGAAAATTTCAAGCCACTCAAGATCACCATTGTAGCTAACTTTTTCACACTTATACACAATTTTCAACCAGTTTCTGATCCAAGTAGAAAGACTGACAATTTCTGTCCTTCCTTATCACTGCCACCCTTCAGGTAGAGGTTCAAGAGAGAAGAATGGCATTAAAGTCAGGTTTCTGGATAAAAATGGAGAAGTCAAAGACTGGAATTATTTCTTCAGGCTGAATAACCCATCTCTGAAGGATTGGAAGTTACCTGTGCAGAAGTGCCGGGGATAAATGTTACAGTGTGAAAATTGAAGCACTGAACATAATTGACAAGACAGACTCACTCTTTGATGTTACACATAGTGACCTTAAAACCATGAAGTTACCGGTTTTTTTTATTGTTTCTGTTAATACAATGGGGATGTCAAAAATTTCTAAATTGGGACACTCCAGTGATCATTTCAAAAGTACAAATTTTTAAATATGTGTTGATTAAGATGAGATGATTCATTGACTCATGTTCATATACATAACTAAGCGAAGATAGGACCGGGCATTGAAAACTTGGTCTATGCCAATCTCTAAGAATAAATCATCCTCCAAGCACAAATTTTGCCTGTAGTGTAGGTCACTGCTACAGTTGAATTAATAGTGAAATGATTTACACCATTAACGTGTCTATTTTCCAGACATTTTATATAAAATTGGAAAACTTTACACAACTCTCTTTAGCTTCCTGAAAAAAAATCTTCATTTCCCAATTTGAATGTTTATTTTTTTTACCTCATACAAAAACATATTGTCAAATTTAGAGAGGTGTGTATAACCAAAAATGTCACAAAAATAAAACTGAAGATGAAAGAATCCTGTACCAAGATTTTTCCCTTTTGAGTAAATATGTGTACTTCAAAGTGCCTAAGTAAAGTGGCTATTTTTTCAAAGAAAAAGTAATAAAAGCCAGTATCAATGGTAAATTTTAAAGAAGCTCTTACTCAACATTCATTGAACAGATATTTATTTTGTTAGGATGTTCTGCCTTTCTACAGTCCGTAAAATATGTGGTGGAATAGTGCAAGAACAAACAAGATCACCCGACTGTATAAGTACTTACTTTATTTACAGTGTTATACTGGGCATTTTTAAATAAAATGGTGAAGGAATAAAGACAAATACATCAGACCTTGGTTATAGCTCTGAAGCAGTTCTAATAGCAAACAACATGCAGTTGTAGAATAAACAAAATAGATTAATAGGAAGTATCAGTGTATTATAATGATATGTTAATACTCTGCTCCTGACTTCTGACTTATCATGAACAAAGTATTTGACAGCAGGAATAATAGCAACAGTTGATATGCTTACCTGGATGCTTTACATACATTATTTCATTTGGTTTGTCAACCCTAAGAAGCTGATACTATTCTGACAATGCAAAGTATGTACTGTACAGTTTGTCAGGGACAGTACAGTTTTTAATCCTATTATTCTAGCATACTTATTTTTAGCATCCTTCTTTGCTCTCAAACATGCATTGGTTTGGGTAATATATTGAACTGTCTCAATATGATGAAAATATGATATTCACAATCTAGTAAATATTAGAATGATATTGGAGCCAAGGCCATTGGTGGCCAAAGCCCATATGCATAACTGCCATATATGTTCCCTCTGGTTAAATAGTTCTGCTGCTTCCACATATATAAATAAAATGAAGCCATTATAGCAAATGATTTTTTTCTACTGCTATACTTTAAGGCTCCAATTTTAAAGAAGACAAATATGTAGGCTCATGATGCTAGGAT
The DNA here is from genome assembly GCF_000276665.1 of Chinchilla lanigera. Classification (NCBI taxonomy): domain Eukaryota; kingdom Metazoa; phylum Chordata; class Mammalia; order Rodentia; family Chinchillidae; genus Chinchilla; species Chinchilla lanigera. The sequence goes on from NW_004955440.1 coordinate 9,832,860, forward strand.
TCAAAAACTTTATACCACAACTAGCAAACAGAACTGGAAAACAAGGGAGAAAAAGAATGAAGCAGAATGGAATTTTAACACTAATTCTAATTAGTTATCTAATTCTCAATATGAATATGACTCTGAGCACTTAAAGGAATCAGCCAGCCCCAGCAACGTGCATGACAAACAGGTAACTCTTGGCTCTGTGTGAAGGAGACTTGTATCTTGGTGTGTGGTGATGTGTTAACACCATGAAATGATGCATCATCTTGGTCCTTATATTTGAAAAACACTTGAATAGTGTTTAAGGTACTTAGCTCATAATATTATGCGGTCTTTATTCAAATTCTTTGTTGTGTAGAGTGTGGCATTGCCTATAAGGATTTGTTTGGCTGTGCTATGATTTTAAGGTGCACTTCAGATTTATATTCTCCCCAGATGATTATATTTTCCTGGGGAATGTTGAAGTGTTCCCGCCAGTTTGACTTCTCATATTCCTCCCATTTTCCTTCATCTTATTGGATGCTTGCCATAAATATTAAATTGTCTTAATCCTGATTTTTTTCCACCTATTGCTGCTTTTTCAGTTGGCGCTGATTCTCATGCCCCTTGAAAAGTACTTGTGTGGCAAAAGATTGAAAAAAAAATTGGCAGTTGCTGTCAGGGTTAATGTAGAAAAATAAATCTCGTATATTGCCAGTTTGGATTTGCTTTTCATTTTTAATGGCCCCAACAGATGTTGGAGGAATCCTCTACTTCCTGCACACTTCCATTTTTACAGCTGGTACTGCTTGACTAGTTCTTGACTTTGGGGGAACAGTTCCTGGGTGTTTACACAGTGATTTACAGACGCCCTCTCATAGACTATGACCCTCCTCTTCTTTTCTTTCATGATTTTTCCTGAAACTTAGCTAATATCATCGTTAATGCAGCCACTTGCCACTATTTCTAGTTTCTGATTCTTTCCCCCTGTGCCGCAATTGGAAGTGTTTGGAATATTAGTTTTAAATAGTATTGGTAAGGAGGTAAAAATAACAGGTTATTTTCACATTTAGCAAATTAGGCATTTTATCATTTTTTGGTGTCTCTCTTTGTAGTTTGTTTCCTACAGTTTGTATTTAAGTATTTAGCTTCTCTTGGGACTCTTTCCACTCCCTTTCTTCCTTCTTTCTTTCCTTCCTTCCTTCCTCATTTTCCTCCTTCCTTCCTTCTTTCTTTTCCTCCTTCCTTCCTTCCTCCCTGCTACTAGCCTCAGAAGCATTAGCTTCATCAAGTGTACTAGTTTCCTAAGGTTGAATGTGCAGTGCCAGAAAATGGGTGGTTTATAACAATAGCAACTCATCTTACAGTTATGGGGGTGAAAAGTCCAAAATCAAGGTGTCTCTAGGGCCTTATTTGCTCTGAATCCTGAAGGAAACTTTCCTAGTCTCTTCTAGTTCCTGAGGGATCGTTAGCAGTATTTGGCATTCCCTGGTTATGCGACAAAACCTGGTTTTGTATGGCATTGTAACTCAATCCCTGAATTACTCAATTCCCTGGCATTCCCCAGTTATGTATGGTTATGTAGCTCAATCCTCTACCTTTGAGTCACTTCTCTTCCTGTGTACCTTCACATGATCTTCCCTATGTGTATCTGTGTCCCAGTGTTCCACTTTCCTTTACAATAAGGGTACCAATTATATTGGATTAGACTTCTCTTAATGATCTCATTTACACTGATCATCTCTGTAAAGACCATTTTCAAATAAGGTCACATCCTGAGGCCTTATTTAAACATATCTTTGTAAAGGGGGTGGTGCAGGATTCAGCCGCAACATCTACTCAGAAAGGGATCTTACACTTGTTCTCAAAAGAAAGGTTGACAGCTTTTAGTGACTGGGAGGATCCTGCAAGACTGAATGTGCCACTCATGGTTATTTTTTTGCTGGTGACTTGCTCCCTTGGTTTGAGGACCCATAGGTAAAATAGAGTCAGATGAAACACTCATCTGCAGGCATTTTTTAATCTACTAATTCAAACAAGAAGCTCCGTAATGTACTATCTATAATTTGTTTAGTAAGTATCTTTACTTAAAAATAAAAAAACTAAGCTATCAAGCATTGTGAGAGGAACCTTATCAAGTATCAGTAATACCAACTGTGGCTTTATTTTCCTTTCCAAATTTTATTATTCAGATATATACCAAGTTGGCAGAAGTTACCAAAAAATCTTATCAACCTACAACTTTAATGTCCTGTTCCAACAATCAATGATACCACTCTCAACACTTTTGAATTATGCTAGAGAGAGAATAGAGAACATACTTGATATAAAGTTATTATGATTTGAACTGTTGGAATATTTGCCTAATATAAGAATTTTCTTCTAATGACAAATATTACATGATTGTTATTCTTTCTATTAACATTTTCATTTTCTATTTGAAAACAGCAAAGTAAAATACTGTACTCACACAGCTACCTTGGCTCATTTAAATAAGAGTAATGTGGCAATACTTATTTAAATGTATCTTTAATAAATATTAGGGGTAGCTACCAATAAACAAGATATTTTTGAAGTTTCTAATAAAGTTAAAATGGCATACATTAAAAATGTATACTTGCAAATCTTTATTTTATCATTATGGTACTACAGCACTGTGGCAGATTCCATTTACAACTGTCTCTCTTGGAAACATGCTCTTAAAAATAAGTATGCCACGGAAAGTATACAAAGTTATTTGTGACAGTAGTGCATATTAGATCAGATCCTTATAGCTCTACAGTACTTCTTCGGTTAGTTTGATTTTTTAGGAGTGGATTCAGTAAACTGCAAAGGAAAATATATTTAAGCAATTGTTCAGACAAAAACAATAACCATGTCTCTAATTTATTTTGCCTCTTAATTCATTTGCTTCGATATCGTACAGAGCTAGTCCTAGTCACATAGTACTAGACCACGAGGGCATTACATAGCGAGTTATGAAACAAGTTACACTGAGCAAATCTGAGGAAATCAGGGTTCTGAGGAAGGACTTATGAGAGCTCTTGGACTAAACAATGAAATCGCTATAACAGGGGCTGGGGATTTAGCTCAGCGGCAAAAGCGCCTGCCTGGCAAGTGCAAGGTCATGAGTTCAGTTCCCAGTACCGGAGAAACCAAAAAAAAAAAAAAAAAAAAAGAAATCGCTATCACATCACTGAAGTTAGGGACAAGCACTGAAAAGAAAACTAAAACTGACAGGTCACCTGCTTGCTCTTGTAAGAGCGACTTAGAATGTCTTTGGCATCCTCTTCAGGCAAGAGAAAAGTCATCTTAGAATCCCTGCAATCATTCAATCTCTCAGATGACTATTTCTCCACTTGGAAATAGCTTGACTGTATATAAGTGAAAACACTGAACGGATTTTATTCAGAAATTTTATTTGAAAAATTTCAGGACATTAAAATGCAGCCTGCTGAGGATTTATTTTTTCTTCTTGGTGATTTTTCATGGAGTTGATGGAGATAAAAAGATCAGCCTGGCAGCTTGCTGGCATAGAACTGGAGTGTTTAGGGTTTGTTTTGCCTTTTTACAAGATTGGTCCACAAGAACTTTAAAAGGAGAAAAAGACGATGCAAATTAAATACGTTAGAAACGTATGTCCCATCTGTTTTTATTTCATTTTTAGAATAAGGTTTTCATACCTTCTTTTATTTTTACATTCTATGATACCACACTATAATGTTGGCCACCTCAGAGACAAACTAAATTAGCTATCCTGACCATATGGAAAGGAAAAGCTTTACCAGCTAAGGAAACAAATTTAACTCAGGCAAAAAGGCCTATGTGTTTTAGAGTTTAAAAAAAAAATGTTGCTAAGTACATAGTAGGGGAATATAACCCACCTGCATAAGTAAAATTTGAAAAGAGATTTGGATTTTCCAAAATAGCTGTCTCTGTTCTTGGCGTCATTCAGGAATTACCCATATTTAAAGTGTCCTTCTATTCTGTGTCATCATCTGGATACATTTGTGAGTAATCAAAGACATGACAGTTCTTTGATAGGGCATCCGTTCCTCTCCCACTAAGAAGAATTAAGCCTAACTTTCTTTTCTGCATAGATCTCCCATTGTGAAAAAAACACTTCAACACACTTCAAGAAAGAAAACTTTTCTCTGAATATCTGTTCTTTGCTAAATTGGCTAAAATGTGCCTTTGTAGAGAAAGAGATTTTATTTCATTCTGCAGCTGCCAATAGTGTCAAACATTTGATAGAAGCCCTAGGCTACCATTTTATTTTACCTGGAGAGAAACTTCTCATAAATTCACCATGTAAAATTGATGAGTGCTTCCGAAATCTAGCAATCTTAGGCTGTTGTTGTTGTTGTTTTTTTATTAACCACAGAGAGGGAATAGAACTCACAGAGGTCAAGCGTATGTGTTCCCACCACACAGGCACAGAGAAGCATCTGCCTAATGCAGGAGGACTTCAGGGTTAGGTAGACGCGTGTAGTTATTTACAGTGATTGAGAGCGCAAGATATGGAGCACAATCCAACAAAGACAAGATAAAAGACTGCCAAGAATTTTCAACTAAGAGAAAGTTAACAAAGTGTTTTCGCTCAGCCTGACTATAACTCAGCACATGGCTACTCAACTTTTAGAGACCTGAAGTTAAAGTTAACTTTATTTCATCAAAATAACAGTGTAACTGATAAGTAAAGGCATATGTTTTGAGAATTTTTCTATAAACATTGGAATGGCTTTTTTTCTGGACACTCATACAAAGAGACATTACATCAAAGTGCATACCAATTATTAAAATTACCTGAATATATTCAAGATGTGCCCATATTCTTTCTATGCTAGAATAGGTGGGATTATAATAACAGTTCCCTTTCCCAAATCATGAGACACTCCATATAAGTATTATCTATCCTGTAAGATAACCTCCCAGCTTTTAGACTCAAAACTACTCATATGCTCAAATAATTTATTTGTACCAAGTAAAGAGAATTAATCAAGAAAAAGAAATAATAATATAGAATATGTGGGCATCTTAGATGAACATGGTTCTAGCTTTTCTAGGTTTCCTATCTCATAGTTGTATTAATATTAAAGTAAGCAAAGGAGGCAAAACTTAACACGAAGTAAAGGACCGTTATAGTTTCTAGTTGTCATGTTTGATAGCAGAACGTAGTGTTAATGCTCTGAACTACATAAATAAATATTTCCTCTATAATGTTTCTTGGGACTTCTTAATATTCTTATTCATCTCTAATCATTGCCATAGTCCAGTTTATGGTGAAGCATAAAAAAATAAATTGTTTCCTTAAAACACACATGATGCAACTCATATTATTGATGAAGAAAGGAAATACAGATGGATCTGACTTAAGATATATTACCGTCTGAGGCCACTCAGACTCCAATGAAGACTTGATAGGTCATCTGTGTATTATCAAGTGGGTTATCATAAAGTAAATCAAAAACTGCTCAAGTATTTTTTATGAGGGTGCTATTAAAGATATTACGGTATGGTAAAATATAGTGTATTTTTAATCTAACATAGTTAAATAAAAATAACTTTTTATATGAAAAAACTTTTTATTCATTTTTAGAGTTGTTTCGTAGCAAAGGAATAAATTCTTGCATTGGCCATTGAAAAAAGAAAGAGAGAAAATACAACTTGTCTTGGATTAAAATAAAGAGAAAAATCAATCTCTCCTAAAGACCCACATTTGAGAAAAGACACCATACATCCCGGGCTTGATTTTAGTTACAAACTCAAGAATATCTCAAAGGAAAAGACTAATGTTCTTATGATATTTAACTTTTAAGTGTGCTTAAAAAAAAGAGAAGTTTACATGCATACACTCACACCAGAGTGGTTCACTAGTTCAGACTAGTCCATCAAATTTTGTAGAGGATATCTGATAGAATCCAAACATACATAACAGAACACAGGCATAACAACTTTACTACATTGTCGTATAATATAAATTTTTATCTAGAGTAGTTAGAAAACTTTAATCAGTTGGGATCAGAGATAAAAATGCAATAAGAGCAGTTGTACATATTTGTAGTAATGCAAGTTCACTGATTCAATTAAGGGAATTTAAGACCTTTGATGAAAATTGAAAGTAATCTCTACTTAATACTCATTGAAAGGTAGCAACAGTTGGACAAGGTTTAAAAATGCCAAATCAGGAATCTCTTTAATGTCTGTCATCAGATATTGTTTTTGAGTGAATCCTTAAAAAAACAGGTTAGATAACAATAATATGGATAACATAGATAGAATTTTCTGAGTATCGCTGTGAGCCAGGCCCTGACCTATGTCTTTTGCATTCATTAAATCACAGAATACATAAAATAAGTTGACAGTTTATTATCATTGAAATGTTACAGATGAAGAAATTGACACACAGAGCAGACAAAGAACAAGCTAGTGTACTATTAATCACCAGGCACTGTGAGAGGCTATGGAATAAAATTAAAGAGAACGCAGTTCTGAAGCATTTGAAAATTTCCCTGATTCTTATCATAAAAAGTGTGACACTTTGAGAAACATTTCAATTGCTGCTCCCTAACCTTGCCAGTACCCTGATCCTGGGGTGCAGAAGCACATGCATATATAACCAGTAGCAAATAAATATCCAGATGATCTTTAAACAGTCCCACTTATGCGCTAATTAAAATTAGCTAATACTTGCTCTTTTGTTTCTAAATTATACTAACTGGTGTCAACATCATGTTTACTCTCACAGCTAACATTCCACTTTTGGGGACACCAGTTCTACTTTATGTCTAACAGCTGAGTGGAAAATTTATGAAGCAACCTTGTCATTGATTCACCAACTTGTTCACATTATCTACGTGCATATAAAAAGTTACAGCAGTACTATACCAATTGACGAAATAAGAATGCTCAACAAATTAAAACTACTATTTGTATGAAAACTAATGATGAATTTGGAAGACAATAAATGTGTTTCTAAAAGTTGTTTCAATTTAGGTACAGATAAGACAACAGTAGAAGCTAAAAAATCCAGAAGTTTCTGCACTTCATTTGTGCTGCATAAATTAGTGATTTTTTACTCTAAAATCTCAAAAGTAGAAGTTTTATACAATATATTATAGATAGATTCATGGAAAAGGCCTAGTACAAATCCCTTAGCTTTGACTCACGGAAGGAAAAGCTTTAGTTTTCCATAAGAATGTTGCTAAGTAAATATATGTGTTTGTGTTAAATTTAATTAATAGGTTTGTTAGATATTATATATTTATAATTCCAGAACAAGTTCTATTAATTTTTAAAATCATTTATCAAGTATTGGTTCTATTTCAGTTAAAATATTATATGATGATTAGATCTAAATTATACACTTACACCATTAATTTATAATTTAATGACATGTTTAATTTAGAATAAGAACAACCAAAATGTTCACCAAAGTCAGTGCCAGTGAGAAGTTTTCTTACAGGGTTATTTCCACTATGTTATAATGAAATGTAGATACCTTTATGAATACATTCAAATTTCTAATTCATTTTATGACATGCCAAATGGTGAATTTACTTTTTAAAAAATAAATTTGGTAAAGTAATACTTTAGGGGGCTTCAGGCTAGATAGTCCTTTAAAAGTATCTAGTTAGACAGTGAAATTCTCTCATAATTCTCAATAATTTCAGTTTTTAAAAGGAATGTTTTGATATTTATATTTTTCTGCTGGTGCTTCAAAGGAGTTATTCTCTTTTACAGATTCGCTTTAGTACATGCTTTGAAATAGAAAGATGGCACTCTTCTCTGTCTGGTGTGTTTACTGCTAAGCCCAGGTCCGCACCAGATGGGCAGGTGACAATGTGATTATGAGGTGTGCAGAGATGGCTCCATCTCTGTGATACACACTTCTCCAGGTTATTCGTGCGTCTGTTATGTTCCCGAATTCACTCTATCGTTATGCTCAGAGGTGCTCGGAGAGGTGATCTTAGACTATAAAAAGGTCCATAGAGGAGAAAATATTCCCTCTTTGAACATAATCACAATAAATGTTTCCTCCTATTTTATAATTATCAAATAAACAGAAAGATGTCACTTTTTTTCCTACGGTTTAAAAAGTTTGATGGTGAAGTATTAGTTTGCACATCTAGAGCCTGACTAAAGTGAGCTTGCTGCTTTGGAGGATCATGCAAGTTGAGGTTTAGGTGTACCTGGCTGCATTTTTCTTTTGGGAAATACACATAGCATAGACAAAGCTAAACCCCGTCCAGGTGGTAGAATTCCCTGTATGTTCATTTGGGCTGACGCCTTCAAATGTCAGGTGGCTGGAGAGCTCACTTAATGAAAGGGTTATCTCTGCCAACCAGTCAATAGTTGCTTTTTTTTTTTTTCCACCAGAAGTTGTGAAATATTATTTATGTATGTAGAAGACAGGGGCTCCTTGCCTGCCATTGTTTACTTGTGGGTTTGGACAAGTTTCCTCCTTTCTAGAAAGCAAGTTTTCCATAAAAGCAACTTTGCAACAGCCTCACTCTTTTTGTTTGCTACCTCAGGCAAAAAGCTTTTCATGGCATTGAAAGCATTTTCATTTAAAAACAGGGAGCATAAATGAACCAGTTCTTTATTGAAAATACAGAGCAAGGAGGGGGGAGAGTGAGAGAGAGAGAGAGAGAGAGAGAGAGAGGGAAAGGGAGAGAGGCAGTAAGGTATCCTTGGTTAACTTTTCAGTTATTTAAAAGTAGCTTGTTGAAGATTGAATATTTCTATGTTTCACTAGAGCCTTTAAATATAAAAGAGATATGAGACTATATCTGACACCATCAGGCATATTATATTAAAATTTATGAACAACTTCATCAAAAACCACTTTCCCTCTCCTGCATAGAGACAGATTTGTTCTGACATAAACGTTACATGGCTGGTTGCAGCCTCAGATTAATGCGAAGACCCTGGCGATTCCTTTTAGACGTTATTTTATGAAATAATACCTGTCAGCTGCTGCCTGATCCTAGAAAAAGGGGCAGGTTTTCCAGGTCATCTTGCCATCTGTCAGCTAAAGCTCATCTGTCCCTCCACATTACCACCTGATCTGTGCTAACAGGCCTCACGGGGAGACCTGCTTCATTGGCCCAGTGGGAGCCGGGGGAAGAGACCGCGTGAGGACATCACCTGTGATGCTGAGATTTAATTACCGCTGAAGTGATGAAGATGTGCACGCAGACTGAAATGCTTCTGAATAAATTCATGGAGCAGGCTACGCTCGGCCCCGCTTCCTGCTTTCCCTCGCTTCCTTTTCTCCCTCTTTACCCTCCACCCTCAGTCAAGTGTGCTTATTAGTTCCAACGAAAGCGCCCACGTCCCTCCACAGATACATGCAAGTACAGTCCTGGAAAAAGACACACACACACGCCGGCACATGCACACACGCATGCGCACGCACACACGCCGGCACATGCAAACACGCATGCGCACGCACATGCACGTACAGCTAAATAAGTCCCACAGAGGGGCAGAGCAAACTATGTATTGGGGAGAAAATTTGCCTCCGCCTTGTACGGCAAACCTGATTATTTCTGCCAAAGTTCCTTGTTATCAAATTTTAAAGCTGTATTGATTGTTGCCGGCTTGAAAATCAGATGTCATTATGGGAGCAGCTTTTGACCTAGGGTTTTGCTCAGTCTGGGGTGACTCCAGTGCCGGGTTACCTGGGGTCTCCCGAGGAGAGGTAATGCGAGAGTGCGCAGTGGAGGTAGATTATAAAAGGTAGAGCAGGGTTCAAAAAGCCCCCAGACACCCTGTGACAGGGCCCCCTCATGTTCTCCGAATCAATACCCCACACAAAAGTTATTACAGGCCCAGGCCTTTTTGCCTCCAAAGCTGCTTAGGCAGTATGTGGCATTAATTCTCTCCTGTACAAAAATGCACTTGATAATCACCTGGTTGAGAAAAGGATTTAGGTTGGAACAGCAGATTTCCTCACAGATTACAGAATAAAACCTAGTTTCTTGGGATAACTCAGGATAATTAACTGTAGTGAAATATGTTACCCTTGTTGATTTATGCCCATGTGATACCTTTGTTAGATGCAACCGCAGAGAAACATTTATGCCATTATGTGAAGCAAGATCTGATTTCTACTCTGTTCTAAAACATGCTATGAAGCACAATACTGGTTTTTATTTCCGTGGTTTGGGGGAGACTGCCTTCAGTGTACAGGGCAATTATTAAGCAAGCACTTAACTCAATTGACTCCTAATTATAAAGTTACAAAAGAAAATCATACACTACCAGCAAGCCCCTTTCCCAACCTGTGAATACAATTGCACGGCCCTCAACCACCCTTGACCACATGGTTGTCGGAGGTGACAGAATTGCCCTTCTACCCTCGCTTTCAGAGCAGGATCCCCTTCCCTGAGAAAGGTTTGGAGAGGCAAAGAAGAAGACTCAAGGGCTTTGCTAGCTCTACAGTAAACTGAAATTGTATATTTCCTTTTTCTTTTTAAGGGAAATCATGAGAAAACATTGCCTTAATTCACATTTCAAAAATAATTACTATAGATTCAAGACATTTATCATGTTGTCATTGGAACCTGGGAAAGGTTATTTGTGTGGTACTTCAGGTCACAAACAAAAATGTATTATTAGAAACGAACACGTAGGCTATCTGAGAGGTTCCTGGGGGGGAAATAGAGGTCTGTTGGCTTTGGAAAAAGATGACAGAAATGAATTAAGTAACGGGGCTCCACAGAAATGGATCGGGCTCTGAGTGGAGTGGTCAGTTTCCAAAGTAACTCCTACTCCTTAGGTTTTCCAGCTCTTATGAGAACGGGGGGGGGGGCAGCTCCTGAAGTTCCTGTAATATTTTCCTACATACTTTATTCTATAAGATCACATGGGTTTTTTATGAACCTAATACTTCCAAATAATTACAAAGAAGTTTTAAATATAAGTAGAAATCTCACATACATTATGTGAGCTTGCAATTAGAAATGTGTTGTTATATAATGTACATATTCCCATGACACATACCTTGTAGCTCTCAGTAATGTCTACATGTGTACTATACTTTTAGAAGGCAAACTAGATTTATTTTGGATGGCTTCCCATGAAGGTGATTATTTCAACAGCTTGGAATAATGCTATGAAATCAGCAAATGAAGTAGAGATGGATGAGGCACTAAAGAAGTATAAATAGAAAACTAATGAATGTACTGAAAGCCTTTTATTGTTTTGGTTTGGGGGTGTATAAGAAAAACTATATACAGCACACATGGCATCTTGACATGATTTTGACCTTCTGGTGACCAGTCTAGTTTTCAGCGAAAGTCATTATGTTTGGAGGAATTTTTCAATAATCAGTAAGTAAATATCTTTTTTTTAAAAAAGCAACTAATGTAGATGTGTATCTCAAGACAGAAATCTTGATAGACAAATGTTCTTAAAAGCCAAAGTCATTCTTCAAAATAAAAATGTTAAACATGAGTATAGGAAAAGAAGGAGAACGAGAACAAAGAAAAGAAGAAATTGAATTTTTCCAGACAGTTTTTCACCTTGGTTATAAAATAAATTATGTCCTTCCAGATAGATTATTTAAAGTGTTTTTCTTTAAATGTCTCTGGTCCTACTTTCAGTCTTGTGACATCACAAAAATTTTGGTCCTAGATAGTCCAGAGTATCTACACATCCAGAGTTAGCCTCTTCTTTCAAGTGTAGGACTTGGGTTATTGCAAATTTAATAATCTAGGGACTGACACTTTCAGGGGTGCATTTCATGCCGTAAGAGCCAAGACTTATATCACCAATAGCTATTTATCCACTGGGCAGACATTTTTATTAATATTACTAAGAAGAATTCAATCTATCTAAAGTTTATCTTTTGGAAGAGCTCACCAGATAATTTTCAAGAAATCGTATGTTATTACTTGATTGATACTTTAAAAATACCAAATGTTTTGGAGAAAGGGCATTAAAGAGGTGTCTTTCACAGGACTGTCTTTAAACTTGGACAATAATTGAAACAAAAACACTTCGAATTGCTATTACTGTTGGAAAAACGATCTCACTGAATATGTCCATTTGGCCAGCACTGTTCTTTATTATCCTTTGTCATTATTGGTGTTTTCATGTACCAGAGAGCGGAGCCCAACAGGATTGAATCCAACCTGCTTTTATGGTTTAGGAAGGTAGTAAAAATTATCAAGTGTTTTTTTCTAAAACTTCCACCTTACTTTCTAAAATGTGGCTAGCTTTTTGATGCATATATATACATATATATATGTATATATATAGTGGTCACTGAATAAACACACCAAACACACAGTGAAACTTAATTAGAGCTTACCAGTGAACTTCTTCGCTCATCCATCATGGCAAACGTTTAACTTCCCACCAACTTTAAGCTATGAAATCATTACCATTATACATAAACTAATAGATGCTTAGAGATGAAAGCAGCTGTAAATATGCTAGTCTCTGAAGCAAGGGGCGATGTCCAAGGTGACCTAGGAGCTACTGATAGCCAAGATAAAAACACACATAGCAAGTGGCTCTCTTCTTTGTTGAAAAGTTTAAAAAATAAAGACTGCAAAGGGCAAATCTTACACTACAACAGTGGTTACATAAACAATTAATAAGACTGTGGCCAGAATAGTTTTTTGCAGTTGATACATGGTTTTGGAGGGCCCCCTCTCTGTTTTGTAAATACCTTATACTGCACTCTTTCTGGGTTATTAGCCTCAGATAGTACTGTTGTGTAATATGGTAAAGAGAAAAGTCTTGCACTCCCCTATATTCTAAGTGGTAGCTCTAACGACTAATACTACCTCCCATCTACTGAAAATAACAGAAATGAAAACATGAGGGGAGTTTCCCAGGAGACCATGCTTTGGGAGTGGGCATCTTTTTTCACCCACATTGAGGACCTGTGAAGCACAGGGAACAACTCAGTACATGTCAGTATGAGCCTTATGTCATATTTTGAAGTGCTTATTATACTTAGAGCTAAGAAAACTGGACGAGTCCCAGGTCATGTAGGTGACATGTGCAGCAATGAAAGCTCTTATTCTTCTGTAAGTTGCCCTTCTACACATTGGGAACAGTGGCAATAAGTTACTTCAGGACCCCAGCTTGTACCATATACTCAAGGAAAAAATTTGAAAGTGATTAAATTACCAGAAAGAGACAGAAGGAAGAAGAAAAAACAATATTGAGAGGAAAGAAAGTTAGAGAAAAAATACATGTATATCAATATCAAGATCAAAGGAAAAAAATTGCTATGTTTTGCCTAAAAAGGCAAAAAAAGGCAAAGGTTTTCTAGAATTACCTATCCCTATCATTTGATAACAAAACCAAATATGAATAACAAAAACTCAAAAAACCTAGGTCATAGATTGTAAAGAATACAATAATTTTTAAAGATATTGACAGTAGAGGACCTTATAATTTATTGAGCAATTGGCATTGCAATCTAAACATATCAAAGAAGAATTAAGTTAGGCAGAAGATAAGAAAAGCTAATAAAAGGATGCATTTCAGTTTGAGCACAAAGAATTGGTAGGTATTAAAGAAGTAAGGAGGTAAAAGATTTCAAGAGTGGTCACTTGGTCTGGAGATATTTTCGAGCTTATGTTCCAACACTCACATAGAACTAAGGATGTAATAGTGGTCAAGATGTAGTCCCTGACTTTCTGGTGTTGAAAGAAAAGTACTCAGCAAATATTTTAAAATCCCCACATTTGCAGAGAGAAAAATACAACATACAATGGGAGCACACAATTACTGTGGAAGATTTTTTTGCTTTATTTAAAGCAAAGATATACCTAAAGCCTGACTTTAGAAGTGTCTAGTCCAGAGCCTCAAAAAAGGTTTACCTAAAGGAAGGATATATAAATTAGGACAAGAAGAATGAGTGAACAGACACAACTGTGTTTCACTGTTGTCTAAGAACAGTGTAGTACCGTGGACCTTTTAAGTAAGCAGAAGCAAGGTGAAGTAAGCCTGGACTGAAAGATACACTGTAAGGTGTGTTTGCAGATGAGAATGATTGTGGTCATAATTTGAACCAGAAAACAAAAACCCTGTGAAACACAAGTTCTCCATTTGTTGTATTAGTATTATCGTGGAATTATTCATCTTTATCACCCTACCTGAGACAGTCTCAGCTTCCCAGTAAATTTGTGCATTAAAATCTTTCCATAATCAAAAATGTTCTACTGAGAGTCCCAGTCTCATGAGACTGGGCATGAGACTTGTTTTAACATGAAAAACAATGTTAAATATTGCACGGTCTGCTCATGTTTTGCTGAGTCTATATTACTCAGCTCTACTTGCAGAAAACAAAAAAAAAATCTAAACAAGTATATTTTCATTAGTTCTGTATTTCCAGATTTTTTTCTCTTTTCACAGACTGGGAATACTGTGAGAAATATCATCAGAAGGCCATGACCAAACTGTAGCCCATGATGCATTTTAAATACTGGTAACTTTTCAAGGAATGTTAGCTGATGCCATCTTGAATAAAGAACAAAGCAGAAGCTCTTGTGGGTTTTCCTAAGTAGCAAGTCCCTATTCCAGTGGGTCAATTGATCCCTCTAGTAAGACTGTTATTTAATGATGTCATGGCACACCAAGTGAAAATCTGACTTGATAAAAAGTAGCCTAACTCCATGGAAAGTTTTTTAAAATAATAAGAATTTAATTAATAATATCCCCTGTCTCCTAAATGGTTTCATGAGCTTCATCCTATGAGAAAATAGTTTGTAATATAACTCATCTATTGGGATATTTAGTTTCTAGATGCTCATTAAGGCCAATAAGTTACAGCCTATCCAGGCAAAAAGGAGAATGCACCCAATCCCTAACATCACTTGACAGCATAAGAACTGCATTGGTTATAATGGTTGCATAGTTTCTTTGGTGCAGTTCTTTGAAGTCTGTGAAGATTATTTATATGCATTATCTCATGATTTCTCACATTAGAAAGCATATTTGACAATGAGACACTAGAGACAAAGAGACACTGTAAAACTTCATGACTCACCCAGAATTGCAGAAAAGGAGGTGGGAGAATTCCTCAAATGTCCTTCTTGTTTCTTTGAAGACAGTGTTCTTGTCCTTTACATTAGCCTCTAATTTTCAGTGCTTCAAGGAATAAAAGACCAACAGACTCTTTTTGCCAACTCAAGGACGATCTATGTAGAAAGGGAAGTCGAAACAGACTCTTGGCATGAGACTGCAGCTGCAATTTCGTCCCCCAGGGACATAAGTCTCTGAACACAGTTTGACTGGTGGATCCGTCTCCCTGAAGGACTAGTAAAGAGCACTGATTGGGTGGACAAATACAATAAATAAGAATAATGATGAGAAAAATATGGAGGGTAAATAGGGTAGATAAATGTATGCTTTCAAACTTAGTTCTATATGATAACTGTAAATGTTAGATTTCTTGTCATATGTCTTCAGTGGGATGCTTTTAAAATAATTCAAAGAATCTATTCAAATTATAAAATCCAAAATGTTCTCAATGAACAGGAGATATGAAATGAGGTATGTTGAAGACACAAGGATTTTTTTGTGTGTGTGTGTTACCATGGATCAAGCTCAGGACCGTGTGCTTGCTAGGCAGGCACTTGTGTCACTGAACTATATCCCCAGCCCCATAATACAAGGATTTTGTAAGTATTAATTACTGAAAAAATGAAGAAGAAATACACTGGCCCTGGAACTCTTTCACTAACAGTTTTCTTTTTCATTCTTGATTATGTTGTTTTATAAATGGAAAATTGTGTCAAAATTAATAATGCAAAAAAAGAGAATGCAATGAAACCTAAAATTTTAAGCAAAAATGGACTCTATTGTGAGTTAGACCCTTTATGGCAGAGGATACCACCAGGATCACAAATGTCCACTGATTTAATGTTTCCCTAGCATGTAGGTCTATCTACATTTGGAATATGTAGACAATTCCTCTGCAGTTCTTTGACATGTGTACAGATAAAGTCATCTTCAATGAATTGATTACAAAATTCTCATAAAAAAGAATGTGATGGATGATTTTGTATATACCTAGGTGAAATTTGAGAGCTGAGTATGGATAATAATTAATTATTTTCTGCCTTGAAATATCTGTTTTCTTAAATATCTGTAATTTCTTAAATGCCTTTAAAAAGTTTCACAATTATATGAAAAATCCTTCCTATATGACTCATCTCTATTTCATCCTCTGACACTGCAAATTTAGAAACAAGAATGAAATTACACATTCCTCAGCCTGAGCAGTTAGACTCCTGCATGGGCTCCAGAGAAGGTAGTAAAGGTGATTGTGCTTTGAGACGTATGCAAAGTTAATGCACCACCCCAGTGATGGGTTAAATGGCATTGCCTCTGAACTTTAAGAGAATCAGGTTTTCCTAAGATTTTGTTGCCGCTTCCACTGCCCAAACCAAGCAGGTTAGCTAGGGTCTCTAAAGCTTTCAGTGCCGAGCTTTTGTGGTTGCTAACTCGGCTTGTCATAAATGCGCCCAACCTGTATTTCCATCTGCAGTGTTGTCGATTTCTTCCAGAAAGCAGTAAGGCACACTTAGTTCACAGGCACAGATGACTGGGTTAAGAGCTTCCTCCAAGCATAATGCTGTGTATGGTTGAATGTAAACGACCCATTCTGAGCATCACTCACACAGTACCGTGGAAATAAAAGTTGCAGAAGGATCCTGAATTTTCTGGTTCATAAATAAATAGAAAATCACAAATATAATAGACGGTTTTATGCATAGTTTGGCCACAAAACAAACTTTTTTCCCTTTATAGCATTTAATGGGAAACATCCTTCTCATTACATTTTCATCTCAGATTTGCAGTTCCTTTTCTCAGATAATCAATTGCTTATAATAAGTGGAAAAAAAATCTTAGTTTTAAAAAATGGTTTCTGGCATCTAATTACATAGGATTTTTGACCCGGCTAGACAGTTAATGTTAACACAACTTTAATACTAAACAAGCCTGAACATGTGTGCGCTTGACTTTTATTAAACTCCTACTGAAGAAACAGATTAATTGGAGGCTGATTCACTGGTGAACAGGCGTTAAAGACAGAAGGACCTTCTCACATTTTGTTCTGTTATCCAGGCTTCTGCCATCTCAGGTTGGCAAGGAGATCCCAACTGTAGTGTTTTGAAATATAACTGAAAGAAATTGTAGAATAACAGGTGCAAAAAAAAATTCAAACCACTTATAAAATGATGATCTGATTCCTTTCTTTTTCTCTTGCCAAATGGCCACCTGACTTTTTATGGACTCAGGTACTGTCCAGCTCGCATTTCTATAATAATAATAATATGATGTGGAAGCTGCCTACGGAGGCTTGCAGCTGTCATAATTACTCCTTAGACAATTATTACTTTTTCTTCCTTTAAAAAAAATTCTTTTAAAGAAGATGGGTACAAGCTGTGAGTAAATCATTTCAAATTACATTGAAATTAAAGAAAATACCCTTCTTGGCAGCTTTGCTTCCATCTACAAAAGCTGAAATTTTATCCCCTGATGGTCCCTTTGCTATCTAATGGTTTATATCTTGTATGCTAAGCAAAACAAAATAATACCGCTAACAATAAAGGAACTAGGGTTCCGGTTAGTTGGAGAAAGCCCTATACATATTTGTGGAGAACGTTACAGTCTACTGGATTTTCCCATGTATTATTTCCTTCCTAATGCCTCTGTGAAATAGGTGTCCCCACATTTAGACATCTAAGAAAATTGCCTCTTAACCTGGTAAAGAGACTCCTGAAAGCAGCAGAGAGTGAGTTAGACAACCAGAACATCACTCCAGGTGTTGACTCCATCTGACTCTAGGTCTGCCTGGGACTTAGTCACAAGAGTACATTCTGGAAAGCTCCCAAATGTTCTAGGTATAGATCTTTTCCACTATCAAATAAGGACACAGGTGGAAGGTGCTCTTCAAATAAGTCTTTTTCCAGCTTCAAAATGTGATTTGGTTATAAAGTACTAGAATTACAGAAATGAGCAGCAGATATAAGAAATATCTGTGGTGTCTTGACTACAGGCAGGGTGATCGGATCAGACCCTCTAAATGGCATCTGCACACAGTCACACCCAGTTCATTTCACTGCATGGTGCTGTGACCAGGTTTCTTCTTGACAAAGCACCTTGACTATCATCATTGTCTCTTAACTATCATCATTTTTTCCCTTTTGCAAAGTGTTAGCATAATATTGAGATGAGCATCTGAGAATGAGGATTTTGATGTTACATTTTTAAAATACCAGTTTGCATAAATCACACGTTATTCTGGAAATTTTGGTGGATTATATAATTCATTACATTTCAAAGAATTTAGGATGAGCGCAAGGAAAGAATACAATAAATTGTTTAAAAGTAAAGGATGCAGAATTTAGGTGGTAACTCTCCATGTGTGTACAGCAAGGTATTTTATTTATAAATAGGCCAAAATGCATTTACTTTCAGCACACAAAAGGCTCTGATTAGATATTTACTTGTTTGCTTGTGTAGACTTTGTATCTTTCCCTCAAAGCTTTGAACAATCCAAAACACTACTTCTAACATCGTAATTAAGTGCCTGGAGATCACCTAAGGAGTTATTAGCTATCACATCCAAATATTTCAGTGTCAGGCCGTTCATGTATCAATTCACTTTAAACTAAAATTCACATGCATCCATTTGAAATGAACCCACAATAGATATGAACATAATTAAATATTAAATGAGACCCCTTTTCAGTAGATACTGTACTGTCAGAAATATTTCTTTTCTAGTTTTAATCTATGGATGGGTTGTTCAGCTCTTTTTATTTAGATTCTATGCTGGATGACAAATAGTTAACATCAAGTACAATAGAGGGAATTGTAGGGTATTTAGTCTCAATTACTAGTGGAAGACTCAAGTAGAATTGTGTGTGTACGTGTGTGTGTGTGTGTGTGTGTGTGTGTGTGTGTGTGTACTTTGCAACAGCTGACTGGAGACTTTCTGTTTTGCTTTTTTTCTCTTAACTACATTTCAGTGTAGAAAGAAAGTCCAAGAGCTGACTGAACTTTTTGTATCTCAACATTCCAATCCCGGTAAAACTGTTCTGCTTGCTAAATGATGTTATAAATATCAAGATTAGTTTCTTCTAAAATTACCAGTGCCAGGTGCATTCCATTTCTCATGTCATATAATATTGTTACCAGTGTTCACAGCTTAAAATGTTTAAAGAACGTGTAGACAAAGAAGCAGAGTAAAGATATTTAAATATAACAACCATATTTCCAAAACCTAAGTGAGAGATGCTGAATACTAGGATTGATTTGTTTCTCTTTTATAGTCTCATCTTTGTTTTGTTTAGGTAGGGTAGGGCAGATTCAAAAAAAAAATGTATAGTTATGACTGGGCTGTTGTCTCCCTCATAAATAGAAATAAAAGTTTAAATAGATAAGTCCCTTGCAAACCCAGTGTTATTGTGTTTTTTTGGTTGTATTTCCCCTGCATAAAATTTCAACACTCAAGATGTCCCCGTAAAATCTTTCACTAAACCTTTGTTTTAAAGTATTTGAAAGGACATCATTCCATGTGGGAATATTACATACAGACACTGATTCAGCAGTAACTGAGAACTTATGTACAAAACATTCTTTACATATTGACAAATATTTCTAAAAAATGAATTGGTATTTTTTGTTGTTGAGTGTTTCATGAGTGACCTTTACCTCTGTAGACATATGCAGTTTTCAGTTTTTTGGGTGAGACTTTCAAAATATTTTTTTAGAGTGTTCAATGTTAGCAGTGACATTTTTACAGTGATTTCAGAGCCTTGTAGTTTAGAATATTCTATTTTCTTTATTTCTAATTACTTATACCAACCTCGTTTTAAATCCTGTGCAGATGTAATTGACAGTGATGATATACAATATGTATGAAATGAGCTTTTCTCTATCAGTGGTGTGTGTCATGCAAGACTCCATTGCAATATTTACAGTTAAACTAAACTTTTTAGAACGAGCAAAATTGCATTTGTTTTGCAGATTTGCTCATCATTAAATGTGAAACATTTCACATTTGTCTTTTTGAGTAATTGGCTTTTTAAAATGATAAGGTGCTCTGAACACTTGTTATGTGGATAGGTCTGACGTTGTATCCCAGAAATCCATATGCCATACAGACAGAACAGAAGAAAGATATTCACAAGCATGTCACAGATTGGACTAAAGCAAGCCAAAAACCCAAGTGCCATGGCATTAACAATAGCACCAGATTTACTGTCACGATCACAATCTGTGCTGCATCACAGACAGAAGGAGAACTTTTGATAGGTAACACCTCAGTGTTTTTTTAATCTTTTTGGCAAATTATCATTTATCATTATATTTTTGCCTGCCATATAATATTATTACAGTGATATTAAAAGATACAGGATAAGTTTCACAGGCCCCTCAAAAAGGGCTAACATCAGTCAGGCCATGTAGGATGAGAGAAAGACAGGGATAGAGAGAGACAGATATTCTGTTGTTTTATTACAGATCAAACTGAAGTTGGAGAAATAGAGAACAGCTAACGTACTAGTGAGGATTTTTAGCTTCTTTTGAGTGCACCGAAGGAAATGGCTTATTAGTGACAAAGAAAACGAAAGAATTGCCACTCTTGAGAACTTGAAAACTCTAATGTTTCTAAAACAGGTGGTTCCCAGGGATTAAAAACTCACAGTTAATTTTATTTTCTAAATTGGAAGGGGGTGGATGAGAATATTCTGAGATGTGAAATTGTTCAATCCTTTCTGGTCTGTGTACGTTACCCCATGACGCTGATATGAAAAGACTGTAATTCACAGGATGCTCTAATAGGTACTAAAAAAAAAATTATGAAATCACAGCTTGAAGCACAGCCTCATATTGGGCTGATTGAAGGGAAAACTCTACAAACACCACACAGGGCTTCCTGGAATCTATAAGAGAAACATCGGCTGATTGTTTTTCTTAATTAAAGACCACTTTAGGACCTCAGTGAAAAGATTCTTTCACCTATTGCTTAACTGTCTAGCTGGCTAAGAGTGATTTCTGGAAGAGACTCTTCATGGGTATTTTTCTTTCTTGTAGAAGGATCTATTATAAAGTTATCCCATTTTGTTAACATAATTACAAATATTAAAACTAGTTTCTCAAAGAATTATTAAAAGGAATCTTAAGAAAGCACAAAAATATAAGCAAGATGCAAAGCTTTTCACTTATTGCTAGGTCAAAACAGAATGTTAATCTATAAATGGTTGGTTAAAATAATGTTTTGATAAAAGAAGTAAATGTAGTATCTCCTAAAAGAAATAAGTACAAAATTTGTATCCATTTCATTCATATTTTTCCACCAAAGTTGTAATGTTTCATTCCTTAGCCTTGAAACCAGTAAAACCAACAATTTCTAGTCTGTGTCAGGTTGGAGGTGGAGGCAGACTATTTTGTCTCAACATCCCACTTCTTAAATCATGGAGCCTCTGTAACTGGAGTTCCTACTGATGGTATTTCCTGTTGGCTACTTCCAGTTGACACATAGCAAGACCCTGTCTCAAAAACAAAACAAAATGCACACTTCCAGCTCACATACCTATTAATGGGTATTTCCTATTGACTTCTTCCAGTTCACATACCATGCTTCTACAGACCTTAATCTATTTTTTCTAATTTTCAAACTGTCAATTAATTTTAATTTATTTATCACAAACATAAATAGATGATTATCAAGAAAGCACATGATAGTCATTGCTTTCATATATATATATGAAGTAACTATACCAAAAACAAAAAGAAAACCACTCAAGATAAAATATAGTAATTTTAATAAACTGTTTCTCAAAATTATAGAATACTCAATTATGTGGAAAATATGCTTGAAATGAAAGAGATTTCTTATGAGTGAGATACTAAGACAAAACAGAAAATAAGCTAGCGTTTCAACGAGTGTTTGGAGAAGAGTGTGTATGTGGCCGTGCACAAGAATACATGCATATGTGTTTTTGTGTACATGTATAATTGAAAATGAAATTTTTATCAAGTTTATAAAATAGTTTTCTGTAAAATTATTCACAACACTGTTGAGCTTTTACTGCAAGTACATAAATCCAACATAGATGGCACTTAAATTTTCAATAGAGACCAACTAGTATCTACACAAGATTCACTTGCTAGCTGCAAAATCGGGATCGTATAGACAGCACTGGCATGTAAAGTTTCAAATAAAAGACAGGGGCCCTCTTACAAGACTCATTCAGGTCGGCGTATAGAGAAACTCCTCCCATTTAAATTAAGAATGTCATCTTAAACACGTATGCTTCAGATATGCTGAGAAACATGATTCAGCCAGTACCCTGCAAGAATTAAATCATCATGGTCTTGATGGGAGGAGGTGCCAGAAGTCAGCAAGGAAGCAAAGCCTGGTTTGAGTTCCTTGAGTGTGGAATGTCCTCAGGACAGAGGAAGCATAAATGACCATATGCTAGGGGGACAGAGAGGTAAAAAACCAAACGAATAGAGGTGTAGAGGAAGAATTGAGGAAGAGAATGAAGACGGCACTGATAGAATTGCCAAAACCTGGAAGTTGACACATTTTAAGAAAATAATTTTAACTGAAGAAATAAAATTACCTTGAGATCCTAAGGTAAGTGTAGAATATGAATGAATGTATTGACAGAGGGGCTGGGGATTTAGCTCAGCCGCACAGCGCCTGCCTTGCAAGCACAAGGTTGTGAGTTTGGTTCTCAGTACTGCAAAAAAAAAAAGAAAAAGAAAAAGAATATATTGACAGAAAATGGAATCAAATTATAGACTAAAAATTTTCATTATTAGAAAACTATGTAGAAAAATTTACATTATTATTGGTAGCATATTTTTCTCCTAAATCATGGTGCTGTCCTTATTTTAAAATAAAGACCAGATACTGAATATGTGGCCCTCATTAAATTTATATTGATTTATTAATATTTTACCTAGATAGTCCTCATTAAGATTGAATATGTTGTAAGCAATGAAAATGAGCTTTTCTCTGCACAAATATCCGCTAACACTCAGGAATCTCTACCTACATCAGCCGTATTGTAAGGAAAGTTTTTAAAGAAGTTGTGACCAGCACAACTGACCTAAAATGAGTGCTTCACTGGGCAATATAACTCATGAAAATTGGTAATACAGTAAGAAAAAGTAAATAAGGGACTCATAATCTTTCTCTAAATTAATAAAGATTATTATTAGTTTGGTATTAGGGAAGAAAGTTACCTTTCAAAAGAGCCATGTTCTCTTAGGATTCATAGGATGAAATTTCTCAAAGGTTCCCAGAGATGAAGTCCATGTTATGAAAAGGTACAACTTGTACATGAGAACACACTGTAAGGTAGCTTGTTCTCTGTAATAATTCCAAAGTAGGAGGATAATTTTTGAGGAGTCAAATGAAATTTTAGAATAGAAGGATTAACCCTAGTCAAATGAACTATAGTACAAACAAATCAGATCATTGAGTTTTATAATAAATTTATGTTCAGTGGGAGAATGCATGTGAGGAAGCACAGGTAGTGAGTTTCACATTATAAGATATTCCTTCACGTAGCAAAGCAAGTGGGGAATACTTACCTGCAAGTTTTCATTTGTTTGTGTGTTTTGCATTGTAGTTTTAGTCAACTCTTACTTGGCATTTTTTTGTTTCTTCTTTTCTCTCAGATGGAAATTAGTTATTCTTACAGGTCTCCTTATAAATTTGAATACTTTCTTCATTAATATAATAAACTTCCTTAATGAAATATCAGAAATTTGTACACTTTTTCCTACTTTGTCACCAGCTACCTATAGCTTTGCTAGCTTTGTTTTTATATTGTCAGGTTAATAATACTTGTATTGCCTTCTGTCATTCTAATTCTCAGAGTTATAGCTTAAGGATTTTCCTCTTTCCATACAATTTGTTTGCACAAAAATATTTTCATCCATTTTGAGTGTCTGTTCCATTTTATTTCAATTCTGTTCAGTTGCAGTGATGAGTATCCATGTGAGACAGTTTTTTATACCTTTCGCAAATGAACACACCTCAGATAATTTGTTTTATTTCTTTCTATTTTAATCATATTTCCACAGATTTTTAACCTAATGTTATTCATTTTAAGATGCAGTAATTCTGGTTTTAATGTGGTTTTTTTTAACTCAAATAAGCTTTAGAAGTGTAATTTTTCTTTGTTTTTATAATAGCTAAAAAAGGAGTAGATTCTGCTTACTTCTAATTCCTAATTCCTCAACACTTTAGTTAATTTACATGGTATCTTTGGATGATATATTGATAGGTTCTTTTTGGCTTAATCTACATTTTCTTTTTAAATGTTTTAGATGTCTTAGTAATATTTGTTATGATATGTATAGTTAATATGTTTCTACCTATGTTCCTCAAAACTTTATGTTCTTGCTGTATCAGTCAGTCCAAAATACTAAATATTTCACTTCCCTAAAGATCATTTGAAAACAGAAGAGACCTAGAATAGCAAAGGAAATCCTTGGTAACAAAGGCAAGGCAGGAGACATCACAGTCCCTGACTTGAAATTTTATTACAAAGCTCCTCTAATAAATGGTTCAGGAAAAACTGACTCTCTACATGCCGAAGACTAAAACTAGACACATGCCTATCACTGTGCACTAAACTAAAATCAAAATGGATCAAAGATCTAAATCTGAAAACAGAAACCGTATGTACGCTGGAAGAGGAATTAGGTAGAAATCTTGAAGAAATAGGTACAGGCAGAGAGTTCATAATCAAAACCCAGATTGCATGGGAAATACTTCAAAGAAACAGCAACTGGGATCTCATCTTATTCAAAGGTTTTTACACATCAAAAGAAATCATGGGGGTGCTGGGGATTTAGCTCAGCGGCAAAAGCGCCTGCCTGGCAAGCGCAAGGTCGTGAATTCGGTTCCTGGTACCGGAGAAAAACCAAAAAAAAAAAAAAGAAATCATGGGGCTGGAGATTTAGCTCAGCTGCACAGCGCCTGCCTGGCAAGCACAAGGTTGTGAGTTCGATTCCCAGTACCAGAGAAAAAACAAAAGAATTGAAACTAATCAGACCCTCCAAATACAAAGACCCAATAAAAAAATGGGCATCTGAGATGAATA
This sequence comes from Chinchilla lanigera, assembly GCF_000276665.1. Taxonomy (NCBI): domain Eukaryota; kingdom Metazoa; phylum Chordata; class Mammalia; order Rodentia; family Chinchillidae; genus Chinchilla; species Chinchilla lanigera. The sequence continues at coordinate 9,857,939 of NW_004955440.1, forward strand.
CATACTTCTCAGATGAAGAACTACAAATGACAAATAAATACATAAAAAATGCTAAACATCACTGGTCATT